>NC_056738.1:104979490-105338456 GCF_019279795.1 Protopterus annectens | reverse complement strand
CCTGTCCTTGTTATGGAGACACTAGACAGTGGTCATGAATTTAATGTGCTTTACACAAATGTGTGTGGTGCAAAATCAGGACCTTTTCCTTTCCTACACTACCTTAGGGACATGACACCCATCCCGTGGTGTCATAGCAGAAAACAATGTAGTGACAGCGTGGGTTGTTCTTCATTGAACAACACTGTGTAATGCTCCTGGTTATCCCTTTAATAATGGATTTTGATATCTCATTATGTTGCTATAGTGTTCTGGTAACACGTTAGTCTTACATGTTTTTTAAATGTTCTTATATGTAACTGCTAGCAGTTAAAAATCATAGAGCCTAATGACACCTCCCAATTTAATATCATAGTCAAATGGATTTTGTGATACTAGGTAGGATGTATCTATGCGCATTACTTTAACCAAGTATTACAGAGTGACAAATTGTTCTGCTGCATTTCTGTAACAAGGTCACACTGTATATGGGGGAAAACATGGAGGAACTGACATAGGAAAGTCCAAAAAATTAATGTTGGAAACTAGCCCTAAGATTTTAATAGAAAATATGCAGAAACTACCTACAATTCAGAAAATGTGTGGGAATCAGTACTCACACACAAAAATGTGAAATTAAAATAGCAGGAAATAAAAATTAAGCAAATGCCAGAGAGACTTGGCAATCACAACCTAACTAATTGTCTTCTGGTGACATAATCGTTTCCACACCAGGCGTACATTACATGACAGACTAAGCTACAAATGACTTTGGTTACTACAGAAAAGTTGAAGTAATTTGGAGTTGAGAGTATTATTTTCTTTCTAGCGATTTTTATAACAAATGTGGGGAAAGTTGCACTAGCTACAGATGAAACATGTTCTGAACTAAAGATAAATGATAATTGTTTAATTCCTTATGATAACCACAGACACACAGGAAATGATCTTCAACAAACATTGCACGTGACATGCATTTATCAAACACCAAGCATATATCTACTAGAGTGTACTCAATATGCAAGAATAAGCTATACATTAATGGGAGAGATTTCAAAACAGCTTATGCTTTGGCCAATATATTGCCCTAAGTTTATGATGACATTTAAGGTGGCCATGATTCCAAAAGAAAACTTTGTGCTTTATGGAACACTGAATATGAAAGTAAGGATGCACATGAAGCCTTCAAGGGTTGTAGTTTACTTCATTTTTTTTGTTTAGTTATTTATTTTTATATTTGCTACCCATGATATAAAAGAGATCACAAAAGACCATTTGCCAGTTCAGTCATTCACTGTTGCCATTTCTAGGAGTAGCACAGCATTCACAAGTCTTTTTCACAGAGCAAATACAAATTTGTAAAACACACTATGAAACTATAGCATGCCATTTACCTTTTCCAATTTATAGTGTAATAATTTGAATGAGTGCTATGTTAAATAGATACCTTTCAATGGAAACCCAGTGCAGTGTGGTGCCAAAATAAAAAGAAAAAACAAAACACATGGATATAGTGTGGGTTGTTATCTATGACTGCAACAATATTGTGAAGATTTGCTGGCTACTAATCTATGAAACAGCCATCTCACTGTGTGTGTGTGTGTGTGTGTGTGTGTGTGTGTGTGTGTGTGTGTGTGTGTGTGTGTGTGTGTGTGTTTGTGTATATGTGTGCATGCAGGCAGAGCAAAATATATAGGTAATGCTGGCAGTACCATCTTTATAAACTCTATACATACTTTCTAGGGTTTTTCCTGTATTCTTTAGCTCTCCAAAAAGGTAAAAAGAAAGATGCATGTTGAAACAGAAACAAAAATGTTGAATTAAATCTCTTCAAGATGAAATGGGTTAATTGGCAATTCAAATCAAACAAAGCAATAAAAGCATCAACCTAATGCCAAAAGAAAAAAACAAAAAGAAAAATGATGTGCTCCCTTTACCTCCTAAAACCCTCTTTCATATATATCCTGCCTTTATGCTTGTACAGCTGTGGAGAAAATTGGATGGCGCAGTGGTGCAGTGGTAGTTTTAAGTTCTCCGGTTCGATTCTTGGCTGGGATGTCTTCTGTGCAGAGTCTGCATGCTTCCCCTGTGTTCATGTGGGTTTCTTCCCCTGTTACAAAGACATGCATCTGGAGTGTTTTTCCCAGGGCCACTGCTGAAAATTGGCTTTGTTCCAAGGTGGACTTTCCTGGTTAACAAATGTTAAATAAATAAGAGCCTCAAACCTTTGAATCACTGTCAGGACCCAGATAAAGACACCTGTAGTGATATTCTGTACAAAGCATCAAACACAAGCTGATCAGTGCTTGCATTTTGAAAAAACAATGTACAGAAAGTTCAAAACAGCTAACAAATAAAAAGACTGTATAACAGCAGTTTCATTTTGTGAACCAAGAGTAAAGCCCTGTCACTATATTCAGACCACATTTGTCGAAATAATGTTAGTGCTCGCCCTCCTGCACCCCCTTACTAATGAGTGCTAACCCTAACCCTAATCTGGCCTCTGCTCTTACCTTACCATAACCCTGTACCATTCCTTTTAAAATCTCTTTCTATGAGACTATCACTACACAATACACTCAGACTAACACCACAAGCAACAGAACACACAAGGCTAAATCTGTCCTCTTACCTAGCACTAACTCTAAACATAACCTGCAAGCACTCTCTACACACACACACACACACACACACACACACACACACACACACACACACACACACACACACACACACACACACACACACACACACACACACACACACACACTTCCCTTCTACTCACAAACACATCACAACAAAATCACACACGCATAACTAAATCTATCCCTAGTCCTTACTCTAAATCTAACCTGTAAATGTTTGCACACACACTCATATTACTCTAATTCTGAAACTTTCAGAAATCTGAAACTTTTGACATTGAAATCAAAAAGAAAGACTTAACCTTCCCAACTGAATTTCCATTTTCTGATACTACTTGCACTCAATCAAAATCCACTTGACCAAACCTGTACTCTGTTGTCAAAATGATATCTCAACAGATTAACAGTAATATACACACACACATATATATATATATATATATATATATATATATATATATATATATATACATACACACACACACACACACACACACACACACACACACACACACACACACACACACACACACACACACACACACATCACAGAAAACCAAGCAGAACTCAGGAACTGGTATGAAAAAACTCCAATAATATTGAAAATGACCAGCTAGCCCAAAACTTGCACCAAGTCTTTATAACCAAAGTTAAAAACTATGGTTAAGTGCTTTTGTCATCTACTGACATCCTCAGAACCATTAAATAACTAGCACTTAACAAACAGCAAATAAAAACCCATAGGCACACACACCCCTTCAGTTTTGTCCAGTAGTAAAATGAGGAACATGGATAACTTCCAATCAGGTACCTTACAAAAATATCCAGTTATGCAAATACACACCACACACAAAAACAAACAATAAGAAAGTCAGTCTAGAAAAAGTTTTTTTACATTCTTTTTGCTCTGTTTTTCAGTTGACTAACAATTGTAATGGAATCCCAATCATGTCGAATGATGTTTTCTGACATTTGTTAGTTGAGCCAGTAATATTGGGTAACACCTTGTGTTTCCTCCTCATACAAGAACTTCCCCATCACTGGGTCTATATTAGAACATCAAAGTTTCATAACTTCGAATGTTCTAATATCGACCCCTATTCAGCGAAAGCTGAAAACACTGAACATACAGAACAGCGAATTTTTTCCTAGGGAAAAAAATTGCTGTTCCAAAACACATACACACAACACAAGCACACCAAACAAGCAACAATCCACACACATACACCTAAAATCTTAGACCTAACCCTACACTAAACTATACACACACCACTAACTATCCACTTACCTTAACCCAAACCCTAACCCTAAGGTCCGTCACTATTGCACACTCACCTCACCCGCACCCTAACTCTAAGTCACCTACCCCGCCCTAACCCTCACGTCCACACAATCGCACACTTACCTGACCCACGCCCTAACCCTAACTCACCTAACCCACCCTAACTCTCACATCTACACAATCGCACACATACCTAACCCGCACCCTAACCCTAACTAACCTAACCCGCACTCAATCGCACACTTACCTGAACCCGACCCATAACTTTCCACCACAGCACTGAAAATACCAAAGCAACAGAAAAGGACAACCAAATTCTTTCCCTAGGAAAAAATTCGGTTTTCTGTTGCCTAGATATTTTCAGCTTTCGCTGAATAGGGGTCGATATTAGAACATTCTAAGTTTTGAAACTTCGATGCTCTAATATAGACCCCCCCATCACTGACTGATTAGTGGCGACCACTTCTGTGTCTACAGAGTGATCCAAGATCAATTACAGATATAGTCTAAAACTGAGATTGTATTACTTTATGAATGGTGATAACGCTGTTACTGTGGCCATTCCTCCCTAATGCTTCTTGCTGGTGTCCAAAATTTAAAGCTCTAACTTCCCTTCTCAGTCCTTTCTAGATGGGCCTAATCAATCAGCTTATAATAGGTGTCTCCCAAGTGTGCCATTTGAGTTTCAATCGTTCTTTTGATACTTGACTAAATAAATGTGTTATTAGAAGTAGCCTATCTTTTAGCAAGATATAACATTTATAAAACTTGCAATTTAACTATCATGGCTTACAACAGGTCATATTTTATTCTAACAACTTTATCCAAATATGGGTTGCAAAATACTCTACTTGCTATTAAAGAGAATAAGGATTATACAGTTATCAGCCAATGCCATCATGTCCATCTAGGTAAATCATCAATAATTAGTTAAAAACCTAATAATTTACTTATGTGACTGTAGTCTGCCTCTCACTTTACATTAAGAGTAACTCAAAGCATCAAAATCACCAAGTGATACTTGTAGAGAAAGGCGGCCATGTTTGGTATCTAGGTATGGCTCCAGCATAGCCTTACTATGGCAATGAAAATAAGAGTCTGCACTTTCAGGAATATCAGTTATATGGTCAAAGTTTAATCATCATCTTACCATGTATTTTCCTGGTTTATTTTGATTCAGTTCAGTTTAATCCTTATTCGAACCATCATTTTCTAACAGAGCTGGCAGGAGAGTCAGTCTGGGGGGATGTTTCATTTTTTGTGATTTCCTGTGCTGCCTACTGATACTCTGCCATCTTCTTTCTGAAGACTGGAAATATTTTGACTGCTAAGGGGCCATTCATCAGCGAAGAACTTTGTTTTAATGGAGATGAATTGGCTGGCCAATCAGCTTTGTTCCTTTCTTGCTGGTTGCATCCAGCTCATTAGATGCTAATTTTGGGTCTGTGTATAACTTTGCCCTACTTGGAAAAAAGATGTTAAACATTGCTGTGTGCAGCAGTCAAGATGTCAGTTTGAGTTACTTGCAGATTCTTATGACTCGAATAAATGTTTCTTTTTTTTTGACAGGTGATACAGCAATAGTTATTTTACAGGAAAACACGGGAATCCCCTAGATTCAATATCTCCCCTTTTTGTCAAAGTCTGGAGAGTAGTACATCCTTCATCTGGAATGACTATGGTTCAACCAAACATTCTCTAAGCTGCGTTTTTGCTGAGGAAGCCATGGACTACACTCTGTGGTGCCCTCCTGTGTGCATTTCTTTTGACGATATCGTAGTCCAGCTGAAGAGTAAGCCTTTCATCAAAGTAAGACAACTGCTCCCCTCCAAATTCTCCAGTATGGATGAAAATCTTAAGATGTCAGGATGGGACCAATCCTCCACATCATCAATTTAATTTTTATTTCTTCATTATCTACTTCATAACTAACCAGCTTCTCTTTCATTTCTTTATCAGATGTCTGTAGTTGCAAGATCTTGTCTGACTGTCTATTTGAAGTTTCCTAAGTCTTTTCCATCCTTTCATTGTTTGTTCTGATATATACTGTTAAAGTTTTAGCTAGCTTGATGAGCTCTGAGCATATTCAGTCAATTTTGCACTCAATAGAAATGATGCAGTGCCCCAGGGTAACTCTCCCTCTGACCAACAATCTTTTTTTGCACCACAAGGCTGCAGGATTCACTAGTTTGTTTAGAGAATTTCCTTCTGGAATTAATGCTTGGTTTGTTTGCAGACATTCAGTATACAATTCTGGCATCTATATTAAATACTCAAAGAGGCGTTACATAGAACGCCTCTTCAGCGGCACATAAACACCGACCGCACTAAACCTCGAACATTCAAAACAGCAATTTCTTTCCCTGGGAAAGAAATTGCTAGTACCAAAAACACATACACACAATTTTAAACATAACTAAGTGGGGGGCTTTGCCCCCCACACCTCCCTAACTAAATATATCAACTCCGAGATCACATTACAGTGGGTTAAAGGGCAATGTCACGGCTCAGGCCAAGCGATTTTTTTCCCTGTGAAAAAAATCGCTGACCTGAGCTTTCACTATTTTCAGATTTCTGTCTATATGTGTCGGCGAAACGGCATTCACTGTAATGGCATTTCGCTGATCTAATATAGACCTCAATTATATTCACTCCAAAGTAACAGATTTCTAGGGGCAGCCAGCTTTTTCCCCCTACTTTTAACTGTTTCGAGGTCTAGGAAAGTATTATTAGACTGTCTAGATAGGTGCCATTATGAATTTCCCCCTTTCATGTCATTTTATATCCTTTGAGTTACTTCACACTTTAAAAGGGCAGGTTTCCCCTGATTTTGTCTGGCAATTAGCACAGATGACTAAACCTCTGAGCTGTTAATGATATCCTTTCTGTAGTCAGGGGTGCAGGGCTTGATTCCTTCTACCTCCATATGTCTAAAGTGAGACTGAACAAAGCACTTAATAAGACAGGGTTCTTGTGTTGCCCCTGAAAAGGAACACATTTTCCAGAGGACTTAACGGCTCTGTCCTGAAATATAACAGTAGAGTCTTCCTGTAAATTTGATATATATCCTCTTTTATAGTAAGTTCCTATTATTCCACAGGTCCTTTAACCACTGGAATTTCCTTGCATAATTCTGTATAGTGGTACGCTCCCTTTTCTTTGCCAGTTGATTAAACAATGCTTGGATCCTAACTTTATCCACCGTGATCTACTAATATCATAGAAAAACATTAACATTTCAGACATTAGAAGTTGTATTGTAGATCCGTTAGTATGAAATAGAAAAACATCTTCTACAGATACGTGAAGTGAAATGGCATATACAGTGTGATTTTGTTAAAGGCACAGATGTTAACAAAAGGGTTAATGTCAAATATGCCCTTAAACTGAAGATACCTAAAGAAATCTTAAATGAATCTTGGTACTTATTTATTCTTCCATTTTTAGTGTTTTATTTGCTGCTTGATTTTGATTGGCTCATTGGATTTTAAGGAATTAAAAAAAAATATGTTGATGCACAGTGGCACAGCAGATAGCATTGTCACCTCACAGCAAAATGCTCTCCAGTTCGATTCTCATCTGGGGTATCTTCTGTACAGAGTCTGCATGTCTGTGTTGTGTTTGTGTGGGTTTTCTATGGGTGCTTCAGTTTCCTCCCACATTCCAAAGGCATGCAATAGGTGGATTGGGCACTGTAAATTGCCATAGGTTCAAGTGTATGGCAAGGAAGAAAAAACTTGGCAGGACTAGCCACCCAGCGGTATAAACCTTGGCTCTAAATGATTGTCATAGTTGAAGTGGCACCCTGACCTCATCTACAAAAATGGGAAAATAGGTTCTGGATGGACTAGAGTTTAAAGAATTTATTTGAATCAGTCTTATCAAGTTTTATGTAACCTGAAAAAGGCAGTGAATTATAAAAGCTTGTTGTTTGCCTTATATATGAGTTCAATTGCATGTTTTTATTAGCTTTTCAGAAGTGTATCAGCTAATAGTGAGTTTGGTTCTGTTAGTAATAGAAAGTCAGCCTACATTCAGCATCATTTTATGAGCTGTTCAACACTTTCACATCAACTCTTTCTTCATACAATTTCCAGTAACTAAGTCCTCATAAATTACTGAGAGATCCCATTTCTACCTTAACCAAATCATGGCCTTACAGAAATGTCTACACAATATGCTCACCACCTGGAAATTGGCTGTACAAATTGTAACATCCAGACTTCTGCTGAGTGCATTTCCTCTCAGTCTTGCAAATGGGAAAATACATTATATAGTGTTGCTACATGAAACACCTGTCGGATAAATTTGAGGTTTTTAGTTCTGTCACCTGAGCACAGGTAGGTATTGTGAAGCTCTGTGTGTGTGCATGCAGAGTGTGTGTATGTGTATACGTGTGTGTGTGTGTGTGTGTGTGTGTGTGTGTGTGTGTGTGTGTGTGTGTGTACATATGTGTGTGTTTGTCTGTCTATTTAATCTGTAGGAGCATAAATGAGGCTAGATGGATGTGTGTGTGTGTGTGTGTGTGTGTGTGTGTGTGTGTGTGTGTGTGTGTGTGTGTGTGTGTGTGTGTGTGTGTGTGCATGTGGAGGGCATCTGTGTCTCTGTATTTGTGCTGTGTGCAGACTTTAACAAGGCTGGAGCAAAGATGGGTGGCTGTCCTGAATGTAAGCTGCTAGGGGTGCAATGTTCCACTAGTGCAGTAGTGAAGTAATGACACTGAATTATTAAACTGAGAGGATATTGTGGTTTCATAAATGAATATCAGTACTACATTTGGAATCATGGTTGAAGTGCTGAAGTGCTGAAGTGTTCAGTTTGTAACTGTAGCAAGCTGCTTGTTGTCTTAATTTGGTTCATTAGAGGTAATTCTGAAGGCTCCATGCTAGACTGCATACCTGTCAGTGACCCAAACAAAATCTCCTCAGGAGGTACTCTCCCAAATACTCTAAGTGATCATCTCTCTGTATGTGCTCAGAACAACATTTTCTCTTCAAAAAGAACATTACTACAAACAAGTACAGAATTTGGCTAACTTTGATTCTCAAACTTTCATCAACTTATTGAAGCAGATGTACTGGAATATTTTGAAAACCATTGTCCTAAATGACTCAGTTAACTACTTTAACACTACATTTCTAGAAATTCTTAACAAACTTGCATCCCCTCAGACTAAAATATTTAATTCTAACTATGCCCCATAGTTAACCAAATCAACAAAACAATTAATGCAAAACAGATATAAAATCTGGAAACAATGGCAAAAAAAACCCCAAAATCAATTCGTCCTTCAGAATTTCAAGCAACTTTGCAATCAAGCTAAAAAAACAGGCAACCAAACTTCAGTCCAATAACAGGAATAACCCTAAAGATTCTGGACTGCATTCTAAACCCTGGCACAAAAACCAGCCTTAATCCATTTCCTAATAAAAGTCACCCAGATATAGTCACTTTATCAACACCATCCCCGGGATTCATGAAGCTCGGTGCAAGGCCGGCGTTAGGCTTGCACCGACCGTGCAGCATACAGATGGTGCAGTAGCACCATATGCATATTGAAGAAGGCATGCTGCCGCCACAGCTACATGCATAGGAAATGAGCGCGAGTGCATGGGGTGTGTCGAAGTGCCGCATGGAGGCGTGGAAATGTTGGCTGTTGACGTGCAACCTAAAATGCTGAATATTACAGTCGACCTGCAATAGTAATCACACCTGTCAGTGCCCATGGATGCTGAAACGTATGCAAAGCATGCAAGACAGTTCTTACGAACACAAAATTAATAAGCAAACACAAATGCACGTTAGCGAATGCCAAGTCTCCATCCCTCGAACAAATGACATTTAAAACCGTGTGCCCGTACTCTAATGCAGTGTTGATAGTTGTACCAAGTGGAAATGAAACGCATCATGTTAACACGCCGCCAATAGCTAAGTCTATGCCAATGGTCAGGGTTACCACCTGTCCCACATTGTGAGGGATAGTACACAGCTGGGCAGTTGTGTCCATACCAAAACGATTATAAATGTAAAATATCCTGCGACTGTATGACATAATTATGCCCCACATTGCATGTAATAGTCACATACAATAGTTATTTCCGTATGCAACATACCACACCACATGTCACAAGAAATAGAATAAGCAAGTAAACAAAAAAGAAGGAGCAAATAAACTGCTATAACAATAAGCTAACATGTAGACATAAAACAAAAGTATTATCCGTTGCACTGACCGTGGGTATGTGTTGTCCTGTAGAAACTGATCTGTGTCCGGAATATATCCAATCCTGGCCATATGAAAAGGTGGCAACCCCACCAATGGTCAGAGCATTCGGCCAAAATCCACCCATATGCGGTCCAAGCCGTTCTTGTCAGGATGTGTCAAAGTTGGACGGGTATTACCCGGATGTACCTACCAATGTCATGTAGCGTTGTCACCTCACAGTAAGACGCTGCCCGGTTTGATTCTCAGCTAGAGCGTCTTCTGCGTGGAGACATGCATGAATGGGCATACCTTCGTTGAAGGTTGTGCGTCAGGGCTGGTAACTCGGCATGTAAAAATCAACTACCAATCATTAGTGGACCGGAGTTCCGCTGTGGTGACCCGTAACCAGGAAAAGCCGAAAGACTCAACAACAACCTACCATGTCATGAAAGATAAGTATTTGCGTGTACCTATGTGCATGATGTACAGCATGTGGAAGGTGAAAAATGCCAGGGTAGTCCTCACAACCATACAGGTACCTAACATATGTAGTGTATGCAATGTGTACCCTTGACCGTGCCATGGGCCATCAACCAAAGAAGGGCTGGATGGACTGTTTGGAATATGTGTGTGGGAGGGATGGGTTATGTTATAATCCACAAAGGCGAGACTGTGTTGGATGTACAATAGGTGAACTGGAGGTGTATGAGGAAGCAGCGGGTGACTCAGAAAGAAACACAAACAACAAACATACACATATGCAATACAACCTGACAGGCCATACTGTAGAACACAATCACACAAACATATGGATATTAAAATGTGCGATACACATGTACAGAAACGTCACCGGCACATACCCACAGAATGGTCTGGACAGAACTAAGCCATCCAACTGCAACACACCTGGATGCATAACTGAATACCCATCATCCCCTCTACAGCACACAACCTGGCTCCATTCCTAAACGTCCACCAAATCCAGCCATACTCGGGCTACTAGCTTGGCGCAGCCATATCTACACATACTGACCACTACTCATATGTAGCAGGCAGTGTCACCCTAGGCAGTGCCAGGATTGCAAACTATGTATCCCTTGCATGTAAAACCCCATCACATTTCCGTACGTCCAGAAAAATCGAAGGTTGTTTTCTTGTTCAATTTTTGGATATCCCTCATGGGATAAGTATCCGGAGTAAACATCAGACTTGGTATCACGACACAATGTCCAGTCCTGTAGACATCTGGACACAAGTTGTATGTGCAGTAGTGGTTCACGAGACTGCTCAGCCTCCTGCCGGTCATGCAGAACCTACTACCCGGGATCAAACACCTGCCCGTGATGCACGTCTCCCTACATGAATTATCGAGAAAATATACTGTACACAGTCGCATAGTGGCACTTGGAAATAGGGTAATTAAGGCACTGACGTAAGCAGGGTACCTCCTGTCCCACTTTGTGAGGGACAGTCCCTGTTTGGGTAGGTGTGTCCTGACCAAGAATGATACAATGGCAAATGTCCTGTGATTGTAGGAAATAACTATGTACCATATTTCATGTAACACTTGCCTAAAACAGTTATTTCTGGATGTAAAATATGTAAATCGTACAAGAAACAGAATAAGCAACTAAAGTGCTACAGGAATAGGCTTTTATCTAGGAAAATAATTAATGTTCTAAACCCTGTACTGACCGTGGGTATGTGTTGGCCTAAACAATCTGGTGTGTCCAGAATATATCCCATCCTGGACATATGAAAATGTGGCAACCCTACCAATGGTCAGAGCATTCGCACAATAACTGGCCAGCCTCTTAATCACTCATAAAACCAGTGACCGTTGGAGGAAAGGTGTTGAATGACACTTGAATGAATAATGACAATAATTAAGAGTAATAGACACTTTTAACTTCAGAAAATAAGTATTAATACATATGCTCTGAATCTGTCAACACATTTCAAGTTAATAGTACTAATATTGTAGAAGTGTCCATGATTGTCCCTGATTTGTCATTGCCTTGACTCTGTCACTGTTGAAATTAGTCCCTGAGTGTTTGAGAGGTCTGTACACATATGTACACCAACCAACTGTCATATTTGTTGAGAGTAATATTGAATACCTGTAGTGAAGTCGTAAGTGATGGCCAGAATAATATCCTTCGGATATAGGGAGGTAAAGGCAGCGGGGATGCGTGGTGTACATTCAACTGTATGGGAAATGTAAATAGGTATGTAGGTATATGTACAGACAGATATATATATATATATAGATATATATATATATATATATATATATATATATATATATATATATATATCTATATATATATATATATATATATATATATATATATATACATATATATATATATATATATATATATATATATACATATATATATGTATTGATATATATATATATATATATATATATATATATATATATATATAAATGAACATGGTCACAATAAAGCATTCATAATGAATGTGAAGGGAAACACCAGTGGAAACACCCCCCACCCTGTATTATGTAGTGGAACCACCCCCCACCCTATATTATGTAGTGTCAACATAATAATCTGGTCAGAGGTGCCCAAACCCCTGCGTCTGTAAACACAGGTAGAATGTTAAAATTGGGACCAACTCAGTCCATGTGCTACGTCTGACATTTAAACAGGTACAGGGCAGTTCCGGTCCCCAGTCAGACGTAAAGGCATTCCCGGTTCAAGTATGACTATAGCACATATCATTTTCCTGTGTAATGAATGCCTCTGTGCTGTAAAGCCAACATTTAAACATGTAAAGGTGAACGTGTGTTTCACATGGGGCCATTAACCGGATTCCTTCAATCAAAGTGGTACTGTCATAATGAATAAGGCACACGTAAGCATAAAGAAGTGGCAGTAAACATATGTAATTCACAATAAGCATATGCAAGTGTGCCTGCACTGGCGTAAGCAGCTCCCAGCATAGCAAATGTATGTTGTTATGTACAGATGTAACTTATATAGATATATATATATATATATATATATATATATATATATATATATATTTTTTTTTATATATATATATATATATATATATTTATATATATATATATTTTACTATCCTAAAATCGAAATTTAAAACAAAAGTGTATTATATTTCGAATTTATAGATTGAAAATGAATGATCAGTATCCTAATCAACCGCTCTATCCAAGAAGGTCTTGTTCCTCAAATCTGGAAAAAACCTTACATCATTCCCCTGCACAAAGGAGGAAATAATACTAATATTTCCAATTTCCGTCCCATTGCCATCCTCTCTCCCATTTCTAAAGTCCTAGAGAAATGTATCCACCTTCAACTCCTCCCCCATCTCTTGGACAACAACCTATTAACTCCTACCCAACACGGATTCAGACCCCATCATAGCACTATGACTGCCCTCCTTTCCTTCCTTAAAACTGTGAATAAAGCTAGAGATTCTGGCTTCACTGTATCTACCATCCTTCTCGATCTCTCTAAGGCCTTCGGCACTATCTTTCATAACCTACTTCTTACTAAACTAGCTAACCTAAACCTCTCACCCTCTTCCCTCAAATGGTTTACCAGCTATCTCTCCAATAGGCAACAAGCTGTCAAATGGAAAAAGGCCACCTCCTTCCTCATCACCCCCACAGGTGTCCCACAAGGTTCCATACTGGGCCCCCTCCTCTTCAACATTTTCATTAATGACTTTTACCGCTCTATCCCTCTTGCTAATGTTATCCAATATGCAGATGATTCCACAATCATCTGTGCTGCCCCATCCATCCCAACTCTTTTAAAACTAACTCAAGATGCCTTCTCTACCACAGAACAATGGATGAAAGACAACCATCGAGCACTCAATGCTGCTAAAACTAAACTTATGATTTTTACCTCCTCTAAAACTAAGAATTTTGATCGAAATTTATTCTCCATCACCAGCCAAAATACAACACCTCTAGAACTGGTATCTGAAACAAAACTACTAGGAGTTCAAATCGATGACAGGCTCAAATTCAACTCCCATCTACTACTAAACATAAAAAAACCCACCAAAAACTTGGTATGCTCTGCTGACACAATCGGTTCCTCACCTCAACTACTAAACTTATTCTCTCTACTACATTTCTCTTACCTTCCCTTCTCTATGGAGCCCTTCTTCTAACAAACCTACAATCATCTCTCAAAACCAAACTGTCCTCTTGTTACAATAAAATCACCAGATTCGCCACTAGCAACAAATCATCAACCCATCACTGTGAATCTCTCCACAAACTCAACTGGCTAGAGCTACCAAACTACCTCTCCTACACTCAGCTCACCTATGCTCATAAACTCATTTTCCAGCCATCCCTCTGTCCCTCCCTCTCCACTATCTTTAAAATGCACCACACACAAAGACTTCTCAGATCAAACAATCAAAATCTTATAGAAGTTTACAGACCCTTCCACCCCCCAGGACAATACCTCCTGTCACACTCTCTAGCACGCTTATGGAACTCCCTTCCCCCTCCATTCGTACCATTACTAGCCTCCCATCCTTTAAAAAATCACTCCACTCTCATCTAACTTCCACATGGGAATGCTGCTGCTCCCATCCCTCATAACCTACACTTTACTTCAACACTCTTTCCCTTCCTTCTGTCTCATCCCAGGTAACAAATTCTTGCTTGCTTCTATTATACAACTCCTTACTAGTATCTAGCAATTCCTTACCCTACTGCATCTAACTACCTATCCTCAATCCTACTAGAGAAGAAAGAAAGAAAAAAAAATTATACTTTTGACATTATTAACTTTGATTGAAATACTTTTGATCAGTCTTTTTTACCTCTGTAACCTTCATGCAATCTATATGTGTATATTAATCTTTGTTTACCTCTGTAATCTTCATGCAATCTGTGTGTGTATATTAACCTTTGTGTAATCTGTATGAGGAGCTTTTCTCCCCAGGACTCCATTGAAAACAGGTTCTTCAGGCCCAATGGACTATCCTGGTTAAACAACTGCAAATAAAATAAATAAAAAATAAAATTAATACATATGCTCTGAATCTGTCAACACGTTTCAAGTTAATAGTACTAATATTGTAGAAGTGTCCGTGATTGTCCCTGATTTGTCATTGCCTTGACCCTGTCACTGTTGAAATTAGTCCCTGAGTGTTTGACAGGTCCGTACACATATGTACACCAACCGTCATATTTGTTGACAGTACAATTGAATACCTGTACTGAAGTCGTAAGTGATGGCCAGAATAATATCCTTCGGATATAGGGAGGTAAAGGCAGCGGGGATGCGCGGTGTACATTCAGCTGTATGGGAAATGTAAATAGGTATGTAGGTGTGTGTACAGACATATATATATATATATATATATATATATATATATATATATAAATATATATATATATATATATATATAAATGAACATGGTCACAATAAAGCATTCGTAATGAATGTGAAGGGAAACACCAGTGGAAACACCCCCCCCACCCTGTATTATGTAGTGGAACCACCCCCCACCCTATACTATGTAGTGCCAACATAATAATTTGGTCAGAGGTGCCCAAACCCCTGCATCTGTAAACACAGGTAGAATGTTAAAATTGGTACCAACTCTGTCCATGTGCTATGTCTGACATTTGAACAGGTATAGGGCAGTTCCAGTCACCAGTCGGACAAGCCTAAACCCGGATCACCACATGAACACCCTGACAATCAAACACATGTATGTGCCAGGACTATAAGCTTTGGAGTTCTGAATATCCTTGGAGTGAGTAAACATGCAGCATGGGTCCAGAACAGTAGGGAATAGGGAATGTTGCATGTGTAGTACTGTGGTTTTCCCAGCAGGAGAATGGATGCCTTGCTGTGTAAGTGAAGCGGTGAGGCGTATGTTAGGGTAGCTATGAACCATGGGTATACATATAAATGAAGCAAAACATCGATAGTGTAGTGGTTAGAGCATCCGCCTAACGTAAAGGCATTCCTGGTTCAAGTATGACTATAGCACATATCATTTTCCTGTGTAATGAATGTCTCTGTGCTGTAAAGCCAACATTTAAACATGTAAAGGTGAACGTGTGTTTCACATGGGGCCATTAACAGGATTCCTTCAATCAAAGTGGTACTGTCATAATGAATAAGGCACACGTAAGCACAAAGAAGTGGCAGTAAACATATGTAACTCACAATAAGCATATACAAGTGCGCCTGCACGGGCGTAAGCAGCTCCCAGCATAGCAAATGTATAACACCGTAAGTGCTATTTTACTTCCTTACTGATGAAAAATCAGTATGGCTTACATTCAGGAAATGAAACAATCGTGCAAGTCATCTTCCTGTTTTGCATGCATTATACATGCATGCCTCAATTGGCAGGACTGCTGTCTTACTGAGGAAAAGAGTAGTTTAGCTGGGAGGAAGGAATGCTGAGAAGAAAAACATAGACAACTGTTATTGTAATCCCTTAGAACTGCCCAATAACTTTACATTACAAATTGTTCCTGTTTCTAAAAGTAATGTAAAGTTTTTGGCCAGTTATAAGGAATTAGAATAACAATTTGAATAGTAATCAGGTCTGCCCTATCATTACTCATAGTTGGCATTTCTTCTGGACAAGGATATCAGTAATTGCCTGCTCATCTTCACTTTGCTGTTTGGGGAAACAATTTTGTTTGAGTTTTCATGCAGCCGCTTCCACCAACAATCAAAATCCTGCAGTGGGTGCATATACACTGGTGAGAGAAACAGCATCTGAAAATGTATTAAATTCACCATCCAAACTGTGATACTAGGCACTCATATGAACTCATATTAGACACACCTAAGAACCCAACCAACAGGACGATATCAGCCATTATAACTCAAGCGTGCATCTGCAATGCACTCAAGACAGGAAGAGGGTTTCTCAAATTGTCCCTGTTCCTAAAAGTAATGTGAAATTTTTGGGTCGTTGTAAGGAAGTCGAATAACAGTTGAAAGTGTTTCATGTACTTGGATTTGTGGATGTATGCGCATATCGCTCTGGTTGTGATAATACGTAAGTACCAGATATATATATATATATATATATATATATATATATATATATATATATATATATATATATATGTGATTGTAGATATACACATGTACATAACTAGGTTACGTTACAGCAGTTACGGGTAACATATGTTCAGACCGGGCATATGTTACTGGGAGGTCCAATAAACAAACGTTTACCTCCCACACCGCCCAGCTACGTTGGTCAAACATACAGACACGCAATAAAGGTAAATGCACCACTGCTTTCCAAACCACCAGCAGGAAAGTACCAGTGGGAGAGATCTGCAAGGTCTACACTTTAAACATGGATAACGGGGTCCCTTGTGGGACACCAAAAATTCGACATACAGGCGAACCTGTGATTATCGATGTGAGCAGGATGTAGCTGTACATGGAACAGTAGGTTGTGCAAGTGTAATAACACATGGGTTGACAAAATGTACGACATGTGTCCCGAGACGGGAAGAGTGGGCAGTGTGTAGGGGTGTGTTCATACCCAAGCTGCGCTCACAGTAAGTATTTGTCATGAGTGCTGTAGAGGGGTGTCAGGTATGTGAATCATGGGTATGCAATAATGGGTCTAAGTGTGCAGGTGTTGGTTGGCAGAGATGTGTTAGGCCCGCCCAGTGGAAGTAATTAATATTCCTATGTGGGCACTGCTGACAGTCATACCTCCCAAACCTGAAGAGCATATCTACTGGATAGTCCGTAAACCATTGGGGGAACACATAGGGAATATATCAGTGCCCTGTACCCGATTAGCATGGACGTCCGTGATTATGAATCAGAATCTAACACAGTACTAACTAAACCCTACCAGAACTACTGATATTAGGTGGACAGGTGGCAGAATACACATAATGACTAATGACAACATGTATGAGTCATAAACAGCATGTACCTCGACAAATGTGAACGAACACATGTGCCCTGTGACTGTCAATGTGTCAGGTTAATAGAACCAATCATCTAAATGTGTCCCTGAGGGTGTTATGCAGTGCCCTGATACAGTGTTCATTCTCCCGCATTCGTATGTGAGGTCTGCTAGTGATGGAAAGTGCATATTCCGCTGACCACCTTAGGTTGATGATAGCATAATAGTTTGGGGTTACCACCTGTTCGCCTTTGTGAGGGACACTCCACTCTGGCCAGTTGTGTCCTGCAAAATGAATGTTACGGCACATGGCCTGTGATTTCTGGAAAAGAGTTCATATATTGTTTGTAGTGGTTGCATAAAATAATTTTGTTGTATCTGAAACACCTAGATGTTATAGGAAACAGTATTAGCAACTATAATGCTACAAGAATAACCTTAACTAATGCAAACCGGTGAAGTAGTCAATTTTCTACTGGCTGTGGGTATGTGTTGCCTTGCCAAATATGACATCTCTACATATAGGTCCTATAGGACTGCCACCTTTTCAAATGGCCAAAGTGGGACCTGCTCCGTAGAAATGTCAGACATACCAGGTCAGAACATACCTATAGCTATGCATAGTAGAGAAATATACATATTAGCACAAATCAAAGCTTAGTCTATCAGCAGTCAGGTTGCTTATGCTAATTCACATAACATATCGAAGTGTCATTTATATAATAACCATTACATGCAACTATTAGAGAAACGTAGAATATAATTTTGTCCTCTAATCAGGACATTTGCTATGGCTAGATAATTCTCGCATGACACATATGCCTAATGAGGGACTGTCCCATGCAAAGTGGGAAAGGTGTTACTCCTAAAGTCTCACTTCGTCCAATTTAAAAGGTGGAAAACCTACAACAGGTATGCAGTAGCATGACCCAGCAGAAAGATGCGTTTCCCAAAACACATTTACATGTCTGCATTGCAGAGTATCGGTTCTCATGTACCAGCCAGATGGGAGCAGATTGTATGAGGAACACGCATATAGTAAGATTATGTCACTGGACAGGCCGCCGATTCCGTGTAGTTGAATGCCTGCCATCGCATAATGGTCAGCCATACCCGATAGTGTAATCATGTAGTCCGATGTAATAGGCATCACAAGGGATCATGCCCACCCAGCGTGAGTGACAAATGCAAGCACCAGTGTCGGTGCACGTGCAAGTGAGGGAGCGATCGGGTGTGTTTGTCTACCAATATGTGAGTAATGCACTGTTAAAGAAATGTGGAATCTAAACAAGTGTAAGGAGCTATAACCAGAGGTCAACAGTGCTTAACAACACGCAAGGCCATGCACAACTGCTCCCACCTGCTGGAATGTGCCTTACCCACTCCATATCCAAAGGCCTTGTTCTGTCTGCAAACAAAGAACTGTCCTTTGCAAGTGTTGGTAGCAACACCCTGCCCACACAGCTGATTTGAATTACCAATACACCATGGCATATATACAGACAATAGACAGTACCACACACATAACATACAGCACAGTCATCCAACAGTATAGCAATGTACTGGCAGATATGTCCGGACCACTGGTGTTTGCAGACCTGGCCGTCTTGTGTTTAAGTGTGTGAGCATGCCTAGTATGACCGTTACGCATGTTGTCAACGGACATTACCATCATACCTTCATGTGTTTGAGCATGCCCAGTATGGTCAACTGTATCGCATGTGTCACATGTCCAGGTAGTCAGTACTGTGGTGCCAACCCCTGCGTTGTACACTGACAGGTGGCATGCTGTGTCTGCAGGGTAGCCAACGGTCATGTGGCATTGACTGTTGCTACATTTCTGCACAGCATGGGGGGACATCCAGCTGTATCCACATTCCTACACAGCACCAGGGGTGGCGCACATGACTTTCACATGTGTATGTTGGAAGGGGGGGCACAGCTGACAGTTGTACACTTTTGCTACTACTGTACTGGTATGCCAGGTACACCATTTCAGTGTGTGGACCTACCTAATTTGCTGGCTAGAGGCATACCAGTGTACTTCAGATCCTAGCTTTAATTACCAGCATAGTGGTTTCAGACATCCTAGCCTTCACAACCTACATCCAACTGCCTGGCCTGCTGTAGTCTGTGTGTGTGTGTGTGTGTCTGTGGGGGTTGGGGTCAGCCATTGGGCATATCCAGAGGCCATTGTATAGCATTTGTCTGTATTGGTCTACACCTGCCCAGCTGTATGAGACTTGTATGGGCTGTATGGACACACATGATGTTCAGCCCATAACCTGCAGTGGGTCAGTACACCCTGTCTACTACTGGCTACTATTGTGACCCCGGTATGTGCTACAGATGTCATGGTGCCACAATGGACGTGTACTGTCTGCTGCCCTAACAGTCGGCCACCAAATTCCTGTGCATGCTCACATCCATACCATAGCTACAGGTAAAAACACATTCTAATACAACTACCAATTGGTAGGTTGATTGACTTACCTTGGGGGTGTGCCAGACCTGAGGATGGTGCTGGAGGGCTGCCTATGTCCGATGCACACAGTGCACTTCCTATACATGGCTGAGCACAGGTAGTGTCATGTTTGGCATCCCTTTTACTGTCTGTGCGAGTCAGAGAGGGTGAAATTCCCTGGGTACCTACTGTGTCGGTGCATATGCCATGCATTGCCTCTTTGCCAAGGGTAGGTCATACTGTGCATGACTCCTTTTGCCTACTGGGTCCAGCTCAGGTAGTTCCTTTTCCGAGTCACAGTGTGCCTGTACAGGCCTTGGCATTGGTTGGGGGTTGTGTGGCCCTACCCCATGCTGTTCCTGCTGCAACTGTTTCTGCAGGATCATATTGTGTAGCATAGCACATACCATAACAATTTGGGTGTATGTAGCTGGTGAATACTGCAAGGCTCCACCGGATGTGTCCAGACACCAGAACCGTGACCTGAGCATCCCAAACACACACTCAATTATATGTCTTGCCTGGTGCGTTTAGTTGTTCAGGTGTGTGTGCATTGCTGATGGGTGTCATCAGCCATGACTCCAGTGGTTACCCAGCATCCCCCACTAGGTGACTGTAGGGGATGTCCATATTGGCAAAGGTGTGGTACAGCTGCATCAGATGCCATATATCAGAATCGTCATAGCTTCCAGGGCAGCCAGCACACACATTCAGTATAATGCCCTGGCCATTGCATACGACCTAGCTGTTGGAGGGTATGCCCTTGCGGTTA
Source organism: Protopterus annectens (assembly GCF_019279795.1). Taxonomy (NCBI): domain Eukaryota; kingdom Metazoa; phylum Chordata; order Ceratodontiformes; family Protopteridae; genus Protopterus; species Protopterus annectens. Next base: position 105,317,177 of record NC_056738.1, on the reverse strand, counting down.
ATGTAGGCCCTACCCCGCTCACCGGGTGGTGCTTTGATGTGTACATGCGTGCAGGCTATAGCACACAGTACCCCAGGGTAGTCTGCCATTTGGTGGAGGAGACGCATATTGCTGGTCAACACCTCACGTGTGATGGGGACATGTACGTGCTCACTGGCATGTGGTGACATGGCATCTAGGAAATGGTGCAATACTCTGGATGCAGATGCCTGTGGGATCCCCATGATATCCCCAGTTGTGCTTTGGGAGGACGTGTGGCTAGTATACCTAGGCCTACACATACCTTGGTATCCACTGGGATGGGTTTCCCTCGGCCTGCTCGATGTGTCGGTGTAACCGGCACAGCTCAACAAGCTGCTGTAGGAGGTCTCTGTCCACTCCATAGTGCTCCACTATCTCGAGCTCATGTAGCCCCTGGTAGGTTACTCTGGGTCTGTAAAGACTTCTGTCTCCTCACTAAGGGTAGTTCGGCAGCATTCACATCCTCACCACCCTCAGCCTCCTGCACATGTTGGTCTATGTTGCCTGCTGCAGCCCTTCTCATTTGGTTGGATTGTGTCGAGAAATGTCCCCGCATGTATACACCGGTGGTGTAGAGTATGGAAGAACCCTGTGTGTATGGTGCATGATCACATTACCATAGTGTTCTGTGCTGGGATGGGCATGTAATGTGCTGATTGTGCTAATTATCACCTGTTCGCGCAGCTTGTTCACCTTGACTACTGCACTACTGCTGTTGTTCCTCCCAATTTCACTAGGCAGGTATAGACACACCCCTAGCTTAGGCGTGCTAAGACAGGAGCAACCCCGAGGCACAGGGCTCCAATGTACGTACAGTATGCCTGACCCCCCCCCCATGCTTTCACCTATATTCGAGTCCTGCACCAGGCTATCTACACACATACACTCTTGGGATCTGCATCACACCCTGGGGATAAATGGGATTCACTATTTTCAACCTCATTTGCATAGTATTGTCTTCTAATGCATAGTTATATGACCCATACTGATCCTCCAAAATAATAACCACTGCTTACTGTCGCTCAGATCCGCACACAACTGGTTAAAGGTGCCTTACTATCACCGTATTCGATGTCCCTTGTTCTTCCCAGCAACAAAATAGCCGGTCTCTATACGACTAGAACCCAGGACCCTGCACACCACAGACAATGTGCTTTACCACTAAGCCATGGCAGATATACATACATCTGAGGTGATCATGTACAGATCATCCAGCACAGACATTCAATAGTATAGGACATGTATTCCATCATGTAGCTTTATGTGTGCTAATATAGACATATATATCCATATATATATATATATATATATATATATATATATATATATATATGTATATATATATATATATATATATATATATTTAATACACACACACACACACACACACACATATATATATATATATATATATATATATATATATATATATGTATATCTATATACACACACATACACACACACATATACATATACACAGGCATACGTAGATATAGAATTCATATATACACATACATACACACACACACACACACACACACACACACACACACACACATATACATATACACACACATACACATATGTAGATATAGAATTTATATCACAACAGTGGACCACATGACACCAAAGCATTAGACAAGAATGAAAAGGAAACCACATGTGCCACCTGCATTATGTAGTGGTGTCACTATCAAGGCAAGTGTGTTTTGTTGCGTCACATGGGTCAGACTGTATTAAGGGTAAGAGTAGAGCTGCTGACATTTACTCACCAGACCTACTGGCAGATGTATGTGTATGTCTTGCCAACCCAGTCTCTTGGGCGATCATGACATTTGTGGACACTATATAGGAAAGCAACAAAACACACTCAACACATCCTGGAGCTAGCCACTCACAGATACCAACACATAGGATATAGCTGCTAAACACACACACCTGTCATGACTTGGAATAGAGCACCTACCTGTCTATTCTGTCACACTACAGCATTATGCAGTTAGACAACATGCTACAAAGATTACTGGATCACAGCACTCCCAGAGGCATACTTCTAGGTGGGTGACATCATCAGCAAAGGCAAAGACGCCGATAGGGATTGTATGGAGAGTGAGCAGTCTAAAAGCATTACTCTGTCCTCAGGCAGCTGGAAACACACACATTTGGCAGGGCTGGGATTAGAACATAGAGCTAAGTACCTTACCACACTACAGCATTACGCAGTTACAGAACGCGCTACCGAGATTATTGAAGCGCGGCACTCCCAGAGGCATACTTCTAGGTGGGTGATATCATTAGCAATGGAATAGATGCCAGTAGGGATTGTATGGAGAGTGAGCAGTCTAAAAGCAGTACTCTTGTCCCCAGGGAGCTGGAAACACACACACTTGGCAGGGCTGGGATTAGAACTTAGATCTAACTATCTTATCACACTACAGCATTACGCAGTTACAGAATACTGAGATTATTGAAAAACAGTACTCCCAGAGGCATACTTCTAGGTGGGTGACATCATTAGCAATGGAAAAGATGCCGATAGGGATTGTATGGAGAGTGAGCAGTCCTCTGTCCCCAGGCAGCTGGAAACACATACTTGGCAGGGCTGGGATTAGAACATAGACCTAACTACCTTATCACACTAAAACATTATGCAGTTAGAGAACATGCTACCGAGATTACTGGAACACAACACTCCCAGAGACATACTTCGAGGTGGGTGACATCATTAGCAATGGAAAAGACGCCAATAGGGATTGCATGGAGAGTGAGCAGTCTAAAAGCAGTACTCTGTCCCTAGGCAGCTGGAAACACACACACTTGGCAAGGGTGGGATTAGAACATAGGTTCATAGGTTCATAGGTTCATACTAGGCTATCTGCCCAAGGGCATTTATAAGCCTAGCCCATAGTTATTTGGCTTTCGCCACCCCTTTAGTTTGAATCAAACTATGCCTATTATTTTGCTGTGCCTCTGTCAAGCAGTGACACTGAAGTAATCCCTGGGGTATATCTGCGATCTCCCATCCATTGGTCAAGATTCCTCTTGAACAAGGCCAGCGAGGTGCTCTGCCTCACATGTACCGGGATTTTGTTCCACAGCATAGGGAGTCTCTGGGTGATGAATCTGTCCCTCCAGCACGTTCTATTAATAACCGTGTCAAGGTTTAAGTCTCCCGCCCTTGTGGTTCTGAGGGATCTAGATTTTTGAGGTGAAGCATATTCATCAAATCAGGGTTTGACATGGCCTTATATGTCAGGCACAGGTCACCTCTGAGCAAGCGGTATGAGACTGAATAGAGCTGGAGTTCTTTCAGTCGGGCAGCATAAGACATATTTTGAGACCCTTTATCCTTTTGGTGAGGAACGTTTGGGGCCTTTCCAGCTGCTGCAGGTGTCGGGTCAGATACATTCCGAATGGGGCATTGTACTCAATCATAGGTCTAATGAGTGATGAGTACGGGGGGACGATGACCTCCCTTGATCTAGATGTGAATCCCTTCATGATCAGGTGGGCAATGTAGAAGGTTTTCCTAACTAATTTAGCAACATGAGTGTCAAACGAAAGGCTACTGTCAACCTGGGTCCCCAGTTCCCTAATGACTTCTTCTGTGCTCAGTGGATTGCCACCTATATGGTACCTAGGGGTAACCTTGTTTTTCCCGAAGGGTATGACTATGCATTTCTTGGCATTTAACTTTAGGCCATGGCTCTGGCACCAGTTATCCATTTCTGTGAGGCCCTTCTGAAGGATATCTGTGTCAGATGTGTTTTCGACTATGGCGCCCAGTTTGCAGTCATCTGCAAACTTTGTCAGCCATAACCCTCCTGCATTTGCTTGTACTTCAGAAAAGTAGATGCCGAACAAGAGTGGACCCAGGACTGAGCCCTGTGGGACACCACTTGTGACAGGCTTTGAGTCTGACATGGCTCCAGCAACTCTGACCCTGTGGGTTCTGTCACTTAGCCAGTTTGCAACCCATCTTGTGATGTATGGGTTTACATTCAAGCTGATGAGTTTTTCGATGATACCTGAGTGGGGTATTGTGTCAAAGGCCTTTGCCAGGTCAAGGTAGGCTGTATGGACTGCCTTTCCCTCATCAATGGCCTTGGTGACTGTCTCGAAAAAGTCAACTAAGTTTAAAAGGCATGATCTGCCTTTGACAAAGCCAAACTGGGTTGAATCCAAAGTCTGCAAGTTCCCTATGTCTTTATTTATGAGTTCCATTATGATCCTCTCCATGGCTTTGCAGATAAGGCTTGTCAAGCTAATGGGATGGTAATTTCCAGGGTCGGTGGAGGCACCGCCCTTGTGAAGTGGGACCACAGTTGCCATGCGCCACTCCTTGGGTACGTATCCTGAGGTGAGGCTAAGATTAAACAGCTGGCCTAACTGCGGGTTTAATTCCTCATTGAGTTCATGGAGCACACAGCCGGGGACACCATCCAGTGCCATGGATGCTGTGCTTTTTGCTTTGGAGAGAGCAGTTCTCACCTGGGCGTTGGAGATGTTTGGGGGGCTACAATCCTCTGGTATAGATATCTCTCCTTTTGGGGAGGGGAGAAGTTTGCACTGAACCTGTCAGCCAGTATCTTGGCAATGTGTGTAGGTTCAGTAATCTTCACATCATTTTGAACTAATTCTGAGCATATCTGGGAGTTTCCTCCTAGGTTTCTAACATAGCTAAAGAAGGCCTTATGATTGTCTTTTGAGTCCTTGGTGATTTTTCTCTCAAAATTTGCCTTGGATGATTTTATGAGAGCTCTTAGTTTTTTACTTATAATGATCAAAGGTGTCTTACCTTTCCAGGAATTTGCTCTATCTTGTAGTAGCTTCCTCCTTTTGTTGTAGAGCTTGTTTATGGCTGGGGTCCACCAGACTGGATGCTTGCCTTTGGTACAAAGAGTCTTAGTTTTGTTTGGGATTGCCTGATCCATGCAGTCCTGTAGGTGCTGGTAGAAGGCATTTGTAAGTGATTCAGCGGTTTGAGTAATGTTTACCACTGGCTCAGGGGCCTTAAAGGAGACCACACTAGTTTTTAGAAGTGTGAAGTTGGCTTTTGAGAAGTTTTTCACTGTGGTCTTTTTATTTCAGGTGGGCGGGATGAGGACCTCCAGCGAGATTAGTTTATGATCTGATCTCACCAGTGAGGGGTATACTTCCGGTGTTGAACATTGTGATCCCATGTTCGTGATGATGAGATCAAGTATGTTTTCTCCTCTTGTGGGGATGGTGACTAGTTGTTCCATGGCATTTGAGTTTATGAACTCCAGGAACCTTTGGGCTAGAGTGTTTGGGCTTGAGTAGTGTTCCCAGTCTATATTAGGGTAGTTGAAGTCACCTAGTATGATGGTGTTTGGAGATACATTTATCCCCTCCAATGTTTTCAGGAAGGCCATGTGAGGTTCCTGAGTTTGAGAGGGTGGCCTGTAACATGCTACAAATTGCAGAGCAGTCTTGCCTATGGCTAATTGCACCTGGATGGTCTCCGATGCATCATGCATTGCCACCAACCTTGAGGTGTGGGTGTCCTTTATGAATATGGACACCCCCCTCCTTTCTTGGTGTTGTCCGGATTTTGGGGCCGGAACGCATGATGATGAAACCTGATAGTGCTGGGGTGCTCTCAGGAGCCTTGAACCAGGTTTCTGTCACAGCACAGACGTCGATGTTCTTCATACTGAGAAGGGCCTCAAGTGCGTGCATCTTGAGATTGAGACTTCTGCCATTGAGTAGCATTACCCTTAGTTTTTTTACTTTTTTGTGTTCTAGGGTGGTAGGTTTAGAATTTGAGCCTTGCCTAAAAAAGGCACTATGGGGGTGGCAAGAGCCTTTGCCAATATCCGGAAGCCTAGGGGTGACAGGTGCAAGCCGTCCCTTGCGAAGCAGCGTGGCTTGTCCAGCATGTCATCCCAGGCAGACAGACATTGGATCCCCTTTGAATGACACCAGAATTTAAGCCAATTATTAAAGCTGATCATCTTATCACTGTATTGTGGCATCATTATAGGTGAAGGCAGGATACTGCTCAAGGTCAGGGTCATACCTGCCTGGGCTACATAATCAGAGAGCTCCTCAATGTCTCTTTTCATGTAGTTCAAGGAGGTACGTCTCAGGTCGTTGACACCAGCGTGGACACTGACTGAGTCGTACTTGTACCAGCTGTTGAGAGACCTGAGTGGTTGCGTTATGTGGCAGATTCTAGCGCCCGACAGGCAGCTTACTGTGACCTTCTCCTTACTCAGTCTGGTGAGCGGGACGTCAGTGTGTCTGACTATGGAGTCACCTATGACAAGTATGTTTGGTGTTGTATTTGGCCATAAGGGCAGTGACTGCTTTGCACACTGATTTTGTTGTTTATGTGTTTTTTGTGTGGTGTATTGAGTTTGCAGTTGCTTGGGTGTCTGCTTTGGAGGCCTCTGCTGTTTAGGTAAATTTTTACTCAGAGCCTCCGAGTATGTCTTAGTGAGTTTATGTGTTTGATTCAGTGGTGTGGTTGAGTTATGTGAGACTGGTATTGTGGTGTGTGTAGTTGCCTTCTCCTCCTGCCTGGTCTTGCCAGTCCTGAGTTGAGAGAGCTCAGCCTCCAGTCTGGCTAAATAGCTGCATCTCTCACAAGTGTTAGTGTTACGTGGGAGGAGGAGAGGGTTGTCTGTGTACATGAGGCAATTGTAACATTGTCTCAGAATTCCCAGATTCACCAACTGGGCAGGAGAGGACGCCAGCATCTGACCATTCGACATGCTAGAAAGAATTATGAGTTGGTATGAGACAGAAAAGTAGTGGGCTTAGCAGGGAAGTAGGCACTCCTGGGGGGTTTTGCTAGTGAGAGATTTGTATAATATAGGAGTGCTTGACCTGCAAAGAGAATGCTTATAAGACAAGGGATATGCTTAAAAGACAAGTGCTGAGCTTTTTGAGAAGAAAAAGCTATTTGGAACAAGTGCTGCACTTTTTAGTGTAGGTGTAAACTGTTTAGGTTCCTAACAGAGCAGTTCTAAGGGAAAAATTGAAGAACAGACTTTCTGGAGCCAGAAAGAGTTTAACCTTGTTTAACCGGCGCTGCCCGATGCTGCTCTAGTGGCAACTCCGCTCTAAATCGCGCTAAAGCACGTTAAAGCGTGCTTGATAGTAGGGGCTGGAAAGAAGCAGGAATAGACCCAAAAGGGACAGTAAAACTACAGTTTCAAGTCAGTAACCACCTCTACGGGGGGCAGGGAAGCTGCTCAATGTTAGTCACTGCCACTGATCAACAGAGAGACCCTCCTTCAGCCCAAGCAAAAATGGCCTCACAGAAACTTTCAAACAGTTCAGGAACAGCAAGCCTGTAACTGAACTTTTTAACTCTCAGAAAAGTGGGAAAAAGCAAGATTTTTTTTTTGTTTTTTTGTTTTACAGAGATAGCAGAGGTTCACAAGTAATATCAAGTTATAACAGTGCAGTAAATGACCCCACACAAGAGTGCTAGGTCAAGGACAGAAAATATGCAAGTTTTAAGAAAAAACAATTTAAAATTAAGTGCAAACAGGAAATTCAGCAAACAGCTTTTGGTTGTGCTCTAAATACAGCTACTAATACAGAAATCAAGTTTAACAAGCCAGAAAATGCTCAAGCTAGGCAGCTATGCAGAAAAACTTAGCAAATAAACAGAGAAAAAATACTTAAAATCTCAAAAGTGGCTCCTTCTTCTCTCAGCGTTTTTCCTCTTGGAGGGTGCTTCACCAACAGCCAACAAGCCTGAAAAGATGCCCAAACCACGAGGCAACTAGGTTTTAAGAGAGGAAGATGAAGGAGTTATGGAAATGACCCCTAGTGGCCAATAAAACTACAGTTTCAAGTCAGTAACCACCTCTATGGGGGCAGGAAGCTGCTCAATGTTAGTCACTGCCACTGATCAACAGAGACCCTCCTTCAGCCCAAGCAAAATGGCCTCACAGAAACTTTCAAACAGTTCAGGAACAGTATGCCTGAAACTGTACTTTTAACTCCCAGAAAAGTGGGAAAAAGCAAGATTTTTTTTTGTTTTTGTTTTTTACAGAGATAGCAGAGGTTCACAAGTAATATCAAGTTATAACAGTGCAGTAAATGACCCCACACAAGAGTGCTAGGTCAAGGACAGAAAATATGCAAGTTTAAAAAAAAAACGATTTAAAATTAAGTGCAAACAGGAAATTCAGCAAACAGCTTTTGGTTGTGCTCTAAATACAGCTACTAATACAGAAATCAAGTTTAACAAGCCAGAAAATGCTCAAGCTAGGCAGCTATGCAGAAAAACTTAGCAAATAAACAGAGAAAAATACTTAAAATCTCAAAAGTGGCTCCCTTCTTCTCTCAGCGTGTTTTCCTCTTGGAGGGTGCTTCACCAACAGCCAACAAGCCTGAAAAGATGCCCAAACCACGAGGCAACTAGGTTTTAATAGAGGAAGATGAAGGAGTTTTGGAAATGGCCCTAGTGGCCAATAAAACTACAGTTTCAAGTCAGTAACCACCTCTACTGGGGCAGGAAGCTGCTCAATGTTATTCACTGCCACTGATCAACAGAGAGACCCTCCTTCAGCCAAGCAAAAATGGCCTCACAGAAACTTTCAAACAGTTCAGGAACAGCAAGCCTGTAACTGAACTTTTTTAACTCTCAGAAAAGTGGGAAAAAGCAAGATTTTTTGTTTTGTTTTTGTTTTTTCAGAGATAGCAGAGGTTCACAAGTAATATCAAGTTATAACAGTGCAGTAAATGACCCCACACAAGAGTGCTAGGGCAAGGACAGAAAATATGCAAGTTTTAAGAAAAGAACGATTTAAAATTAAGTGCAAACAGGAAATTCAGCAAACAGCTTTTGGTTGTGCTCTAAATACAGCTACTAATACAGAAATCAAGTTTAACAAGCCAGAAAATGCTCAAGCTAGGCAGCTATGCAGAAAAACTTAGCAAATAAACAGAGAAAAATACTTAAAATCTCAAAAGTGGCTCCCTTCTTCTCTCAGCGTTTTTCCTCTTGGAGGGTGCTTCACCAACAGCCAACAAGCCTGAAAAGATGCCCAAACCACGAGGCAACTAGGTTTTAAGAGAGGAAGATGAAGGAGTTATGGAAATGACCCCTAGTGGCCAATAAAACTACAGTTTCAAGTCAGTAACCACCTCTACTGGGGACAGGAAGCTGCTCAATGTTAGTCACTGCCACTGATCAACAGAGACCCTCCTTCAGCCCAAGCAAAATGGCCTCACAGAAACTTTCAAACAGTTCAGGAACAGTAAGCCTGTAACTGAACTTTTTAACTCTCAGAAAAGTGGGAAAAAAGCAAGATTTTTTTTTGTTTTTGTTTTTTGCAGAGATAGCAGAGGTTCACAAGTAATATCAAGTTATAACAGTGCAGTAAATGACCCCACACAAGAGTGCTAGGTCAAGGACAGAAAATATGCAAGTTTTAAGAAAAAAACGATTTAAAATTAAGTGCAAACAGGAAATTCAGCAAACAGCTTTTGGTTGTGCTCTAAATACAGCTACTAATACAGAAATCAAGTTTAACAAGCCAGAAAATGCTCAAGCTAGGCAGCTATGCAGAAAAACTTAGCAAATAAACAGAGAAAAAATACTTAAAATATCAAAAGTGGCTCCCTTCTTCTCTCAGCATTTTTTCCTCTTGGAGGGTGCTTCACCAACAGCCAACAAGCCTGAAAAGACGCCCAAACCACGAGGCAACTAGGTTTTTAGAGAGGAAGATGAAGGAGTTATGGAAATGACCCCTAGTGGCCAATAAAACTACAGTTTCAAGTCAGTAACCACCTCTACGGGGCAGGGAAGCTGCTCAATGTTAGTCACTGCCACTGATCAACAGAGAGACCCTCCTTCAGCCCAAGCAAAAATGGCCTCACAGAAACTTTCAAACAGTTCAGGAACAGCAAGCCTGTAACTGAACTTTTTTAACTCTCAGAAAAGTGGGAAAAAAGCAAGATTTTTTTTTTTGTTTTTGTTTTTTACAGAGATAGCAGAGGTTCACAAGTAATATCAAGTTATAACAGTGCAGTAAATGACCCCACACAAGAGTGCTAGGTCAAGGACAGAAAATATGCAAGTTTTAAGAAAAAAACGATTTAAAATTAAGTGCAAACAGGAAATTCAGCAAACAGCTTTTGGTTGTGCTCTAAATACAGCTACTAATACAGAAATCAACATAGAGCTAACTACCTTATCACACTATAGCATTACGCAGTTACAGAACGCGCTAGCGAGATTACTGGAGCACAGCACTCCAAGAGGCATACGTCTAGGTGGGTGACATCATTAGCAATCGAATAGAAGCCGATAGGGATTGTATGGAGAGTGAGCAGTCCTCTGTCCCCAGGCACCTGGGAACACACACACACACACACACACACACACACACACACACACACACACACACACACACACACACACACACACTTGGCAGGGCTGGGATTAGAACATAAACCTAACTACCTTATCATACTACAGCATTACGCAGTTACAGAACGTGCTGCCGAGATTACTGGAGCACAGCCCTCCCAGAGGCATACTTCTAGGTGGGTGACATCATTAGCAATGGAAAAGACACCGATAGAGATTGTATGGAGAGTGAGCAGTCTAAAAGCTGTACTCTGTCCCCAGGCAGCTGGAAACACACACACACACGCTTGGCAGGGCTAGGATTAAAACATAGACCTAACTACCTTATCACATGACAACATTACGCAGTTACAGAATGCGCTACCAAGATTACTGGAGCACAGCACTCCCAGAGGCATACTTCTAGGTGGGTGACATCATCAGCAATGGAAAAGATGCTGATAGGGATTGTATGGAGTGTGAGCAGTCTAAAAGCATATTACTGGCCCAAGGCAGACAGAAACAAACACACGCCAGTGGTGTGAGCAGGACAACTGCCTATCTACGGACCACTATTACAACACTACATAGATACGAGACACACCACAGACACTACACCTTTCAAGACAGTCAATATGACCTTCTAGGAATATGGACATCGACATGGATGCTGGCAGTTATGGTGTACATACCTGTGAACCAGTGTGTTCAATGTATGAATCCATCCTGAAGTGGGGTATGGCCATCTGTTGCCTGGATGACCACTATCGCTATACAGGATTACAATGGTCATGCCCATACACATAGAGGCACATAACCGACACAAGGTGTCACTGGGCACGCTCACACACTTAGTAGCACACGTTAGTTTGGAATGCACTATGTGTCCATCTACACAACGGCGTACTGGGCATGCTCACACACTTAGTAGCAAAGGGCTGCCTTGTATGCACTCTGATTCTAAACATGGAAGGGCACAGTGTGTCGATAGTCATCATTGTTAGCATGAACGCTGCACTACATATATCTGACACCGGTCTTCTACACACCGTTTGCTGCTGTCCATCACCTTAGCTGTACCAATCTAAACCTGGCACACTAATACCACCCATGGTGATGTCCTGCCAGGAGTGGCTACTTCACACATATAGTACCATTCATAGACGAATATCCTGAGACCAGGTAAACACCCTGACACCTAGAGGACAACTGCATTGTATGTGTATGCTAAACAGTGCTAGATGTGTAGCGTTCGTAATCACAGCTGCCTATCTAGATCCAACAATGGGGAATACTGACATCTGTGTAGTGAGGAACACCTGGCATAAGGCTCAGTTGTGCACAATAGCACTACCACCATATACCTCAGATACAGACATGTGGGCCATAACACCGTTACAGACCACTCCAGGTGGTAGTGTCCCCACGTACATGAAGGCCACTCACATGTACTGACCAGTACACTCTCAAAAGCCATCACAGATGTGTCATGTGCAGATCACAGTGTCAAATGCCGCATTCTAGGATGTAGCCCTCAGACATCACCATGTCCTTGGAAAAGCAACACACATCCATACATTAGTACAACACCATGTTACTCATGACCAGTGGACTGTACCTAGCTCTACAGCAACTGAGCAGACTACCCATGTACTGACAGGGTTCCATCATGTGTTATGCAATGCAATGATACCACTGTTCATAACCAGGTCGGCTGTACACATAACAGGGGCCCTGGGTCATATACAGTTGTAACAAATAACTGTTGCTGTACACCAGTAAACACACTCATGTTCAGATTTGACATACATGTACCTGCCGTGGATATGTACATGCCCCGCACACACACAACACATATGTACATAGCATAGCTTTTGCTGTCCCTCGTGCAGACAAGTGGCTACAGCAATTACATGCATGCACATGGAAGGTAGGTCCATGGCTGTTGAATGCTAACAGTACATAAGGTGTGATAGCAATTTTGACTGAGTTAACATTCCCTCTGTACTGATTACCCATGACAACTATCATATCATACAACAGTCCATGTGTCAAGTATGTCATCACACATGTCCACCAATTGCAATGCATGCAAACATGGCTACATGACAGGAATGTAGGACCTACACACATGTACATGTTTTGGTGTGCATTCAGCTACCATGCATGTGCAGTAGCTGATGTTCGCAGTTCATCTGTGTCTTACTACAACATGCAGTTGCAATGCAGCCCCATCATTGACACCTGTATATGGTGAAATACTGACAGTACGGTAAGATGTACATCAGGTATGGATGGCTGTGTGTACATAAAATGGTGGGCCAACTTTGCAGATGGCTGTTTGCTGAAGACAGTTCACAGGTGTGTCACAAGCCGTCCTACCATAACATGTGCAAACACTAAGCTATGTTTCTGTTAATTGAAGGTGAAGACATACAACCTACACAGCAGTCAGGGTGTCACTGACTGTAAATCACTTGACACCTGTAACACTTAGGTCCTCCCATGTGCATATAGCAGCACACTTGCCGAAGGTAGCGTCGGTACACATTGTAATGTGGGCAATACTGGTGCATGTCTGACAGACGTATCATAAGATAGCAGGTGTTTGATTCACAGTACTGCCATATGTGTTTGCTTGTGTGTCCATATATGCCACGTATGGTGGGGAATACATCCCAATTGTTACACACTCCTGTACACTGTTGTAGAGATCTGTACATACTGCAGTGTATAAAGCAAGACATAGGCAAGGGTGGTGTGTGTATCACACACATGTTAGCTATCTGTATGTGCATGACATAGGTGAATTCAATTATGGACTCCACAGTGTGTGTGTGTATGTATGTATGACTGTCTGGTGCATGGAGTGAGGATGTATGCTACCATAGTGAACAGATAGGACCCCTAACCCCTCCAGGTGATGCAATCTACTACCCTGTTGATGCCATCGGTCTTAAGCATTACTGACTACCTGTACATGTTCATTATCTGTGTCGCGTCATGTGGCTGCACAGTACTGTCATGGTGCTTACCACATAGGCAGGCGTCCTCACCTCAACACTATCAAGTGTGTGTGTTATAGTGTCATTGACCCCGTGAGTGTGGGTGTGTTACTGTGTCTGTGTGTGTCTGTGTGTTCTCATCCTGTAATGTGAATGTGTATTACTACTACACAGTGAGGCCTCATGCTATCAACTGGCCTCTACCCTTGACATCAGCTAAACCGCTGTGTAAACCCTCCACACCATGTAACTGTACCTGTGATGTCACCCGGTATGGATGTCACGTCTCTAGCCACTGTAGCTTAGTACACAGCTCACATGCTCCTGGATCAGTAGATGTGTAGACATCTTTGGAATGTCAGCCTTTCTAACAGTGAGGTTGAGGCTACGTACAGCATGCTGGTATTTCCATACATGCCTGTGAGTACTCCACATTTACACATGGGAAACTGCAAACACTGGTACTTAATGGCACATGCAATTAGACCTTAAGGAGGGCAGCAGGGCATCATTACCAACATGCTGTTACTGTTGTTATCAAGACACATACTGTGAACATAAAACAATGCATTCTAAACCTGTACTACATGGTATGTCTGCTGCGTGTCAACAGTACACAACAATTGTAATATACACTTATCTCCCTATTCTGTTCACCCTGTGCATCAGACCATATGAGCATGTCCCTGCACCGATGGTGTGGATGACAGGGATGTGGCACAGGCATCATCATATGCACAGGGTGATAATGTTTGCCAGGGGCCTAGGCTGCACCAGTGGATGACATCATGTGTGTGGGTTAGGGCCTGTGATCTAATTGGCCATGTGTGGTTGTTATGCATGTGAGTGTTGCGGTGCCCTACAGATGTTTCTGGTGTGTGCGTGTATGTGTGCACACAGTTCTGCCATGTATCCGGCCTACACAGGGGTATTATTGACAGCTCCAGATTGTACAGACCTGGATTTACAGCTCATTGTGTCCGGCCATGGCCACATGACCTGTGCCTGCCAGGGGTTGCATGGGCACTACCAGACAGAGGTACAGATTGGGTACTGTCCAATGACACATGTTCACTGGATCTGTGTCCCCGCTGGGACCATCCAGGGCCAGGTCCATGTGGCCTGCTGCATCCTGGTGTGGACAGCGCAACATCAGCTGCACTGCTGCCTCTACCGACACTATGGGAGTGGGCATGCGAGGTAGCTCATTCACATAGACCTGTACCATGTGGTGTAGCTAGCCTACGTCCATGTGGCCTATGCCTCACTCCGACCAGATGTTCCAGCACAGACAGCTCATGCTCAGGGATTGTCATGCCACGGTCAAGGATTCCAACGATGTCACCCAATCGTCTGTCCAAAACTTCAGCTATATGCTGTTGAGCATTTGCCAATGCCTGGATGTTGTCATTTAAAGAATGGATAGCAGCCCTCTGAAGCCTCTGTCCTTCTCTGTTCTGCCGTTCAGCACATGCCTGTGCCAACATTACAGTCTGAAACATGCATCTGGTGACACCAGCTGCTGCACTCTATCTTGTAGGTGCATGTCGGCCAGAGGTCCTCCTATGAGCAGCACTGGCCACATGCCTGTGTGGCACGTCTGCAGTCATTTGACTGACACCATGGTGTGAAGACACACCTTCCGTAGCCACCACATGTTCCTGTTCCAAGCTAACACATGCTAACTGTCCTTCCTCTATGGCCACTGGTGATGGGGTATGTGTTGGCATGAGAAGTGCATGCGGGGAAGAGGGGGATATAGGTGGAATGGCAACCAATGGCACAGATTCAGCCCCTGACAACCCTGCCTCTACCTCAAGCATATGTTCATCATCACTGCTAGAGTCTGTGGGGACACTAACATCAGATGGACCACAGGAGGGTAACACACCTACATCACCTGTGAAGGCAAACAAAGACTCTACATTACAATAGAGACACACCCACAGATGCACACACAGACACACACACAGATACACACAGACGCACACACACACACACACACACACACACACACACACACACACACACACACACACACACACACACACACACACACCATGCATGTGATTTGACAGAAGGCATGCAACATGCATGTGATACAGCAGACAGCATGCAGCTCAGACATTAATAGTGGTAGTTATCATACATCCCTGGGTTGCACACAACAGCAAGCATGTGTCATAGCAGAAGCCATGCATTTCACATAATCATGGTAGAAAGCATGCATCCCTGTGATACACCATATGGACCAGCACAGGTTAACAGTACACATGGCTGATGTGAGGCATATGTCCTTGACATTAACATGTAGTATGACATGTAATCTGCTGACGTGTGCATTGACATGCATACATGTTTGACACAATGGTGTCCTGACACATGTACAGCAGTGTAATGGTGTCACATTGTAGTGTTGTCTGTACACCTTACAGATAGAATGCACTTTTAGCAGATGTGCATGACCATTGAAGGGTATTATGAGGCATCTATATTGCTATACAGTGTGAAGTACAGACACAGTACCATTGCATGGAATCATGAGGCATCTCTATTGCTATACAGTGTGTAATACACACGTAGTGCATATTCATGACTGTGTGCATACACAATACATGAATACTGTGGATTGTGACCCACGTCGCTGAGGTGTATACACACTAATCCATGACGTGTCATGTGTGACAGGTCACTGAAAGACATACGGATGACACCCCTGCACAACTGCTAACATTTCTTAGCTGCCTGGCAACCATGTCCACACATGGCAGACTTGTCAATACACCATGTCCCACATGACATTTATGTACCACACACACGAGGTGCATGGCTGACAGTGATGTCCAACAGCAGCAAGGGAAATGTACGGTATCTGTAGCCTGATGTGGTGTCTGTGTATGTATGTGGATGCTGTACAGGTGACTACTGTCATGCTGTGACACAGTCATGATGTTCAACACATCTTATGTGGTCGAATTAAGTGACACCTCCACAAGCTGTGCACAGGCTTTTAGGATGTCCAGTGTTCCACATCTACTGTATAATCATTCAACAAAGGCTATAGTTGGACCCTGTATAGACAATGTACAAAAGGGTGTACACACATACACATCACATTTTATTTATTTTATATATTTTACATTTGTTGACCGGGCTAGTCCAACTGGATACATGTCCATTTTCAGTGGAGGGGGAGGAAAAAAGCTACACATCTACTGTGTGTTGTTACATGTCTCTGGCCATCCTCCATGGCCATGTGTGAACATGTGTTGGCCAAATGTTTGTGATGGCCGTCTATCTCACATGTCTGTGTTGTCCCATATGACATACACCCATAGATGTCAAATACTCCACTGTCCACAGGGTTATGCAGGCAAAGGGTTGTATGTTTGGTATGTGGGGTATGTTTTATGGGATATTGAGACACTGTTGCAGCCGGACCACTACATGTCATGGACACGTCAGATGGCACATCACAATGTGTGCACTCATTGCACAGGCATATTACACAATGGTGAATCCTGTGGGGTGCCCATACTCCAGCTCACTGTGTAGTACTGTTTGCGTATCGCACATGTGTTGTTCTGATGTATAGTACATTTTCCTACATTGAACAACACCTCCACCATTGTATGCACAGCTGTCCACACATCTAGCAAAGACAGTTTCTGTGGTTTCATGTCAGTGTTTCATTTAGTTTGTATTTATTGCACATGGGCAGCCAGTGTGATTGATTAAAGATGCAACCTGTATATCATGACTGGACCATACATTAAGTGTACATGTGTTAACTGGCCACATGACGAATAGATCTGTGCATTAACATGCTTGATATTGATAACTGTCTCACCTGCAATGGCCTGCTGTCTCTGCAGCACACCAGAGGTACCTATATAGGGGTGACACAGCAGTATGATCATTATCCATGACTGTATGACAGCTACAGGATGTAATGTGCATGTTAACACATTCACCAGTACAATAGGATATACTATGGAGTATGCACATGTGTGCATACACAGGGTAGCATACTATAGTATGCAGCATGTGTGTAAGAAGGTGGAGAAGTGTGTCAGCCCGTAGGGGCCTACACTGTCAGTGTATGTGCTATACATTCCCTCTTTGCCAAGGCATGGGCATATTGGGCACACCTCCGTCTGCCTACTGGGGCTGGCACAGGGTGCTTGTGGTCTGAATACCTCTGTGCCTGTGATGCCCTTGGCAATTATGGTGGGCTGTGAGGGCCTTCACCATTATGTCCCTGCTGCAGCTGTTTCCGCAGGATCATATTATGAAGCATGGCACATACAATGAAGATGTGGGCACATGTGCCTGGAGAGTACTGCAAGGCTCCACCAGATATGTCCAAGCAATGGAACCATGATTTCAGCTTCCAAAACACATGCTATATGATGATTCTGGTTGTTGCGTGTGCCTCATTATGGCGTTCTTGCATGGATGTGTGTGCATTTCTGATGGGAGTCATCATCCACGGCTCCAGTGCATAGCCAGCATCCCCCAGAAGATGGCCATATGGGATGTCCCCCCTGACAAATACCTGATACAGCTGTGAGGCATGCCAGATGTGGGAGTCATGGTAGCTTCCAGGGTTGCCAGCACACACATCTGTGATAATGCCCTGGGCATTGCACACAACCTGGCAGTTGATGGAATGGTATCCCTTGCAGTTTATATAGTGCCTACCATGCTCACCGGGTGGTGACTTGATATGTATGTGCATGCAGTCTATTGCACCCAGTACCTCTGGGTAATCTGCCACATGGTGGAAGAGACACATATTGCTGGCCAACTCCTCCTGAGTTTGGGGGAAGTATATATGCTCATTGGCATGTGGTAACATGGCATCCAGGAACTGGTGGAGTACCCTGGATGCTGATGACTGTGAGATCCCCATGATATCTCCAGTTGGCCTTTGAAAGGTACCTGCGGCTAGTATTCTCAAGCTTACACATACCTTCGTGTCCACTGGGATGGGTTCCCCTCTGTTGTTTCTGGATCTGAGGCATGGCCGGCACAGCTCAACAATTTGCTGTATGATGTCCCTGTCCACCCTGTAATGCTCGACTATCTCCAGATCATGTAACCCCTGGTAGGTTACCCTTGGTCTGAACACTCTTCTCCTCCTCCGGGGCCTGAGGTGGTTGTCAGCATCATCCTCCACACCACCTTCAGTCTCCAACACATGGTGATGAATCACAGCTATGGCAGCTCCCAACAAGTACATTGTAAAAGTTCCCCGTCTGTTTACACTGATGGTGCAGTGTTTGGGAATACACGAGTGTGTGTGAGGTGCCTTTACACTTTATACTATTGTGCTTTGAACACTGATGATGTCATAGGGTGTGTATGTACAATCAGAGCTGCAGGGTATCTTATGTGTTTTACCACAGGTACTGCTATTGTAGTGCCTTTGGTGTTGAATTACATTTAGCTGCCATGGATCACCTCTTGCCCTTGCCTTCACTTTTCTTAACAATTCCCCTCCCATTGTTGGGCATGCATCCAGCAGCCTGCTTTCTTGTTTTGTACTTTTCCAAACCAGGATTGTGTTGCGAAATGTGTTCTATAGCCGATCTACTGCAGGTTTGCTTTGCTCTGCGGTGACAGTTCTCTTTTCTTTGCAATCCGACACCTCCCCTATCCTGTTCTGCAGGTTGCTACTAGCAGACTTGTTAGCTGCCGTCAGTGGTCCACTGTGAGTTAATAGGTGTTAATTACTCATTTGTACTCCAATTACTCTACTGCGGCATTTTCTTATTGTTTTCCTGTAAACTTCCTGTTTGAGTTGTGGTGCGCGGCTCGTGCGGCCGCTTACCAGGTTTTGGGCACGTTGTCATCCATGTACACATACACTTTTGAGCACCATGTGTGCTCTCAGCTAAGCAAAGCAATACCTACATCCACACCCCTATCCTGCGGCTTTGCTTAGCAATGGGAAACCCAGATTTGCATTGCTCCAATGTGCTTACAGCTACGGTGGCACACCCCACTGCTCATGTCATGTATACCTCCAGACCACTCCTCGGTGTTGTAGCACTGCGCCGTATGGTACATCCTTAGGCTGGCGGGACGTTTGCGATTCAGTATTACTTGCCTCATTTGCATGGCATTGACTACTAATTCATAGTTACCGTGTCGGACACTGTCACAGACCCTTAGCAACCCTAGCAACTTGGTTGTGGTGTAGCATGAATACCATTGACTATTATGGTGAAATCATGATTTGTGTTACATTGCAATTTTATGACATCTGTATATATGTTCCTTGTGTTCCCATTTGCGCACACATGTCCTGCGGTTGTACTTTGCGTTAGTGTGGCCATGACATTAAATGTTATTTTTTATGTGTGATGCATGTTTTTTTATGCCATTGGCTGTATATTTAGCCATTGGTATATTTTAACTTTGTAATATGTAAGTTTGGTCCACTTTCATGGTTCCAGTGTTCTGTTTGGAAAAATGTAAACCGTTTTTTTTTGGTTTACATTTCTGTATGCTTACGCTATGCCTGCACCACTTCATGAATCGCTATGTACCTTCATTTGCATGCTGCAGTACTGCGCATGGGGTGATTAGCATACATGAGTGGAGAGCTGCACAGATCTGGTATACGCTGGTAGTGCACATGGAATTGGATCGTACTTGAATCGCTCAGCGGCCATATTTGGCGTTATACCGCCTACGTTACACCTGCGCCTAGTGCAAGCTTCATGAATCCTGGGGCATATCTAACATCACAACTAACTTCCCCCAAATTCACTCTGACTCAGTCTGCACCGCTACTGCTCCATCTTATCTTACCCATCATTCTTCCTCCCCATCCTATCTCAGTTCCACAGATGCTTCCACCCACCTAAAGTCTTCTTTTACTCTAAAACCCATTCCTACTTCTATGATAAAAAGACTATTCTTTTAACTAAAACTTGGCTCTAATGCAGCTGACAATCTACCCTCAGAATATCTAAAACTTGCTGCAGAAGTTATTGCTTACCCTATTAGCATACTAACAGATCCATTCTTGAATTCTATGTCCCAAAATCCTGGAAAATTATTTTTATTCTAACCTTTCACAAAGGTGGTGACCCTACAGATCTCTCCAGTTACCACCCTACTGCTATTCTTTCTCCCATTTCCAAAATTCTTGAGAAATGTATACAAATCAAACTTCTTGACTATCTCACTGATAATCAAATTCTATCACACACAACATGGCTTTAGACCAGGTCACAGCACTATGACCGCTTTGATTTCTTTCATGGATACTGTCAACAAACCTAGAGACTCTGATAAATCTGTCTCCTCACTATTTCCGGACCTTTCAAAAGCGTTTGATGCAGTGTCTGATCCACTTCTTCTAAACTGATGCTCTCAAACTGGACTCTCCTCCTCTTCACTCAACTGGTTCACAAGCTATCTATCAAATAGACAACAAGCAGTTAGATGGAACACCTCGCTCTCTTTTTATCTCAAAAACCCTACTGGTGTTCCCCGGGGCTCAATACTAGGGGTTCTCTTATTTAGTATATTTATCAATAATCTACACTCCTCACTCAATCTTGGCTCTATTATTCAATATGCAGACATTTTAACTCTCATCTGTTCAGCCCACTCCATACCTGACCTCCAACATACTACATAACTCACCTTCACTATCATAGAAAAATGGCTTAACAAAAATCACCTGTTACTCAACCCAAACAAAACTAAGCTAATTCTGTTCACCCCTAAGAAAAAACCCTGTAAACAAAGACCAATTTAATATACTCTCTCAGATCAAAACAGGAATTGAAGTATTATCCCACACTAAATTACGAGGGTTAATAATAGATGAACACCTAAAATTCGACTTACATATTTAGTACAACATCAAAAAACTCACTCACCAAAAACTTGGCATTCTGTATAGCCATAAACACTTTTTAAGTTCTTCCAGTAAAAAAACCCTTGCCATCATATTTCCACTACCCTACCTAACCTATGGACCTCAATTACTTAGGAATTTCCTATCCACCCTACAGTCAAAGCTTGAAATATGCTACAACAAAGTGGCTAGGTTCGCCACCAATGCCTCATATTCCAGCCACCACTGTCTAACATTAGACTCTCCTAATTGGGTTGAACTACCACATTATCTTTCCTACATACAATTAAAAACTGCTCACAAATTAGTAAACAAACCTTCTGAATGTCCCATCCCCACCTCACTATTCAGTAACTACCTATCCAAAGGGTCCCTTAGATTTGAAAAATCCATCTTCTACAGGTACATAAACCCAATCTATCTGCAGGTCAACTTCTATACTCTTAGTAGCCATAAACTGTAATTCTCTTATTTTATCACTTAGAACCAAACTAAACCTTGCAGCTTGCAAAACTTCCTTACATACTTACTTCTCATCCACATGGAGCTGCAATTGTACCTTACACCCAACTTTTAAGTCCTGACCACTTCCACTTCCATAGCTCCTCTCATATTCTTACACTTTATACTCAGTTTGTTTCTTCTTTCCTCTATAGGTAACATATGCCTATAACATTTCCGGCATCAGCCCTACCATCTTATTCTAAAGCTTCATTACTATTTCATTCTGTGATATTAGCTAGTAATAATTGTACAAAGTGACATACTCTATGTTGTCTTCTACCTCTATTTTCCTACAACTGTTAACTGCCATACACTGAATTTGTGTGAATCTCACCAAAATGTTTAATAATCATCTTTGCCTAATACTCACTTGAGTTAATTTGCTTGTTATTGTAGTTACTGTGTAAAATTTTAACTGATTGTTCATGCTTGTTATCTTTACTTGTATTCTGTAGAGTTTTCTCCCCGAGCCTCCACTGAAAATGAGGTCTTAATGGCCCAGTGGAATATCCCTGTAAACAAATGCCAATAACTAAATAATTAAATCAATAATTTGAGATAACATTTTTTCTCTTCAACTTTGAGTTGAGGTGGTGCCAGTTTGGGGAACTGCACAGGATGCTAGATGACCTAATTGTGGTTTAGTGTGTGTGTGTGTGTGTGTGTGTGTGTGTGTGTGTGTGTGTGTGTGTGTGTGTGTGTGTGTGTGTGTGTGTGTGTGTGTATGTGAGGGTGTGAAGGGTGTTGGCGCATGTAGGTAGGTGTGTGAGTGAGTGTTTCTATTATTGTGAGAGACTATGTTGTGGCTTGTTTGTAGCTGCTTGGATGTGTGTACATGTGGGGGGATGTCTAGGAGTTAGTTTATGAGCATGGGTGTTTGAATGAAGGGTTTCTCTGTATAGTTTTACCGTGTCTCTGAACTGGAGAATCTGTCTGTCACCTTAGTTGACCAAATCATATTTAGCAATTAGTGTGGGGGAGAGAATCTTTCTGAATTTTGCGTTTGTCATGCATTTGTGTATATATATATATATATATATATATATATATATATATATATATATATATATATATATATATATATAGAGAGAGAGAGAGAGAGGAAAGCTTAACCTTGGAACTTAAAATATGCATCATTTTTCCTTGATTTATTTTATTTTAATGCATCCAAATCATTCTAGGTGCTTCTTACAAAACAGTAATGTATTTTTCCAGAACATGTGCTGTGTACTGCTGATTGATGTTTTGTGGTTATTAATGAATGAAAAAAAAAAATGAAACTAAATAAGTGGTTCATAAGTGCATCTGCTTCTTTTTTTCTTGTTTCTTTTTAAAAGTCACCAGAGTTCTATCTACAAGTGCACATCTTAGCCATGCAGCCTATTGTCATTTTTAGCTTTGTCCCCTCCCCCATTTCTATCCCCTTCCCTCAAGTAGAAGGACACCAATGAGGAAGAGAAAAGGCAAACACTACTAAAAACTCCTGATGTCCACCACGGCAGTAAAACTTAATAGTAAAATCAAAACTTTAATAAAAAGAATATAACATAAAATAAGCAGTCCTCAGTCTTCCGATAAGCACTTTCGGCAAATAAGCCTTCCTCAGATTGTATAAAAAGGACTGTTCAGCTTTTGTATTTATAAGGCATCACAGCCATTCCTCATTTAGTTCTCTGACATGCCCTTGTTGCAAACCAGAAGGAGGCCAGCTAGCAGAGACGTATAATTTCCTTCATTGTAATTAAAGGGGCAGTACTTCTCTTTACTATATGATTGTATATGAGAAAACTAATAGCTATGGATGTGAATACATTATATGAATGAAGCAACATTCAAGTAAACCTGCTAATCGTATTCCTTCTATTCTTAAGTGCAGGTTTTAATGGCACAATAGTATTCAAGCCTGGTGATCTGTTTGCTCTTAAATTAATTATCCAGCATGTTTCTCTTAGCTCTGTGCGATTATGAACATCACCTCCTCTTGTGGTCTGACAGATTGCCTCTTTGGCCTTAAATACAAAGTAATGAGAAGGATACTGTGCTACGTGGGCTGCTAAGGCATTATTGGGATCTTTCTGTTTGATGTCCCTCAAATGTCTGAGGATACGTTCCTTAAGACGTTGATCTGTTTTGCCAACATAGAAAGCACTACATTGGCAGCAAGTCGCTAAGTATATGATGTGGGAACTAGTACAATCAGCATAAACATTAAAATTGTACTGTTGCCTGGAGTATGGATGTAGAAAAACAGTGGAGCTGTCAATGGAGTTGCAAGCTTTACATCTTAAGCACTTGAAAGTGCCCTTTCTATTAGAATTGGGTCTATTTCTTTCAAATCCATCTTTGTTGCAAATGAGATGTTTCAAATTCTTCTTATTCTTATATAGGAATCTGGGCTGTTCACCTACAATGTCTCTTATTTTGTCATCAGTTGTCAATACCAACCAAAACTTCCTAATAACTTCACATACTTGCTTATTGTCAGCAGTGTATGTTAACAAACATTTAAGTTGCTGTGATTGAGTTTTAAGATCCAGGCTCTCATGATGACTCGATGTGGGTTCAGAGAAGTAGGGACATCCGTTTCCTCTTCTTAATTCCTGTGGATCATGCTTCAATCTTAGATTCTTTCTTTTATAGGATCTTTTATTTAAATGTGTCTCAATATTTCTCTGTTCTGCTACAAAGTCTTCATTCTCAGTACATAATCTTGAGGTTCTTAACATCTGATTCTCAAAGATGTTATCAAAAATATGTCCCGGGTGCATACTCCCCCTATGCCGATAATGATTTCTCCAGGTTTCTTTTTTATGAATTCCTGTACTGATACCTCTATCAGGATGCAGATGAATCTTTACATCCAGAAATTCTATGGTCTCCGAAGAATGTTTAACCACAAACTCTAGAAAATCAGTGCTCTCGTTGATAAAGTTGAAAAAAAAGGTCCAAGTTTTGATTTTACTATTAAGTTTTACTGCCGTGGTGGACATCAGGAGTATTATTTGAGTCATGTTGGACATAAGGATGTGGTATTGTCTTCATTTCATTTACATAAAATGGAAATAATGCAAGTCATAGGCATCCTGCACACCTTCGACAGCATGTTTGCAATTTTTTTTCCTGAATAATCAACATGTACCTTGCTCTCAGAGTTATTTTCAAGCTATTCACAGTAGTTATATAGCTTCAACCCAAGAATGTAACTAAATTGTAATGTTTTATAAGGCTTGCCATTTTGTAGCCCTATGCTATGTGCATCAACAGACCCTCCCCCACACTCTTCATGAGGTGTCAAAGCTTCCACGGCAGACCAAGAGCTGTTAGTAAACACGTCAAAGAACTGGTTCCACTACCCAACAGTGTCTGCAGCAGCAGGAAGATGAGTAAAGTTTTTATCTTGAATGCTGGAAAAATATGCTAATGTGCTTGATGTTTTTGCTCAAAAGTATTTCCCAAACACACTACAAAAAGGTACAACTATCTTTTCTTGAATTTATGTTATGAGATGTTTTAAAATGAGGTACAAACGCCTTCATACTTTATATTTTTTCACTTCTGTTGCATTGCTACCCTTGATTTGTTAAATTGAACATACTAAAACTTTATCAAAATCATAATCATTGAGCATAACAAGTCAGTAGTTCTATGTGTAAGTTTAGCACAACTTTCAATAAAATTGTCGCAGGTACAGAAAATACAGCTTACATATGTACCACTATGCAAAAAGTGTGGTCAACTATTAGGTTTGCCATCTTTTGAAATGCTCAAAGTGGGAGATTCTTGCTGAAGCTTGAGTTTGTGCAGGACAAACTATGCCACCATCAAATGAAAATTAACTATTGTCATCATATTACCAAAATAAAATATGAAATAATGGTCATTTATATAACTTGATACAACATTTATATTACGTACATTTAGTGTCATATCTGTTTGTGACATTTAGAGAAAAGCCAGAAAATATTTTTTCTTAGAAAATCTCAAGACATTTGCCATTTTCATTCCTCTGGACAGAAGTGCCCAAATCAGGACTTCTATGCTTTCCTGAGGAAAGACTGGTGTTAACACTATCAAATAGGTGCACCAGTACTGTTTCTCTTCCTCTCCACCATAAAGGCAATGTAAAACAGTTTTGCAACAATCTGCCTTTTTATTTTTTTATTTTGTGTTTATGTTCTTATAGCAGCTGCCTACTTGCTGAAATCAGCAGGACTGATACCCCATGTAAGATGATGGCTGCACTTTACAGAATAAACTACAGATTTCTCTGTGTCTGTTGTTACATCATGAAGATGGAGACAAATTCCACTGGAAAGTATTTGAGAAGTTAAGCTTATAAATGTGGATGAGCTTTCCCTTTCTTTAATTCTAAGGAAAGGAAAGGACAGTTTTATGTAGTACAGGTAGGTTTCTGGCACCTTAACAATACTGGAATCATATTGTAAAGGGAAAAGAAACCTAAGAGTTGAGTTGAACTGTAGGAGCAGGTGGAGTTTTCTTTTAAGTATTTTACTTTATCACATGTATAATACATTTGTTACATACCCCTTTCAAGTTCAATTAAATTAAACAGAATGTAAATACTTCGGCTTCAAACAGTTTTCTTTCTCACAATGTTGTTTTGACTGGAATTCATTAACATATACCAGAGGCAATGCTGTCATCACACATGTAGCAGGGGACTTGGAAACGGCAGTTAGTATAATAATCATATGCACACACCAAACACTATTGTAAGAAAGATAACTTAGCTTAAAGTAATCAAACGCAGTAGTAGACACCTGGATCAACACAATCCCATACCAAACAGTGTTCATAGTGTCAAACAGATAACGTTTCCTGCCACAAAAATAAATAAAAAATATTAAACAGCAGGCACAAGCAGAAAGCCACAGACAGGATAATTTCTGAAAAAAACAGCCTGAAAGAGCCATACAGCATAAAAAAACAAGCACTGCGAAACAAACAGTTGCATAAAATCAAATCAAAACTTGTTAAATGAGACCAGCTGCAGCCTGATACAAATAACATGTCAAAGAGGGCTCACATGCAAGAAAGCATGCAAAAGCATGCATGCAGGTTTTAACACCATTCAAGGAATAGTCAAGAGCAGATGATTGCCAACAAGCATTACACAAGCAAGTGAAACATGTCTGGTACTTTAAACCTTGTGTGAAGCCAATGGGTGCAACATATTAGATACCCTACTTGAACAGTACAATATCACAGACATTCAAATGACAGGAGGCACATACACATGTGTACAGTTTGGTGGAAACTGATTCAAACAGCAGCATGCATCCAGACTGATGCAGAAAGTATAGACAGGATTTCAGACACATGACTTGTGACCAAACTGTAGTATATATGCAACTGGACAGTGACATATACAAGAGAATACACTGCGCTATGGCAGCAGTCCTGAACACATCAAGATGGCACACCAGTACAGTTCAGTGTGGACAGTGCTAAGAAAAACAGCTCACTGGGCTTACAAGGACAATCCTATGTTACCACTGCCAGACATGGCAAGAGAAACACGTGCAGGGTAACACTGTATGTAGTATAGCTTCCAGTGATAGCAGAGTGTCCATGACTGGAGAGTACCAGCAGACGCCATACAGACACACACACACACACACACACACACACACACACACACACACACACACACACACACACACACACACACACACACACACACACACACACACACACACACACACACACACACACACACACATCTAACTACAGGGTGCTAGCAATGTGCAGATCTGGCCAGTGCATAGCAGCATGTGCATAAAGGAACCCTGATTGAAAGCACATGTTGCAGGACAATACCCAATAGAATAAATGCATGTCAAATGCATGAATATCAAAACTGCTTGTATGATCAATAAAGTGTACATGTAAATCAATGAACATGTGACATATTCATCTTCTCTACATGCTGAGTATCTTCTTCTTAAATGCTATCATGAGCCACCCCATATATCTATTTATTTATAGTAGATAGATAGATATGGATTTAGATTAAACTAGATTTGAAAGTGTGTAAATAGCCACAATATCAACATAACAGAAGTATTAAATGAGTCTAAAAAAAGGCTTCACGTTACAAATTTTTCAGAAACCATCCTTTTGTTGACTGGACTGCATATGTACAATTATAAACCAATGTTGTAAGTAACATTTCAGCAATGCTTAACTTGTTTTCCAATTGACTAAAAAAACCTTACAGTTTGTAATGGTGTCCCACTCAAATTACTTTGTTTTGTTATGTGCTCAGCATGACATACTCAATGTGTGGAATAACACCAAACTACAGTACTAGCTGTACCCCATTATAATCTAAAGTATGACTGTACCATTCACAAATCAAAATACATCTGAAGGGGTTATACTGCCATACTCTGGTAATGGGAGCATGCCACTTTGTCACAGCCCCAAATAATACACGGTGAGACCTCCATGATATGAAGAAAAAGCCAATTTGCTGTAGTGACAGTCATGAAGAACTACTGTTTTTTCTAGAGAACTAGTCTGTTTCAGCAGAAAATGGTATTTCATGTTTAGCTTGAGAAACTATATGGTTACCACTAAATTTCCTGTAAATAATGTTGCTATGACAACTGCATGTATCAAAATTAGAAGGCAAAATATTATGTAGGGTACAGTTTGACTTCTTTCTGTTCTGTTTCTGTCCTTTACTCAACAGATTGCAGCTTAATAAAAGTTGAAATGAAAGTTCCTACTAAGTTCAAATTATTAATAGAAATAGATTCAAGCCCGCAAAGAAATATCAATACATTATCATCCACATATGTTTGTAATTCATGTATCTATTGTTTGAGTATGATTCTGAAAATGTAAGCAGTCAAAATCAGACATGGAAAACAGTATTCAAATAACCATTTTAGTAAAATTATTAAAAATAATATATATTTAGTGAACACATGACCAATCTATCAATCTACTTTTCTTAAGTTCATATGAATTTTAGCAAACAATGTCATTCACCAGACCAGATGTTTATGATTAGTTATTATGATTTAATATCTATTTCACAAGTCACTTGCTGCATATCAGTGAATATATCATCTTTAAAAATTTCTTACTTTGCCTGAAGTAGCCAAGAGAGGTGCAATAGTAATTAAGGGTTTTGAGGTTGTCACTGAGTTAAGTCTTGCCCCATGCATCTGTTTGTCATACATGCAGGAACAGCTGAAGCTTCCCAGTGGCCCTTTGTACCATGCTTTCAGTTATAGGCTGCGTCAGAAAAAAAACATATCCCAAAATAACAATCTCAGCTTACCTAATACCCGGCATAGCATTCTCAATCATCATGCTTTGGTTAGTCCTTTGAAATGTCAGCTGTTTTGTACACTGTAGCAAAATATGATGACAGTTCAAAGTATTACTGCAGGCATTTGACTTTATGGTATAGAAACATAAGGTCTGAGTATAACCCAGATGATCTGGGATCAACCAGTGACCCAAAAACTGGAGGACCCAACAACTGGAAGTGCTAGTGAACAGACACTACCAGCCTAGCCATCTCGGGGGGTTGGGAAGCAGATCTACTTGTTGTTGTACTAATTTCAAGTGCAGGAAGGGACCAGGCACAGCAGAAGAACAGGTCATGACATGTGCATGACAACATCAGGATGTGTGTGGCACTTTAGCATGAAAGACTGCATGTGCCACAGACCAGAACTGTTCCTTCTAATCTCAGGAGGACACATGCCAGATCAGGTTAAGGATGAGGTTAGGATTATGCACAAAAGCATTCCTTTCCTGAGGCTGATGACCGCTGGAGTTAGACTTTTCTCCCTGCCCTACAATGTAACTTGAGACACTATGAGGCAAATGGTCTTCAGAAAGAGGGGTCCCCTCCTTCACAGAATGGCATGGAGTGCTAACATTCAAATGGGAGGAACTGGTCCACAGTCTCCTAGTAAGAACTTATTGGTGAAGGAAGAGGAGGAAAAAGTACTATTTTATGCAAATGGAGCTTACGACTATATACATTTAGCCCTGAGAGCCTGAAAAATTAAATTCAGTAAAAATAAATGAAGATGAAGTGAGATACTATTGTTCAGCTACAGAAAAGTGTGGAGAACTCAGTTATTGTTATAACCTGCTATGGTAGAGTGAGTGTGCACAGGTCAGGACCATGACAATACAGCAGTCAGTCATCAGAGGGATGCATGAAGAAGAGAGAACAAAGGAAACAGAATATGATCAAGACAGTG
This sequence comes from Protopterus annectens, assembly GCF_019279795.1. Taxonomy (NCBI): domain Eukaryota; kingdom Metazoa; phylum Chordata; order Ceratodontiformes; family Protopteridae; genus Protopterus; species Protopterus annectens. The sequence goes on along the minus strand of NC_056738.1, from coordinate 105,287,171 downwards.
AAACAAATGGTCAGTGTGCAGTAGTTGGAATCTGGTAAGTCAACATCAATTCCATGGAATGGGATGAGGAAGTGGGTGACAACAAGGCCATATCAGGAGTACAGCGTTATTGTAAGAGTGGTGGTGATGCTAATAACAAGACAGATGAAATAAGAAATTGTGAAATAAGAAAATGCAATGAGATAACCACCAGCCTTACAGTAGAGCAGACAATAGACATAAAAGTTGTGGGTCATAGACAGCCTGAAACAGAAGCAGTTACAGCACAAATAGCTGTTGCTATGCCTTGCACTGCCTGGCATGGAGAAGGAAAAAACAAAACATACTTGCACAAGTAATTATTCTATTTTTAGCAAGAATATTGGAGAAAATGTATCCACCTTTATAAAATGGACAAGTGCTGATGAAAACCAAACAACTGCCAAAAAATTAAAAACCTGATGAAAAGCTTACTTAGTAGGTTGACTAAGCTGAAGTTATGGTGTCAATCCTGTGCAGTGGCTTAGGTTAGTGACATGCTCTTTTGCTTCTCTGCTGCTCCCAGTAGTTCAGACAAGTCACACACGGCTTTCTGGCTGTGAGCTGGACAAGCATTAATTGTACAGAATTATCCTTTGGTACAAGGGTTTCTTTTTGTCACAAGCCTTCATTTATGTAATGTACCGACTTCTCATTCTGTCTATGGGACATGTATAAACTGTTTGAGTTATCTGCTCAGTTTGTCATTGGAAAAAAAGATATATCGAGCAATTAAATAGAAGAGAAATAGAAAATTTGTAATCATCTGTCTTTGGCTGTTGCCAAATGTATTAGTTAAAAGTAAATGAGATTAATTAGTGAGAGTTAATGATGCAAATTTAATTCTTACGTGAAAGAAATACAGAAATTATGATGATTTAAAAAAAAAATTAATGCTTGATTAATGCCTCATACTCTCAAGTCTGAACATACTGGGATATTGTAGTATTTCTGTATAGCATCTGGTGAGGAGCTTGCAATATCTTAGTTATCCTCCCTAAAATGCCTCTATTCTGTCAATGTCCTACAAAGCTGACATTTCCAGAAATCCACACAATGCTGCAGGGAGGAATCTTACAGCTATGCTGAAAAATGAAAAACAATATTTTCTACTTCCAATAACTCTTCCTATACACTGAACTATGCTTCCATCATTCCTCACTGCTTATTTGCATATTGCTGTTAACCAATAGGTCATTTGCTATGATTGTAACTAGGTTTCCTCACCACTTTTGCTAAAGATATTGCTTCTTTCCTAGCTGTGTATACCTTTGGTGAGGTTCTGCTTTCCAGAAGAATTATTATTTTTAGCTTTAAATTAAATTTGTTATGCAAGTTAATTCCACCAATACAGTCCAGTCCCTTTTCATTCAACCTACATCTTGTTGGACATTAACCAGATTATACATTTTTACAGCATTATCAAAGGGATGGCGTAGCTATGGGCACCTCTTATGCCAATAGCTATGCCATCCCTTTGTTTAAAAATACCTTCTTCAAACATAAAAATCTTATTGTCAAGAATAAGTTCCATAAGCATACACAGTAAATCTATCTTATGGATCTCATAAGTGCCATCTTGCTTTAGATAGTCTCCCAACATCTCTATCCCTGTGTTATTGGGCATGCACGTAAAAAGGGATTTCACATCTAATGCTTTCATAATGCAACCAGCAACAGGTGGTTTAACTTGTATATGAGTAAACAAGTCCCTAAGGAACTGTTCAGTATCCTTTAAAATATAACAGTTCTTAGCTAAGATTAGTTTCAAATGTTGTTCGACATAGATGGAAAGGGGTTCAGTGCACTACCCCCTTCCAGCTACTATTGGTCTCATTGGGGGTTTACTGGCATGCTTATGTATTTCCTTTCTGGGGTTTCAGCAGTATCACACATGAAGGTATTTGGTGGGACCAATCCAAGTACTGATCCATGAGGTGTCCTATATGCAACTTTTATGTCATGTGTGCATCTTCCTTTTACTGCTGCCCCCATATCTTAAAGTCTAACCAATGTGTGTCTCCTGCTACTTCCCACTCCAAACATACCAAAGTAATCCATTAACCTTTCTAGGCACCATGGTAGATACCTTGGTAAAATGTAAGTAGGTCAAATCTACTGACACTTTCTAGTCTACTGCTGTCGACAACAAGAAAAACAACTTTATTACATTTCAAGCAACATAGAAAAAATGCATGCAATCATCTTTTTTTAGTGAAAAGTTAATTTTTGCACACTAGTTTGTTAGATTTTTGCATTCTCAGGAGTTAATGTTAGAAAAGTATTAGTTCAAGAAGGGCTAAAATGTGATATAAGGAAACAAAGACTATGGTGTAGGTAAACTGGTCCTGCAAAAAATAAATCATACAATATTACAGTCAAAGGAGGCAGCGGAACATAGCAGTAAAATTCAAGAATTTAATCCCAGAACAAACAGTAAGCGCTTTCACAGCAGCTGCTTCATCAGACAAATAAAGATCCAAACTGTAGTACTTTTAAACAGCAAAGCTGCCAATTAGCATGCAAAAACAATTAAGAATTAACAAGAGCAATTAAAGCCACACCAAAAAAAAATGCAGCTCAAAGCTCATTGTATAAACAAACACATTTCATTCATAAAAACATATAAAGCATTTCCTTCAACAGCCAAAAAATGCAGCTCAGAACTCATTATATAAACATGAAAACATGTCATACATAAAAGCATATAGAACATTTCATTCATAAAAATATTATAAAAATACTGAACATAATTAATATCTATCTATCTGTCTAAGGGCCTATTCATTAAAACTGGTTTAATAGAAAATTTAACATTAAGGCCTTTCCCCATATTAGCTTTCATTCTAATAATCCAGTTCAATTCTTTGCTTTCTACCTTAGATCTATGTGGGCCCCCCGTTATACCCACATTGACTGCTTCAACAACCATAAACTTAAAATTGTGCTGAGCACCTAGTGACATGATGTGCTTAGATAAAGCATTAGTCTCAGCTCCCCTGGAGATATCATATCGATGCACCATCATCCTGTCTCGTAGCCTGCGTGTTGTCATCCCAATGTAGAAACAGTAACAAACCGTGCATTAGGCTAAATAAACTAGATTCACTGTGTTACAGTTAGCTCTAGCTCTGAAAACGTCTTTTTATGCATATCTGGATGTTCAGATGCAGCACTACTGTCAATCAAATGACAGTAGTTACATGGCCGACAAGGAAATGTACCAATATTAAGCTGTGAATCAGTATTGGAGTTAAACTTTGGATAACATAGCAATTTCTTAAGTGATCTCTTATTCTTATACATATAGCTCAGAGCTTCTCCTACTATTGATTCCACTCTCTCATTAGATCTAAGTATATCCCAGTGTTTAGCATAGATGTCCTTCAACAATCTAATGTTGCTGGCGTACATAACTGGTACTCTCAGTTTACACTTGGTCACTTTCTATTTGCAAAATTGAGTGGGTGAAGAGAAATATGGCTCACCCTCCTGAGTTCTAGATGTATCTGCTCGAGCTGTAACCGAGCTAATTTCTTTCTTATTATAGCCACTCTCAAGGAATCGCTGTTCCATATGTTTCAATTCACAAGAGAAGGTGGAGTCACCTGCTGTCAATCTGGATGTTCTTAACATCTGTGCTGTTACAACATTATAAAAATGTGCCCAGGATGCATACTCTGTCTGTGAACAAACGTATTCCTATGGCAACTTTTCCTGTAGATTTCAGAAGTAAAAGCATCATCAAGTCCCTTGGTAATCCTAACATCAAGAAAATCCGTACTTATAGTAGAGCCACTGGCTGTCAAACTAAGAAAGTCAGTACTACTGTTGAGTTGACCAATGTATTGAGACAGCTCATCACCAGTACCCTCCCACAAGACAAACGTATTCCTATGGCAACTTTTCCTGTAGATTTCAGAAGTAAAAGTGCCATCAAGTCCCCTGGTAATCCTAACATCAAGAAAATCCATACTTATAGTAGAGCTACTGGCTGTCAAACTAAGAAAGTCAGTACTACTGTTGAGTTGACCAATGTATTGAGACAGCTCATCACCAGTACCCTCCCACAAGAGGAAAAGATCATCAACAAATCTCCTGTAAAAAACAACCTGTCCAGGCTTGAGCTGAGGTATGATATGCATTTCCTCCCATTTTCCATAACGAGGTTGGTGTAGCTATTGGCACAAGAGGTGCCCATAGCTACACCATCCCTTTGTTTGGACAGCATGCCTGATAAGTACCAATAAATCTTTGCAGAATAAAGGATTACATCTGTGCCCAATGCCTATTAAATGAATATTTAAAAGTATCTGTTTACATGACAGAATCTAGCATTTAATTTTTTTAAAACTTTTACTACAGATAGTATGTAAGATGACTTCCAAAATGCTGTACAGCACTTTCCAGTAACAAAAGTGTCCTCGGACACTGAAATGGAAGATGTGAAATGAATGCCATGTAGGGGGTGTGTTATAGTACCCGTAACACACCCTTGCATTGTGAAAGTGCCGTACGACACTAAATAAATAAAGAAAGCGTCCTCAGACACTTAAATAATACTGTGAACTGTAATGTCATGTGGGGATTGTGTTACAGTATTTGTAACACACCTCTTCATAGTAAAAGTGCCATACAGCACTAAATAAATGAGAAGAAAGTGTCCTTGGACACTTAAGTAATTGTGTACTGTAATGTCATGTAGGGGATTTGTTACAGTATCTGTAACATACCCCCTGCATTGTAAAAGTGCTGTATGGTACTAAAACAATTAAGAAAGTGTCCTTGGACACTTATTTAATAATGTGAAGTGTAATAGTTTAATTTGAATTAATTGTTAATTTTTTTTTATTTTGTTTTCCTTAAAGTTTATTCATATATGTCTGGTATTATTTCAAATACTGATTTAAAACATCAATAAGAAGGGGAGTGGTGGGACTCGAACCATGAATGCTTCCTCTTTGTGCATATGCTCTACCATTACACTATGGCTACTTGGTTCAATTTGCATTAGTAGTTCTTATATGCTCTTCAATGTCACAATTGTTAACTGTGGTTAAGCAATGGGCACATCCACGCAAACAAGTGCAAATACGGGCAGCTATATCGTGGAATTAAAAAAAATAAAATTAATATTTTACGTTTTATAACTGTGATGGGGGTTTACAGTATCAGTGAGTGTGGTGTTGGGTGCAAGTACATTTGAGCAAACTCGCTCTTGTCTGTTGACATTATGCTTTTTAAAACCTTGCAGGGGCGTGGACTTTTAGACTGCTCGGCAGTCGGACACGCCCCCTGCTTTCCTACTCACTCCGTGTAAGAGTTACGGATGAGTCAGCATGCCCTCATGAATATTCATGGAATGCTGATGTCAACTGCAGCCTCAGAGTAAGACATATTAAGTCTTACACGGAGGTTTCATGAATCCGGGGGCTAATGTATACAGGTAAGGAGTTCCAGGCCTTAACAATATGCATGAGTACAGACCATGCCCAGCAAATGTGACAGGTTTGTGGACCGAGACAAGTTTTTGATCATTGGTTCATAATGACGAGTGGGAATATAATTGTGCAAAATGGTATTTAATGCCGGACAAGCAAATGGTTGCTGGATAATTTTAGAGGTGGTGAGAGCTGTGTATATGTTATTGATGGGGTAGTTTTAACCAATTTAGGCTTTTTAGTGCTATACATTGGTGGGTTCTCAAAGAGGTATTTGCTGAAAATTTAGCCATATCATTGTTCCGGTTTTGCTTTTTGTGATGCCTGGACGTTAGTGAGGGAAGGAAGGAAGTAGTGGTAAGTGCAGTTTTAGTTGCACTGGTGGAAAAGTTTTTGCTCTGTAAAGCTTCCCTAGTTTTGGTGAGTTTTTATGCAATTCTGTATATTCAGGTCACATTTAAGATTATCATCCACACTATCATCCCTAATCATTTGCTATGAGAAGTGACTTCAATGGCTATATTATTAAGAGAGAGGATTTTACATTTTGTATTTTCATGAGAGAGAAAGATAGGGAAAGATTTGGGGAAAAAAAAGGCATTTTTTTGAGGGAGGGTGAACATAAATTGTGAGCTACAAAGCTTTCAGTGGCTATTAAAGCTTCCTGCATAATTATTCAGTGAGATGTGCCAGATTGTCTGATGTGCATATGAGTGTGGAGTCATCTATACATTGTATTAGAGAGGCTTGTTGTATAGATGTGTGGAGTTGTTGGTGAGAATGTTAAAGAGGAGGGGACCAAGGCTAGGACCTCGTGTTACACCGGTGGAGACTAAGAGGTACAGAGAGTCTAGATATAAGGAGGAGACTAGTTTGCATTTAGCTTTATTGACAGTATTTATATAAATTACAAGTGGAATGTTAGTACTATGGGAGGGACAGAAGCTGTGTTGTGTGGGGATAGGAGTTCTTCCTGTAGGAAATATTTTAGCAATTGTTTTATAATACATTTTTGAAATTTTTTTTGGGGGGGGTTGCTATAGGTCTAAAGTTAGTAATGTTTGCTGAATTTTCTCCTGTGTGTAGTGGGATAATGTGTGATTTTTTTTTCAGAGAGAGGAAACATGGGATTCCTGGATTGACCTGTTTATAAGGATTGAGACAGGATAGGTGATGCTGCTGGCTGCTATTTTAAGGTACTGTCTTGGAAGGTTATCAGCTGAAGTAGAACTTGATTTGAGTTTGCTTAAGATTAGTTTTATATATGATGTGGGCACAGGTTTGAAGGTGAAGATGGATGTGGTGCTATGTGGCTATTGATCAGGGTTTGGAATTAGATATTGAGAATCCTTAGCTAGAGACACTATACTATCTATGAAATTAGTTGAATTCTATTGCAGTTTTGAGTAGTGAGTTATTTGGAGTGGGTAAGGTTGAATTTGAGGCCAGGAGGCAAGATTCTTTAATGGCTGACCACATTTTTAAAGGGTTGTGTTTACTCTTGTTTTTAAATTTGTTATAATATACTTTTTTGTCATAATTTATTTGCTTTTTACTGTTATGGGCATTCTGACATTTTTGAGATATTGTGGGGTTTTATATTTTTGCCATTCTTTCTATGCTTTTTCTCTAGTCTGCATTAGCATTATACTCTTTTTGGATTGCCAAAGTGCATTATTGTTTTTTTGTCTCTTCTTTCTTTGGGGTGCATGGCTATTTAGGATATTAATGAAAGTTGTGAATTAATTTACTGCATCATCAAAGGGGTGGATCTTTAAGATGCTCCATTTACTAGATGATAGAGTAGTAATAAATATTTCTGGGTTAAACTTGAACAGGTTGTGTGTTGTTTGATAAGCATGCTCTTTGAGTGGATGTGTGAAACATCTGTTTGTGTAGATTGGGAGATGATCACTGACAGAGTCTGACACTGTACCTGTGATTGTGAATTTGCTAGGGTCTGCTACTAGGATCCAGTCTAAGAAGGAATTTGATGCCTTGCTATAATGTGTGGGACTATTAATTAGTTGGATAAACTGTGTAAGTTCATCTTACATGTAGAGGCGTTACAGGTTATGTCCAACAAATTTTTATTGAAATTACCTAGTAGCATTTTTCACATGGAATTGTTATGGATATTGAATGAAGAATATCTTTCGGTGCAGTTGTATTGTCTTCAAGAAAAATGTAAAGGACATTAATACATATTTGTTTATATTTGTTTAGTTTTAGGAAAAAATAAGAAGCTCTGCTGATTTGAATTTTTGGTATTGGTTTGTTGTAGGGCAAATGTGGTAGTTACTGGGAAATATTAGAGCAATACCACCACCTCCTTTCCTTTCTATATGGTCATTATGGTTGCTATTATAGTAAAGGAATGTAATTTCAGAGCTGTTTATACTGGGTTTAAGCCAAGGTTCGGTTATTCGGAGAATATCAGGCTTGTTTTGGGTAATTCAGGCATGTAGTTCAGTAATTTTATTTTTTATGCTTTTGATATTTATGGCAGCAAAAGCTAAATTACTGGGATAGGGTAGATCATTTTGGGGTTAGAGTAGTGTGTGGAAGGGAATTGTCTTGATGATGGTTGTGATAGATAGGGCCAGGATTGGGGTAAAGATCTCCTTCTAGGAGGATTTTAATATGTTGGGGTGTTACTGATTCTTGTTTTCTGTGGAGCATTTTCCACTTAATCGTATTTTGATTTGCGTTGAAATGGAGTTAATCAGTCTATATTGGGGATAAAGTTGAAGGGATTCATTTAATAGGTTTGGTGCAATGTGTGGAAAGTTTAGGGAAGAAGTACTAATGGGTAAGACAGAGATGGAGATATGTTGTGAGCCATTATTGAGTCATAGTAGGATGAGAGATGGCTCAGTAGGAGCAGAACAAGAAGAGTAGAGGGTATGTTTATTGCTGAATTGCTGCCTGGACTCCATGATGTGCAAGTCAGTGATTTGCTCTGTTTTTGTTGTTTTTATATTTACTCAAAACCTGCTATAAAGTGTTGAGCCCCACAAACTTTTAGAATAGATTAACATTCAGCAAATATTCATTATACTTTGTACCTCTGAATTATGCATAATGAATCAAATATCTGGTATATAACACTTTTTTCATTTGTTTTCATTTGACCCTGTCACACATTTTGCATTGTTTATGAATAAGGCTGCAGTGTGCAGCTTTTGGAACTGTTTATGACTTAAGATGCACCATTACTAATGTTTGTCAATCACATACATAATATATGCTATTATTTTTGACTGCTATTATGGGAGAGGATTGTTCATTTGGAAATAAATTTGCTTTATATTACTTTTTCAGTATTTCTTTATATATAAGCTGCTTGAGAACATTTACTTTCTATGTGAAGCTGGTACCATAGCTATTCTTCTATCAAAGTCGATTGGTTATCACTGACCCCACCAAAAAAAAAAAAAAAGAAAAAAATACTGCCAGACCTTGACATTTTGTGGAAGGGGTAGTTTTGATATTATGACTGGTAATTGCTGGAATATGTTATTTTGTCCCCTTAGTGGAAAGCAAGTAGATGATTTGTGTTGAGGGTTTTAATAAATCATCACATTCAAAAACCCAGTAGTTACTGAACTCAAGCAATAGCTAGTGGGTTACCTTTGTCAGTTTGTTATCTATTTTCTTCTCAAATACGTTACTGCTCCTATAGAGACAAAGTAAGGAAAATATTGAGAACAGCTTTCCATAACTACTACTATGTTGTAACACTATACTATAGTAATATTCTTACTCTGAAAGACAGGGTTCATAACTAGTATGACATTAACAAAACATACCCCAGGTAAACCAATATTTTAATAAAGCTGTCCACAAACACTGATATAATCCAAGGCATTTTATTTCTTAATGCTGTATCGTACAGTGTTATCCTGAAGGTTTGTTTTTTAATGATTTTCTTAGGTTGGGATTTATTGCTGGCTTTGTTTAATGAGCTGTAGCTGTAGTGCTGTAACTGTACAACTTGAGAAGAAATGACATGTGTACAGTTTGTGATATGATGCTGTGCTGATGTCCTTCCTTTTCTTTGTTGTTCAGCTCAGTAGGTGAGCTGTTATAATGCCCAGTTACTGTCTGCATGTTAATGATGGTGATAGCACAGTGTTTCTTCCCGTCCTGTTGGTTACTGTCTGGAAAGAGCAGAAGGTGTGTTTGGGTTAACAATGCACTCCTGCTGTAGACCTGCTCATCAGCTGAAGGTATGTATTGTCTGCAGGGAGTTTTGATTCTAGGTCCTGCTGTTCCTGGTATGCTGACATGTGCAGCAAACTGCTTGTTAATGCAACAAGAGTCTAATAATAACTGTCAAGGCTGCAGCACAGAAGATTTTGCTGAAGAAAATGCAGCAATCCTTGGATTAGATACCTGCTATCCCCGGATGTAACTGAAGTTGTGTTGATGTGGCATTTTGTAATTTCTCAGTGCCCATTCACAATGTGAACTGCTTTTTAGTTTGATTTATACAGTAAGAGTGTACAGAAATTGTATAACAGTGTAACTCTGTCCACACAATTTCCTTATGTATGATGATTAGTGCTGAAAAGTTATGAATTTAATTAAGTTCACCTGCAGTAAATTTTCATTCATTTCCTTTTAACCTGAAGGAAACACTTTGTGTACTTTGAATGCACATATGTTTCTAAACTTAAACTTGTCTGACTTACAGTTAATCAGACCTTTTCTTTTGTATGCATAACTTATTGGTGTAAATCAAGCTCATCGGGCCTGTGGCTTTGATTTTTTTTCTGAAGGTATGATGGGTACCTAACAAGTTATTCTCTCTCTCTACATCTTCCTATAGGATATTTCACCAAGTAAAGATAATTTGTTAAGGAATAAAGAAATAGAATCAAGTCTTGATACAAATGTTTCCTTTACCACAGCTAAAACAAGTCACTGAATATACAGGAATATCCTCTTTTTTAAACATCTTTATTAAAATATCAGACATATACACATACATATTAATAGAAAAGAAAATAGAAAAATATTAAAATTTTTTCCATTTACATACATTACACATCATGCATGTTTTCTTTCTTTATGAATATCATCAATCCAATCTTATTTAAACTGCACAAATCTAACATTCCCTTAAACCTCACTCCTCCTCTTCCTGAAGATTATTATGCATGTATGGCTCCAACAATTTCCACTAAAGATCCTCTTACAGTTGTTTTATCTCTTTTACAATATTCAGTACTTCAGATACAATTGGCTTATACTTTGATTTCCTTTTTCTAGTAATGGAGTTCTCAGGAAGTGGGCCACAAAGAGTAAACTGTTAATTATATGCTCTGAAGAAGATTTGCCCAGCACAGCAGTAGCATGTAATCATCTGTTTAGTCTAAGTAAACAGTGTTAACACAATGGCCATCTCTTGCATGACCACACTGATTCAAAAAGGACATGGAACTGAAAAAGCTGTAACTATAACCACATTCCTTTTTATGAACTCATCTGACTCAGTTGTCTCTATGAGGAGAGATAAATGCTTTTGTGACAGTATATGATAGTAATGGCCCCAACACTGACCTGTTGTATTTTTGGGAACAGAAGCTTCCTCTGTTCTCTGGCCAGCCTCTGGCAAATGACTCTATTCCCATAAAGGCATGGTGCTTAGAATGGAGCCCACAGATTCTTATCTGCAAAGCATTTATTTTTCCCCAGCATGAACAATGCGGATCATTGAGGAAAAAGGTCAGTATGACTACAATAGCCCTTCAATGAAGAAAAGAATAATTCAATTTGGGCTGTGTTATCAAGACTACGTAAAAGGGCCAGTAGTGTATCCAGTCTCTTTCTAATACTTCAAAGTTATATAGTACTCTTATGCAGAAAAATGTATTTTCATAGAAATTTAGGGTGCTAAAGTACAGTTGTCACATTTTAGTGCAAACAGTAATAAATACCTTCTGGTAAAATAGTAAGTTAAGTCACATCTGCAAATAAATGCAGAGCAAAAACAATATAAAACTATAAAATCCATCAACCATGCAAGATACTATGACAAGACTGAGTCTGACTACATACAGTATATGCTACACTGTTTTCCTAATTAGGAATCTCAGCTGGACTGCAAAGCATATGTTGCACTGTAAGTACATTAATGATGTAAACATGCTGAAATCAGTACTTTTAGTTGCAACATTTGGTCCTCAAGCTTATGTTTGCTTTCTCACAAGATTTCTTTCTTTCCCTCAGTTTGACCTTTGCTCTTTAGGTCTGCTCCACCCACCCACTTCTTAGTTGTTCTGTGACTGCAATAAGTTACCTGCATTTCTCTACACGAGTGTGCACTAGTGGCTTTATTTTCATGTGTGAGCGCATGGATATATGTGCGTGTGTGTGTGTGTGTGTGTGTGTGTGTGTGTGTGTGTGTGTGTGTGTGTGTGTGTGTGTGTGTGTGTATTTAGTAGCGGCCTTAAGTCAACTGGTGCCCTAGGCAAAAGGGCTCCACGGTGCCCCCCTCACACCACCCAGGTGCCCCCATCCTGGTCTACCTACACCAAATAATACTGGAAAAGCGCCCCTGCTACAGCGGTGCCCTAGGCAGACGTCTAGTTGGCCTATGCCTAAGGCCAGCTATGTGTATTTGTGTATTCATATGAACTTTTGGCTTACATATGTATATATGTTCATATGGTCATACTTTGGTGCACATAGCAAATGCATAAAACATACCTCTACACAATGTAGCATACATTAAGTGCTTCTGAAAATCTAGCCTATTCCTTTTAAACTGCTACAGTTGTGCAAACAGATTTTCCAGGTAAATTGTAGCCCCTGCTGTGTTTCATTGTGACAACTGAATTACTAGTAGTAGTAAAGTTATAGCTCACATTTATATATTTGGACCAACTAAACTGCAATTGTAAAAAAAAATATGCATTCATAAATATATACATATGTATGTAAATAAATAACTAAATAAAAACCAGCAAAAATATACTTGATTAAACTCAATAGTTAATATGTGAATTTCTCCAGATTTAATATTAATACTGCCTTACATAGTTTATTCAAATTAAACTGCTAGATCTATATTAAAAAAATTGAATAACAAGGAAACTGGTTATCCTGCCATGATACTAGGAATGTAAAACAAGGCAGGTTCCTTCATGGGACTGCATAATCATCAGTGGAATGTCAAATGATGCTTGTCTGCAGAGGTATCAGACACTGCGGGACTTTTAACATTTCAATACTATACATGGAGACAGACCTTTCAAATGTTGTCACTGAAGTAAAAGTGTAGACAGTTGACAGATTCATTAATTGTGGATATTGAAGTATAATGTTTCATTGGTTTCCTTAGCACTAATGTAACAGGACTGTACAAAATTATTTTTTAACAATAATGCATTTGTGTCCACTTTCTGAAACCATGTAATCCAGATTAGAAATAAGTCCAAACAGCACAAAAAACAAAACGCTGATAGTCCACACACAGACAGTTGGTATGTCTCCAAAAGGAATGCAGCTCGACCACAATGTGCATAAAAGAAATTTAATATAAAAGGTTAGCGCTTTCACTCGTGTCAAACGAGCTTCATCAGACCAAGTCTGGTCTGATGAAGCTCGTTTGACACGAGTGAAAGCGCTAACCTTTTATATTAAATTTCTTTTATGCACATTGTGGTCGAGCTGCATTCCTTTTGGAGACATACCAACTGTCTGTGTGTGGACTATCAGCGTTTTGTTTTTTGTGCTGTTTGGACTTATTTTGTTGAACTTTACGCTGATTCTGTTTATTACGAAGTTGTTCACAGATTAGAAATAACATAGTTCAAGCAATTCATAGGTTCATTGGTTCATAGGTAGGTACTAGGATATTGGCCCTAGGGCCTATATAAGCATAGTCAAAAAGGTACCCTGGCTTTCGCCACCAAAGAAAATTATTTTCCTGTGCCCCTGTCGAGCAGAGCCACAGAAGTGATCCCTGGGGTGAATTTCATATTTTCCATCCAATCATCAAGATTTTTCTTGAAGAGTGCTAATGAGCTTTGTTTGATATAGATAGGTAGTTTATTCCAGAGTATGGGAAGTCGCTGGGACAGGAATTTATCCCTCCAGCATGTTCTGTTTATTTTGGTGACAAGGTTTAGGTCCCTAGAACGTGTAGCTTGGAGGGATTGAGATTTCTTTAAGTGGAGCATGTCCAACAGCTCTGGGTTTGACACAGCTTTGTATGTTAGGCAGAGATCACCTTTGAGTAGGCGATATGTGACGGAGTAAATCTGGAGTTTTTTGAGACGGTCTGCGTAGGGCATCTGTTTGAGGCTGGTAATCCTCTTTGTGAGGTATTTCTATGGCCTTTACAGTTGTTGTAGATGTCTTGTGAGGTACATACCAAAAGGGACATTGTACTTTATAATGAGTTTAATGAGTGATGAGTAGAGGGGAATGATTACTTCTTTTTTTCCTGGATGAGAAACCTTTGGTGATGAGGTGTGCCATGTAGAAAAATTTCCTGACCACTGTGGCGATGTGATTATCAAAGGAGAGACTACTGTCCACCTGTGTCCCAAGGTCTGTTATCAAACTTTTGGTGTTAAGTGGACTGCCACCTATGTGGTAGTTCATGGGTCCAGAGTTTTTACCAAAAGTGTTGACAATACACTTTTTGGCACTGAGCTTGAGGCCATGGTTTTGACACCAGGCATCTGTCTCAGTGAGGCCCTTTTGTAGGATGTCCACATCATTAGGAGTTTCAATTATGGCTCCTAGTTTGCAGTCATCTGCGAACTTCATCAGCCAAAGACCTTCTGTGTTAGTCTGTACTTCAGAGAAGTAGATACCAAACAGGAGAGGACCCAGCATTGAACCCTGTGGTACTCCACTTGTCACTGGTCTGGTCAGATTTGGAGTCTGCTACTTTCACAGTGTGGGTTCTGTCAGTGAGCCAGTTGGCAACCCATCTTGTGACATAGGGATTTATACTTAGTTTAGTGAGTTTATCTATAATTCCAGATTGGGGAATGGTGTCAAAAGCCTTGGCAAGATCTAGATAGGCTGTGTGAACCACCTTATCCTCATCTACGGCTTTGGTGACTACTTCAAAGAAGTCTATTAGGTTTAGGAGACATGATCTTCCTTTTACAAACCTGAACTGGGTGGGGTCCAGAGCTTGGAGATTACCAATGTCTTTGTTTATAAGTTCCATGATGATACATTCCATGGCCTTGCAGACAAGGCTTGTCAGGCTAATGGGGTGGTAGTTCCTGGGGTCCATGGTGGATCCCCCTTTGTGGAGTGGGATAACCATTGCTGTGCACTATTCAGTGGGCACAAAGCCTGAGGTGAGGCTATGACCGAACATGGTACTTAGGTGGGGTGCCAGTTTGTTCTTAGTTCATGTAGAATGCAGCCTGGGATGTTATCACATCCCATGGATGCTGTGTTCTTGGCTTTGGAGAGTGTGTTTTTTTCCTGTGCAGCTGTGATTATAGGAACTTTGCATTCTTCTGGTATAGAGATGATTTTTAGGGGGTGAGAAGGGGCTAAATTTAGCACTGAAACTATCTGCCAAGATGTTGGCAATATCAGTTGGTTCTGTATATTTAGTGCTATTGTGCTGTAACTCAGAGCAGATCTGATTGTTGCCATTGAGATTCTTGACATAGCTGTAGAATGCTTTGTGGTTGTCTTTAGAAACAGTGGCGATTTTGTTTTCATAACTATCTTTGGAGGATTTTATGAGGGATCTCAGCTTCTTACTGAGGCTGACCAGAGAGTTCCTCCAATCATGGGATTTTACTCTTTTTTGCAGCAGTTTCTTTCTTCTGTTGTAGAGTTTGTTTATGGCAGGGGACCACCAGATTGGCTTCCTTTTTTGGAGGATAGCATCTTGGTTCTGTTAGGTATAGCACAATCCATGCACTCATGCAAGTGCTTATAAAGTGCATTTGTGTAGGATTTAGCAGTTATACCTCTATTGTCCATCTGCATGGGTGTTTTGAAGTTTGCCACTGTCTTAAGAGTGAAATTGGCTTTGGAGAATTTTTTTTCAGTGGATTTCCTAATAAGGGGTGGGGGGGATGTGGATGTCTAGGGTGATTAGCTTGTGGTCGGATCTGACCAATGAGGAACTGACCTCTGGTGTGGAGCACCGGTCTGCCATGTTGGTAATGACCAAGTCTAGGATATTGCTGCCCCTGGTGGAAGTGTGGATAAGTTGATCCAAGGCGTTGGAATTTATGAATTCCAGAAAACACTGAGCAAAAGAGTTGGTACACGAGTAGTTTTCCTAGTTAATGGTGGGGTAGTTGAAATCACCCATTATTAGGGTGTTAGGTTGTATGCTAATATTTTCCAGTGTATCAAGAAATGAGGAGTGGGAATCCTGGGGCATGTTGGGGGATCTGTAGCAAGCTACAATTTGGATTGCGGTCTTGCCCACAGTTAGTTGCACTTGGATAATCTCAGATGTATTATGCTGAGCAACTAGCCTGGAGGTGTAGATATCCTTAATGAATATGGACACACCTCAGCCTTTAGTGTGTTGGTCCAGGTTAGGTGGCTGAAAGGTGTGGTATGAATTATAGCCTGGTAATGCAGGGGTGCTCTCTGGAGCCTTGAACCAGGTCTCTGTAACTGCACAGATGTTGATGTTCTTCATTTTAAGGAGTGCCTTGAGTGAGTGCATTTTGAGGTTTAGACTTCTAGCATTGAGTAGCATTACCCACAGATTTTGCTTGCTTGTACCTGTTATGGTGGTGAATTTGTCATTTGAACCATGCCTAAAAAAGACACTATAGGGGTGGCAAGAGCCTTGGCCAGTATCTGGTATCCCAAGGGTGGCAGGTGCAGGCCATCTATGGCAAAGCATCATGGTCTGTCAATCATGTCATTCCAGGCAGACAGATACTGGATCCCCTTAGAATGACACCAGAAGCTTAGCCAATTTTTGAAGTCAGTCATTTTGTCCTTGTACTGTGGTATCATTCTGGGTGATGGCAGGATGCTACTCAGAGCTAGTGTCATACCTGCCTGGGCTACTAGATCGGTGAGCTTCTCCATGTCTCTTTTCATGTAGTCCAGGGAGGTACATCTCAGGTCATGCACACCAACATGGACAATGACAGAGTCATATTTAAACTTGTTGTGGCGTGACCTGAGTGCATGCATTATGTGTCGGATCCTGGCACCTGACAGGCAGCTGACAGTAACTTTCTCCTTGTTTAGCCTGGTGAGTGGAACATCAGTGTGCCTGACTATAGAGTCACCTATGACTAGAGTGTTGGGTACATTGTTATGCCTTATGTGCTGTGGTTGATTGGCACACTGAGTTTGTGGGCTATGTGTCATTTTGGTTGTGTTGGGGGGTGGAGGTTGCTTGCATTTCTGCTTTGGAGGTCTCTGTTGCTTGGGCAGATTTTTATTGAGAGCCTTCGTGAATGTAGGTGTGTGTTTTGTGTTTCGATGTGTGTGTTTTGGTGATGTAGGTTTTGAGGGACTATGTTATGAGTGTGGTGTGGTGCAAGTGTTTGCCCTCTCTTCTTGACTGTCTAGTCCAGTCTTGGGTGAAGAGAGTTTTGCTTCCAGTTTGGCTATATAAGTGCATCTCTCACAGGTTGAAGTGTTAGGTGGTAGGAGGAGAGGGTTGTTTGTGTACATGAGGCAATTGCTGCATTGCCCCAAGATGCCCAGATTCATCAGGTAGATAGGATAAAACACCGGGAGCTGACCAATAGACGTGCCTGGATAGGTGCTTATTCATTAAGTACTAAAAATTGTTTTCCCCTAGACAAGTGAGGAAAGTTGAATGCTGAAGTAATTTGTAGCTTATTTAGTGCTTACAATGAGTTCTGAACAAGTGCTGAGCTCAAAGAAACAGATTTGAGTGCTAAAACTAAAAAAAAAACTGGCTAGTTCTAAGGGAAAATTTGAAGAGCAGACTTTATGGTGCCAGGAATATTTTAACCCTAGATAAGCGGCGATGCATAAAATGTATTTTTTTTTAATATAACAGTAGCAAATAAGCAAACTGATTTAAACAAATTAACCAATTAACCAATAAAAAGCTAAAAACTGAGCCCCATTCCAGCAGTCTTCGATCAGACAGGCTCTAACTGCACACTCCTGCCACTAGGGTGCAGGGGAACCTTCTCCATAAAAAGATGGCCTGGATTAGTGCTGAAGTTATACAAACAATGCTAGATTCAGCAGGCCTGAACATAATCTATGCTACAGCAAACAAGACGCACCAATTTCAGAAAGAAACAGTTCAAATAAGCAAGCACAATAAGTCTTTAACCAGAAATTCCCAGCTCAGAAGGGTAGAATCTAGCCTCTCCTCCCACAAGAGTGCAGACCACAAACCTTCTTAATGTAAAACAACTGGCCTGAAGCCGAAGTGTCTAAACCAGAACTAATACACTTTTAGAATAACAGACACTGAGCCTTCAATCAGCAATTCCCAACTTAAAAATATGTAAGCTACCTGTCCTGCCAGGGGAACCTTCTCCAGAAAAAGATGGCCTGGATTAGTGCTGAAATTATACAAACAATGCTAGATTCAGCAGGCCTGAATATAATCTATGCTACAGCAAAAAAGGCACACCAATTTCAGAAATAAACAGTTCAAATAAGCAGGCACAATAAATCTTTAACCAGAAATTCCCAGCTCAGAAGGGCAGAAACTAGCCTCTCCTCCCACAAGAGTGCAGACCACAAACCTTCTTATTGTAAAACAAATGGCCTAAAGCCCAAGCGCTTAAACCACAGGTTTAAAATAACAGTTACAATTTAATCAGGCTACAACCAAGCAGTAATAAATGCAGCAGAATAAATACAATTAAGTACTTTTAAGAAGAGGCAAAGGCAAAATAAGGCAATAAAGTAGGAAGAAACACAAATACAGTAAAAGCAGATGAATAAAGTGCAATTTTTTTAGTAAAGTGCAAGAAGAGAGAAAGTGGGTTGGTCTTCTCAAATGTTCTTTCTGTATTAAGTAGAGTGAACACTAGACTGGGAGGGGTGTCCCAGATCAAATTTACAGTAGGGGTGGGCAACTGCAAAGCCACTAACTATAACAACACCACAAGAACAGGGTGGGAAGGAGGGGAAAAACTAGTTCCAGGACAGATGAGAACAGAAAGCAATGCCAGAAAATATATAAAATAATTCAGTGGGGCAAAAAAATATTTCAGTCAGGCAAAATTAAGTTAAACAATTAAATAGACAGAAAAAAATACAGTACTATCTTTAAAACTGCAAGTTTGTACTTAACTTCAGCTTCTAATACAGTTGATTGTAGCTAGCCAAACCACTCAGATATTGAGCAGAAAATAAATTCCCAGCTATGTGGCTAACACTTAAAGCAGAGAGAAACCCTACAGGCCAAGAGTTATATATCAAATAACAAAGAGGTGAGAACAGCAATAACCCTATTTAACTGCAGAGGGACAGACAGATCACAATATTCAGTGAAACAATTAAATAGACAGAAAAATAGTTTCAGGACAGATGAGAACAGAAAGCAATGCCAGAAAATATATAAAATAATTCAGTCAGGCAAAATAATATCTCAGTCAGGCAAAATTAAATTAAACAATTAAATAGACAGAAAAATATAATACAGTACTATCTTTAAAACTGCAGGTTTGTACTTAACTTCAGCTTCTAATACAATTGATTGTAGCTAGCCAAACCACTCAGATATTGAGCAGAAAATAAATTCCCAGCTATGTAGCTAACACGCAAACCAGAGAGAAACCCTCTAAGCTAAGAGTTAAATATTGAATAGCAAAGAGGTGAGAACAGCAATAACATCCTCTAACTGCAGAGGGACAGATAGACCATAATATTCAGTGAAACAATTAACTAAACAGAAAACATAGTTTCAGGACAGGTGGGACCAGAAAGCAGTGCCAGAAAATATATAAAATAATTCAGTCAGGCAAAAAATATTTCAGTAAGGAAAAAATAATTTAAACAATTAAATAGAAAAATAAAATACAGTACTGTCTTTAAAACTGCAAGTTTGTACTTAACTTCATCTTCTAATACAGTTGATTGTAGCCAGCCAAACCACTCAGGTATTGTGCAAAAAATAAATTCCCAGCTATGTGGATAACACTTAAAGCAGAGAGAACCCCTCTAAGCTAAGAGTTAAATATTGAATGACAAAGAGATGAGAACAGCAATAACCCCCTCTAACTGCAGAGGGACAGACAAACCACAATATTCAATGAAACAATTAAAGAGACAGAAAAAACAGTTTCAGGACAGATGAGAACAGAAAGAAATACTAGAAAATATATAAAATAATTCAGTCATACAAAAAATATTTCAGTCAGGCAAAATTAAGTTAAATAATTAAATAGACAGAAAAATAAAATACAGTACTATATTTAAACTTCAGCTTCTAATACAATTGATTGTAGCCAGCCAAACCACTCAGATATTGAGCAGAAAATAAATTCTCAGCTATGTGGCTAACACTTAAAGCAGAGAGAAACCATATAGGCTGAAAGTTAAATATTGAATAACAAAGAGGTGAGAACAGCAACAACCGCCTCTAACTGCAGAGGGACAGACAGATGACAATATTCAGTGAAACAATTAAATAGACAGAAAAGTAGTTTCAGAACAGATGAGAACAAGAAAGCAATGCCAGAAAATATATAAAATAATTCAGTCAGGCAAGAAAAATTTCAGTCAGACAAAATTAAATTAAACAATGAAATAGACAGAAAAATAAAATACAGTATTGCAGAATGACTACAGTTAAAGTGCAGATAAATGCAACTAAAAGGCATATGTTCTTGTATGTCTGTGATAGCTGATGGGACACATGCATGTGTTCTTGTTCTGAAATGGGAGTCCAAGTCCTACTGATTTATGTGTTTAAGGCTGTGTGTTAAAACAGATGAAGTTAAAGTACTAAGCAAATGAATCACTATCAGAAAACAAGAATTGAATTACAGTTTACTTGAACGCAGGAGAAGGCAGTACATCTAGGTAATCTGTTCTTTAAGTGCATTTAACATTCTATCCATCCTCATTCCCTCTATCCTTTGCTTTCCCTTCACTCTTTTTCCACCTTTGCCATACCCTCTTAAAAGTTTTCATGCCATGAGTATGCAATCATTTCCACAAAGAAGTACTTCAACATATCCAGGTAGTAGTTGATGCCTTCAGGTCTGTTGCATGGGCCCCTCTCCTCTCTTTATACTTTCATGTTTGGTTTGAGCCCAATAAATTTCTTACCTCATCCTGAGTACCCATATCATACCATTACTGTCTGTTCTGATCTCTATTGAGAAGGGCTCCAGGTACCCTCATTTCTTATCATGTCCATTGCTCTCTTTCCCACACAACCTTCTGGTAGCTTTTTTCTGAGCTTCTTCTAGGTGCCTGATTGTCCTTCTCCTTGTATGACCTTCAGAAGTGCACACACTAATGAAGTCATGGCTTGAACAAGGCCTAGTAGAATAGGAGTAGTACCTCTTTCATTTGGGAGTTTATGTCTTCTACATTTGGAACACATCCATATTTGCATAATTACAGACACATAATATGAATATATAGAAAGCATTCCTGGGTTTTGCACCTATCATGCCTTCAGGCCCAGTTGTAACTGTGTTGACCGCTTCATATTGATAAGGACCATATCACCTCTAGGCAGATTCCTTGAGACCCACAAATGGAACTTTCAACATCCAGAGCACTCTAAACAAGACACACTGTCAACTTACAGTCTGTTATAGAACACCTTTAATGACCCTCATAATTATATGAAATTCTTACAAGTACTTAGGATCATAGGATCATAGGAAGTTACTAGGCTAATGGCCCTAGGGCCTTTACAAGCCTAGCCAAGTTCTTACCCTTATTTCAACAATCAGCACCTATTGCCCCTGTCCAATGGAAACTCAAGTGAACCCCCAGGGTGAATTTATGGTCCTTCATCCAATCATCTAGATTGTGTTTGAAGAGGGCCAATGAGGTGTTCTGTTTGAGATGAAGTGGGAGTCTGTTCCAAAGGTGTGGTAACCTCTGGGAGACAAATCTGTCCCTCTAGGAGGTTTTATTAATGTCACACACCAGGTTAAGGTCTTTTAGGGTGAGTAATGCATGTATCATTTGATTTAAGAGATAAGCAGCATTTCCAATAATGCAGGGTTAGAGATTGCTTTGTATGCAAGGCAGAGATCACCTCTGAGTAGTCTATATAAAACGGAATAAAGTGACAGTGATTTCAGATGATCCCCATAGAATAGATGCTGAAGACCTTGAATTTTCCTTGTAAGGAACATTTGTGGTTTCTCCAATTGCTGCAGGTTCTTAGAAAGGTACAGACCAAAAGGGGCAATGTAATCAATTGTTGGCCTGATGAGGAAGGAGTACAGAGAGGTTACAACTTCTTTTTTTTCTGAAGGCAATGCCCTTACTTATGATATGAGCAATACAAAATGTCCTTCTTACCACTGTGGAGACATGGTGGTCAAAAATAGGGTTGCTGTCAACCTGTATGCCCAGGTCTGTCACCACCGAATGTACACTTAAGGTGTTGCTATTGATGTGGTAATTAGCAGAAACATCACTTTTACTGAAAGGAATGATAATACAACTTTGTGCATTGAGTTTAAGGCCATGACTTTGGCACCAATCATTTGTTTGTGTAAGACCCTCCTGTAGGATGTTGACATCATTTGGGTATTCTATGACTGCTCCCCATTTTGCAGTCATCAGCAAACTGTCAGTCACAGACCTTTAGTTTTTGCTTGTACTTCAGAGAATTAGATTCCAAACAGTAGAGGTCCCAGGATTGATCCCTGTGGAACACCACTGGTTACAGGTCTGCTGTTGGAGGTGGATTCCCCAATTTTGACTATACGATGAATTCCCTATAAACAAGACCTACATATACTGGGAGAGTTCATCAACACCCTACTAAAGTGGAGCACCTGTACTTTCAATGCAGATCACACGCAGAAGTTCTTAGATTTATTAAACAAAACCTCCCTGGATCAGATAGTTAAAAATATATTAGGGGGCATAATATTCCAGTCTAGTCAATACAAATATAGCCTCTTTATACAACCCATTCCCATGGTATCTCCTACCCTGGTTAGGTCAGACCATAAACTAGTAACTTTTACCTTTAAAATCTCCAAGGCCCCTATATCTAACATCTCAAAATTCTGGGATTTCAAATATGCTAAACTTATCAAATTCTATGATGAAGTTTTACAAATTTGCTCATGGACATGTTAGCTTCAACAATAGTACAGTGGGTAGCTTCATGAAGGAGTTCTGTGGCCATTTTGATAAATGTATAGAGCTGGCAGTTCCAACGGGAACAAAATACAATGAATAATTAAAAAGAAAATTGGTGGTTCTCCAATAAAATATCCTTTACTAGAGCCACATCATGGTCAAATGGAGCCCTAGACAGGAAATGGATTGTGGCACCCCCCATATATACAGCTCCCCCCCACAGCCATTACAGTATCCCCAATTACCATAAACACTGTTCATACCTCTCAGTGTGCCTACTGGTTTCTGCTTTACTTTTACAATGATTACAGATATTTGGATTTAATTTAAAACTTTTATTTTAAATTTTATAGCACAAACACTGATAGACATTAGCTAAACAAAGCAATACAGTCTCACAATAAAAACAAACTTAGCATCAAAACTGTTCTGCCTTTGAAACTTACATTCATTGAAATGGCATTGAAACTCACATTCAAAGAAAATGCATCTGGCCAGTGGCAGACAAAGTTTACGTTTGGACTGTTTTCATATCATAGGCCCCTTCCCTTGCAAACATTTTTAGGGCCATGCAAACATGCAAGAGTCCTGTGATTCACTTTCTTGATTGCTTTAAATTACATTTCTTGTATAATACAGCACCACTTGTTAGCGCGTGTTTTACATTTATAGTTTTGAATATTTTTCTAGTAAGTAATGAAACAAAACATATGAACCAATAATGACAAAACTGCCCAGTTCAGAACATTTCAGCCATAAAAAGCCACCCAACATTCTGTCATTACAATCCACCAATATCAGTCAATATGCACAGTCTCTGAAGAAGTAAAAATTATCTGAATAATTCCACATTAATGAGATCTGTTACTAATGAAGAGGTTGCTGCTAGCAAATAACTTTCTATTTTAGTGTTTCATCTACAAATTCAGTGTTTGCTGCCCTTGAGGAATAAATTGTCTATGTTACATTAAAAAATGATTAACTGGTAATATTGCAATAGGGATTGGCTGGCAAACTGACAACAGGTTCATAGTTACTAGGCAACTCATTCAAAGGAGGACATAAAGAATGCAGCCCCCCTCCCAAAGTACAACACAGTATCAGCAATCTATTTACATACTGTGGAGTAGAACCCGCCGCCTTCTGCATCAAAAGCAAGTATGATACCTGTTGTGCTAACAATGCTTTTCAAGTCTATAGCACAATAGTGGGACCATTTTCTAACAGACTTAGCATGAGCAGCAGTACACTGCTCTTCCCTTGAAGCTCACAATACCTTGAAAATGCACTTGAAACTCAATTCCTTGAAAATGCACCTGAATCATAATTCCTGGGTCTATGTTATTAGTTCAAACGCAGAATTGTCTGAACGCTGAAACTTCAAACTGGAAAGTTCGAAATCTTAAAATAGCAAAGCCGCGGAACACGACATTTTTTCCCAGAGAAAAAATTTGGTGGGCCATTTCTGCAGCTTTGCTATTTCCTCCACTGTGGTGCAGTCTCAGAATTGGTGTATCTAAGTAGGTGGGGTGTGGGGCGCACAAAGCCCCCTACATTAGGAAGAGTTTGAAGTGTTTGTTTTTTTCATTTTGTACCAGAACAGTGATTTTTTTCCTTGGGAAAAAAACGCTGTTCTGAGTCTTTGAAGTTCTTGCATTTTGAACTTCTCGGTTTGATATTTACATGGCAGAAAAAACAACCAAGTAGGTTGTATGAGAAAATGTGGAGCCTGTATTTTTTGTAAACACATTTTGGATGTTGGACAGGTTCAAATTAATAATCAAACTATTGTCATTTATGGCAAACCGGATTGTAATTCCATGGGGGTGGTTTATGGTGCACTGTGTCAGTCTTGCTCATGTTTTTACTTGTAAAACTTACAGTACTTGTATAGTTTACTTGTAAACTGAAGTGCAGGATAGGAGAACATCTATCCGATATTCACAATGGTAAGCTTATGAATGCATTGGCCAGACATGTTAATTTTTATAATGAGCACAGATTTAAATTTATTGTGTTAGAGATATTACAAGTTTCAGGCAGAGGTGAAGCATGGCTGCTGCTGCTTGAAAAAGCAGAGGTTTATTGGCAGTTGTGGCTTGGAGCCCAGACATGACTGGGCATAAGTGAAGCAGAGTCGCTATTGTGTCTGCTTAAACTGAAAGCTTCCTTAAGATGATGCCTGTGTTTTTATTATAAAAAATGAAATGTTTTGCAAGGGCATTTTGTTTATTATTTTAAATACAAAATGAGCTGCTTTTGCGGAGAGGAACCATTCCTTGGGGGTGTGTTATAATGTAGATCATTGATTGGTTATAGAGAAAAGTGTGTGTGACGAATTTTAACATTTGATTGGATTTTATGTTATTTAAAGGTGTGCCTTACTTTAATGAGTGTATCTGATGAAGTTCCATAATATTTTGGTGGGACGAAGTTGTGTATTGTTTGTTTAAAGGATAATTTGTAAATATTAAACCTGTGTTGTCTTCATCAAGCTGCTTTTCATTTTATGCCAGCCTGCAAACTGTGAAATGGCTATACTAAGTTAACAATAAACCCGCTGTTATTAGATTAAGGGGAACAGGTAGGAGGGGCACAGAGTACAGTTTACAAAGGTGAAGTGTAGATAACAAGTAATTTTTATAAGGAGTTGTTTGACACATTTGTAAAGTTTCTGTGATGTTATGTGAGAAGTTATACAGAATTTAAGATAGATGCCAAAGTTTTTTCTAAGAGGAGTGCATTGCTATGGTTTGTTGTACAAATGAGTTTAGAATGTGTTGCCTCTGAGCTGAAGTATTAGTAAGGATTCTACAGGTAAGGATTTTTGAGTAAGCTTACAAAGTGGAGGTATCACATAGGTTCATAGGACGATACTAGGCTATTGGCCTGGAGGACCTTATAAGCTTAGCCAAAAATTTCACCCATGTTCCCACAAAGTCAGCACCTGTTTTCCATGTCTAGTAGGGACAAAGGTGGGATCCCAGGGGTATATTTTCTGTTTCTCATCCAGTCATCCAGATTCCTCTTAAAAAGGGCTAGTGAGGTACTCTGCTTGACATGGAGAGGAAGTCTGTTCCACAGATGGGGGAGTCATTGGGACACAAATCTATCCCACCAACAAGTTCTATTAATGTCACAGACCAGGTTGAGACCTTGCATGCTGGTCACATGAGTGGAGTTTGACTTACGGATATGCAGCAACTCCATCAAGGCTTAGTCTGAGATGGCCTTGTATGCTAAACATAGGTCACCTCTGAGCAGTCTGTATTTAGCCTACCTGTATAGGATAGGAGACCCTGGATTTTTCTGGTCAGGAACCTCTGTGGTCTCTCCAACTGCTGCATGTGCTTGGCAAGGTACATGCCAATAATGGGTCTGATAAGGGAGGAGTACAGGGATGTTATCACCTTCTTGTTCCTGGATGAAGTACCCTTACTTATGAGGTGGGCCATGTAGAAAGCCGTCTTTACAACAGAGGCAACATGGTGGTCAAAAGTCAGGTTGCTATCAACCTGGGTGCTCAAGTCCCTCTAGACTGATTGTGTGCTTAGTACATTGTTATTAATGTGATAATCAGTGGGGAAACCATTTTCCCCAAAGGGATAATGATGCATTTCTTGACATTCAGTTTGAGGCCATGCTTCTGGCACCAGTCGTTAGTTTGGTTAAGGCCCTCTTGGAGGATGTTCACATCACTTGTGGAATTTATGACAGTGACCAGCTTGCTATCATCTGCAAACTTGGTCAGCCACAGACCACTGGTTTTGGCTTGCATCTCAGAAAAGTATATCCTAAACAGTAGTGGCCCCAAGTCTGATCTTTGGGGCATGCCACTTGTTACGCATCTACTACTAGAGGTGGCTTCCCCTATTTTGCCTGAGTGGGTTCTATCAGTGAGCCAGTTAGATACCCATCGAGTAACATATGGGTTGATGCCTAGCTGGGAGAGTTTATCTATTATGCCTGAGTGGGGAATAGTGTCAAAGGCTTTGGCTAGGTCAAGGTAGGTGGTGTGCACTGTCTTGCCCTCATCCATGGCTTTGGTAACTGTTTTGAAGAAGGCGACCGAGTTTAACAGGCATGATCGCTCTTTGACAAAGCCAAAGTGTGTGGGATCAAGCTCTTGGAGGTTGCCAATGTCCTTGTTTATAAGTTCCATGATAATGCGTTCTATGGCCTTGCAGATCAGGCTAGTTAGGCTGATTGGCCTATAATTGCCTGGGTCGGTGGAAATAGGTTGCATAATTCTGGGAGGAATTGTATTGCTAATATAAACATAAAGGTTTAATATTGTGGCCTTATGCCTCCCTGAAATCACTGTTGACAGCAGTGTCGTAATGTGTACTAACAACTTTCTACCAGCAGCAATGCAAACAGATTATGAAACAGATCTATGTCTGACATATCAAAGTACCATGTAGGGGAAGAAAAAAGGCTATGAAATGAGCATGGTGAATTTGATACCATACCAGTTAACCCTAAGCAGGTCAAATTCTAACTATCTGGTCATAGGTGCGCGTGTGTGTGTGTGTGTGTGTGTGTGTGTGTGTGTGTGTGTGTGTGTGTGTGTGTGTGTGTGTGTGTGTGTGTGTGTGTGTGTGTGTGCGTCTGTGTTTCTCTATAACTCTGACAACAATGCCACAATTTTAAGAACTGATGGTAAAAACATATATTAAAATTCTGGAGGTTGTGATTGTACACAGAGCTTGTAAAATATATAATTTAAATAAGGAGAGGATTGCATTCTTCTCAGTGATCTGGGCAATGATCCAGATCACTTACACAAATATGTTCAAGATTGTCAGTGGAAAACTACTCATTCACATATTATTTTGATGTGGGAACTGGCAACATTATCATTTGCTATTTTATGATATGAAGATTACCACATAAACTATATCCATTTAACTAGTATAGTATATTAAATACTTTTTCAAGCCTCTTTTCTTTGCTTGATTTAGAAAAACATAGTTAAGAAAGATTTAAATCCATACGATCTAGTATAAAGAGTGATATATAATACAAGATAGTGATGTAATTACATTTTGGCCATTACTTCATAACAAAACTTGTGTTTTGCCATGAATTAAATGAATGTGAATAAGCATGAAGCTGTTATTTTATCAAATTGTTTTACAATATTTTATTCCCATTTTTAGAATAAATGAAATGCTAGATCTCTCTTAAAAACAAAATGTAAATGGAAGATACTATCAATTGTAAGGAGAATGTTAAATGAAATTTGAAGCTTTAATATGAAGTAAAATGCTAGCAATTTGTTATTCAATGAAACTTGGACTGGCTGTAGGAGAATAGCAATGCAACGTGTAGCTCTGATAAAGTCGATGAAACAATGAAAGAGCTCAACTAGGTAAATGTTTAATCAAGAAATCCAATACTTAGCTAATGATTTTGAATATTGGGGCGGCCATGGTGGTGCAGTGGTTAGCATTGCCACCTCACAGCTAGAGATTCTCCAGTTCAACTCTCGGCTGGGGTGCCTTTTGTGCAGAGTCTGCATGGCCTCCCTGTGGTCGCATGGGTTTCTTCCAGGTGTTCTGCTTTCATCCCAAAGACATGCAGTAGGTGAATTGGACACTCTAAATTGGCCCTAGGTGTGAGTGCATGTGTGTGCCTTCTGTGGAGGGTTGGGTGCTGGGCTGGCAACTCAACACCATAAAAACTCCACTACCAATCATGAGCGGACAGATGATCTGCTGTGGTGACTCCTAACCAGGAAAAAGCCAGAAGAAGAAGCTAACGATTTTGAGTAGACTTAGGGGAATATCTAGTTTTTTATACTTAGTATGTTTATCTTGTACTGGTTTCTGTACTCCCATTATTTTAACTGCTTGGATCTATTGGAATAGCATGTGCCTACTCATTTTGGGAACTGTGATAAAGTCTCTGCTCGAACAATCCCTTGCTTTAAATAAAACAATCAAAATTTACTTCACAAAAATGAAACTTTGTATACATTTGCCAGAACAAACTTTCTGCTCCGTATTGAAATGTTGCCACTTGACTACTGACGTACAGAAGAAAAAAAGACTGAAACTGCAATATAAAAGCGATTATTGAACATCTTACTTCTCCTTTTAACTTTTTTTTTTACAGGGGCAAGCTCCCCCACCCCCCTGAACTTATATATATATATATATATATATATATATATATATATATATATATATATATATATATATACTATCTCAGTGATCACATACCACAAAGAAAAATGAATATTCTGAGAAATGGTCATCTCAGACTTAATGTTCGAAAGTTTGTTTGGTTGTCCATTCAGTCTCAGCATTTTGAGACTTGCTAAAGTGGGTCCTTACATTTCATTGAGTTACCCAAAAATTCTTCAAACATTTTAAAAAATTCAGTGCCACAGACTTGGGTTGAACTGAGTTTTCTATACTTAAACATATTTAACCTCTGCAACCATGCATTTTCTTGTTAGTACAGTATTTTCTTTAGAATTGTCAAAGGAGATTCATCTTAACCCTGATCCAAATGTAAGTCACATGCTATTCATCATACCTTTAAAGTATATCTTGGACCTACAGCAAAAGGTTATGAGTCATACTTGACAGTGTCTGCAACAAAGTGCTAGAATACGAAACATGCATCTGTCTACAAGCACTTGATGTGGTGCAGTCTCAGGAAACCTACTCAGTTCTGCCATTTCAGATGAAGAAACGCCTATGGCATGCCGTACAGCTTACATAATGGATTTCACCTGTGAGGCATATGAAGACCCGATTTCATCAGTAATGAGGTCCATCCCCGAGTAAATCAAAGAGAATGCATGGAATGGAAATAGTAGTATAGTAGTAACCATCTCTCTAATAGAGTGACTAAGCAGTTTAACCTTTGTTGGCCTTGCCTTGGCTGAATCCTTTCTTGAAATCACTTTTCAGAGAGTAGATAACAAAATCCAGACTAAAATCATCCTTTCCAGAGATTTTACTGTCCATTGGGGCAACACTCGCTCCCTCACTCTCTTATGAGTCATATCCAGCTTCTAGATGATCCTGCGGACAGCCACCCTCACACCAGTATCTGAAAAATAGAGTATATAAAGATTTTACAATGAATTTCCATGGATGCTCGGGAGGATAAACATGAGGCACCTTCTTATAATGGACCTTATCAGTTCTAAATTGTGGATTTATTGTCTTCTCACTTCTTGATGTAGGCTTATTGATGGCTAGGTAATCTCAGTGACCACAGTGCCATATTAACCATTTGAGTCTCTCTGCATTTTGCTATACATTCTAAGGCTATTTATGGCAGAAATGTGAGCTCTTTCTCTCTAGATGCAGCATGTGAGTAACTGCAGTCCATCTTATAAAGAACTGCAATTCATCTAACTCCCTGAAACATTAAAAAACATCTACTAATGCTTCCGACCTCAACTGTTATTAGGCTCTGAAAAATAAATTTTCTTTCGCTATATAAAACAAGCCATCAGTTTTTCTGAAGCCTACAAAATTCCATTATAGCTGTCACCAAAAACTTTGTGGAGTGGTGTAATAGGACTATAATGATTCACTCCTGTTTCATTGCCACTTATCTTGCAAAGCTCTTCAGCCTGCCAGACTTCTGAAGAAACATTCTGAGTTTATCGGAAGACCACCCCCCACTTCCTCCCAGTCAACCATTGGGTGACACAGAATCTACTGCATCCCCTTTCCCATGCTCACGCTGGAAAGTAATACATGTAAGCTTTTCATTAAAGTGAAAAGCAGGGCTGTGCTAGTCCACGTGGATGGAGTATCCCCTAAATTTGTGCAGATGCTTGTCACATTTCTTTCTGGACCAATACAGATTTTCATCATTTGCATTGTTAGAGAAGTGTTAACCCCATCTCTATGGAAGAAAAAGCTGGTTGTTCCTTTCTAAATGTTTGGGTTATTATTTACATTTTGTTGACCAGGTTAGGTCTGCTGGACAAAACCCATTTTCAGAGGAGATCTGCAAAATAACAAACACAGCAAAATGTCTCAGGTTTACATTAGGCTGCAATTTATGTTACAGAAACAATAACATGAAAACAACTGCACTTGTGTGTAGGTATACAAATTTTACAGTCTGAGTTTGCACTAGGCTGTAATTCATATTATAAAAACAATAAATTGTAAAAATGCAGTTGTGGGCAGGTATATGCATGTTGTATGGTACAATGTATATAGAGTAATGGGGTTTGCAAGGTTGTAGAAAAGTAAGGTAAAGGTTTAGGAGGCAAACAAGGCAGAGTACAAATAATATTAGTGGTATGAGTGTAGACATATAAGCGAGGGAAAAGGGAAATGTGGAAAGATGTGTAGTAGAAGAGTCGCAAAACTGAAATAGGTAGAAGGATGCAAAACGAAAGTATCATAACAAAAGAGTTTTTAAGAATATAGAGATAATACTTTAGGGGTGAATAGTAACTAAGTATGGGGTGATGTATTAATTAAATATTGGAGTCAAAGAGATGTATGTTAAAAGATACATGAGGATGACATCTGGCTGGCAACACTGAAGAAATGGCACATTTGTGGCAAGATAGGGTAATTAGAAGGTAGGACTTACATGATTGTTTAAAAGTGTTAAAATAGTTGAGTACTGCCTGATCATAACAAAGCTGAGTTGCAGTCATCAGATAGGTGCGTGCGAAGTGTTTTATCTTTGAAGGAGTCTTTTGTTCATAGACGTGAGAATTCCTACAGAGGAGTACCAGTTTAATAGCAAGGCTAAGGCAGGGCATTTTTATCTTGGTTGATTCCATTTATTACCAAGCTACAGATCTTTCTCTTTACCTAGCTACAGATCTTTCTCTTTCTTAAGTTCTTTCTCAGAAATACTCAATGGTTGTTCATAAGTAGCACTCAGGCTAATCAAACTATTAGCCTATATTCTGAATTACTAACATGGTTTCCAGAAAGGCCAGGAAAAAGACAAGAGTGTCCTAAAATGAATAAATGACTGTTTATAAAAAAAATGATTGTCGATACCTACCTGATTTTCCAACAACTGCATCTTTGATAATGGACTGGCAATAACCCCCACAAAAGGGAAATATCATGTTTTTGGTGGGCAAGACCCCAACCTCCCTCCACAATGCACACCTCTGGGCTGTGCCACCTACATGCCTGAACTTTATTATTAGAGCTTCAAGGTCACTGACTGTCAATCAGAATGAAATTCCTGACCATGGTAATCTTGGCCAACAAAATATATTTTATAACATTAGAGACAGTTTTTATCAATGCTTCAAACATTGTTAAATTAAGTATCTGGAAATCATTCTTTTGCAAAGAGAAACACATCCATGAGAATCACAAACAGCATTTATTTTATTTATTTATTTAGAATTTGATAACCTGGTCGGTGATTTGGTCTACTGAGCCTTTTCAATCATGACTTGCATGCAAACATAAAGTAAGAAATATCCATAATCATAGTACAGTAATTAATAAGCCAAGCACATGATATTAAGGACATAATCAGTTTCATTATTTACATAATGCATAGAGCAGTATAGGTTGGATGAATACTTTGCTGTATCCTGTTACAGATGTGTTGACAAACCTTTCTCATCTCATGTAATCTTGTAGCTGTGGTGCTGAGATTCTACTTTTTGATTTTAATGTTGTTTAGTAAAGTGGTTTTTATTAACCCAGCTGTATGACTCCAATGGGACTCTGCAAATCACTGTGTTTTCTATCTGAACTCAGCAAGATGAAGAAAGTTTTGTGCTGCTAATTATTTCCCCCATCCACTGATAGCAGAATGAAAGCATTATCCTCCATTCTACTTCCTCTGGTTACCTATGGTTGTCAATGGTCATAGAATTATTGATGACCCCTCTCTAGGCAACTGTACTAAACTAGAATTCAGATACAGTAGGATGGGCATATTCTGCCATATTTGCCACTAAATGGACTTCACACTGTATGGTGTGTATTCACCGCAGTTGACAGATTTTGCAGGAGTTGAAGGCCTATGTACAGCTTGCTAAGTCACAATATACTTAAACATAACATCATAGAAAATCACTCACTATCTAATATCCTCATCAACACGTGTCATACTTGAAGCTGTAGAATGTGATCTTCAGCAATGCGAACCCACAAGGATAGAATGCCATGCTTATATAAAGACGCATGGCTTCTTATTTATTTATTTATTTATTTATTTTGTTATTGTTTATTTATTTAATTTCACTGCCTTCAAAATAGAAATGTTTAACTTACTCGGTCTTAAGATGTACTACCCTAAGTGTGGTGTAACTTGGGCCACACCTTCCCGTTCTCCCTTTTTCTCCCTAAGAATACCATTCACCTCCTACTAATCTTACCTGTCACTATAGATCTTTTTCTTTCCTCATTTCTCACCCCCACCTCAATCTGTTTTTTATCTTTATTATTTTCCAGTTCAACCACAGCAGTAAAATTCAGAAATACTGAAAACATATTTCAAGTATAAAAGCAAAAAGTACAACATCATGTGTATCACCTATGTAGCTATAGCAGAGTCTCTCCTTGTGAAGTCTGTTAACCTGTTACAATGTCTGTTACTACCACTCACTTATTATGTGACCATTTCCTCAGTATGTCAGTGTTATCCTTCACCTATTAAATGCCTGTTAATGCTTCACTCAGTAAACCTTAATATTAGTGTAAAGGCACGTTGTGCATCTCTATGGAGCCATTCCATCAGAATATGCATTTTATTTATTTATTTAAGTTTGTTGGCCAGATTTGTCCCAATAGGCTTGTGGCCTATTTAAGGCAGACCTGAGGTGAAAGTTAGACAGGTGGGGGAAATTTGTCAAGCACACCAGGGAAATTTCACAGTGCCTCTTTTTGATAAGTGCCATAGGATTTTTACATCTGTGTAAGCTACACTTAAATCAGTCAGATGGGATCTTGGCTTAGTGTGCTCCCTGAAGGACTGCACCTTAGGAGGAGATCACCCTTTCAGTGATAACTGTAGTGTCAGTACTGAGATATGAATCAAGCACCTGGTGTGGATAGGACTGCAGTCTTTTGATTTTACAGGCACTGAAGGCCTGTGTACAGCCAATCAAGTTACTGATACCTATTATGCAGTTTTAACAAATTTATAAATGCTCGCAGTTTAACCCCCTTTGTACAATCTTGGAGGACATTTTTGAAAACTGCTGCTCTGCATCAGTTAAGTGAGTAATAAGACAGATTGTTTACCGTAACTGGAACAACTTAAGTAAAGTGAAAATAGCAGCCATTAATACAATCCTGCGAGAATCATCTATCTTAAAGCCAGATCATAAAGGTGGCACAGCAATCAGTCTTAAAAGCATGGTTACATTAAAGGAACACTCAAACTGAACCAGTCTCAAATACCTTAATATAAATCCAGTGCCAGAACATAAAATATAACAAGGAAAAAATATATAATCTCCGATGTTTTGTGTCACAGCATTTTTAACTACCAGGATAAAACAATATGTGTATGCTAATGTACATGTGAAGCAACTGTTTTTATAGCCATTACTGTAAGTGCATAACTATGCTTCCTCCTCAGGCAGATCCATATCTCTACAAGAAAGCTGATAATAATCTTTGGATAGTGTTGATGCCTCTATTGATTAAGGTTAGATTACGTATTAAGAATACATTTATTCATTCTGCCATGTTTTACACTCACTAAATTTTTAGTGAGCATAAAATAAAACAAGAAAAGTAAGTAAAAAATGTGGGTGTCTGTGTGTGTGTGTGTGAGAGTGAGAGCAAGAAATTCAATGACAGAGTGAGCAAGTGAGAGTAAGACAGACAGAGAGACAGGGTGAGTGCACATCTCTCAAGTTCTTTGATAAAGAATTTTGCATAAAGCAAATGGAGAGGGAAAGGACATAAAATCAAGGACAGTTTTTAACCGCAACCTTAACTTTATCTTACCTTACATTAGCATGCATTTTCTCAACAAAAAGAACTGTGTTCTGAAACTATATTATCTGACTTCATTTACTGATAGTAATCTTCACAGAGCAAAATTAGGGACAGTTGAGAGGCATGGTTTCTCATTCCTTTAATCACAGTGAGACATCTAAATTGTACTCAGTCAAGAAAGTGATTGCAGCATGTTTCTATTCTGTGTGTGCGTGTGTGTGTGTGTGTGTGTGTGTGTGTGCGTGTGTGTGTGCGTGTGTGTGTGCGTGTGTGTGTGGGAGTGTGTGTGTGCACGTGCGCATGTTTTGATGTGTGAGTCTGTGAGCTGTGTGCATGTCTGAGTGTATTTGTGTATCTGTGTGTGTTTGTGGACATTAAATATGTAAATAACATATATAACATATATTTTAGATGTAAAATGTTTGCGCCAACAACAATGACACATGCTACAAGTTTGAATCATTACATGGAGGCACTATTTCATATAAAAAAATATAATATATAGAGAAATACTAATACTTAAAAAAAAAGGCATTTGAAACAGGTTAACAGACAGCCCACTGTCCAAGTGCAATAATGTCCTCCAGTCTGGGCATTACAAAGAAATAATGGAACTTCCAGGGGAAGTGAGGCCTTTTGTCTGCAGATTTGGCCTCAGAACACCACTGGGTGGTCTGTAATTTCCCTGATAAAGCCCACCCTCTCAGGCATTACTGCTTGCTTATCATTTTGTCTACTGAGATCACTGACCAGTCATTGCTTGTTGGAGGAACACTTGTGGTATCATGACAGTCTTGTTAGTTACATTGTAGAACTCACAAAGTATTGTATTATTAAAAGGTATTTCATTTTTAGGAAAAAGTTATCGATATATTTGTGAGATTACCTTTTCTGCTGTTTCTGTACCTGTTTATGTAGAACTTGTAGATTTTATGAAATTAGAGCATATGTCTTCTGGCAGGTAACAGTAAAGAGATATGTCAAAAAAAAGGAAATGACTTGATAAAATCCTTTAAGTTTCTTGAACAGTCAACTAAGTCTAAAGAACACTATCTTTCGGCATAACAGATATATATCAACAAAACACAGCATGAAGAAACAAGGTAGATAGCTGAGGGAGATAGATACGATGAAGGATTTCAACATAAAAATAAGACTATTAGAGCATCTTTCTTCTGAGATAGTAAGGTCAAAAACTGAAGGAATCCATGAGTTTACAGAAGAGGCATATAACACATTTCCTTACAATTAATGGGGGAATGTAAGCTCTGCTGCTAATAGTAGGTTGGCCAGATGTGCCAGATACTCATTACATGCAGTCAGTGTCTGTGTTAATCTACATTTTCCTATGCAATGACATCACTTAGAATCCAGAGATGGGAGTTTTGGGACAACAGTCTAATAAGTTATATTACAAGCTGTAAATACTTAACTTTCATTCAACATGCTCAAAACAGCTTGTGGGGCATTATGGAGGCTTGGGAGTATAAATGGTAATGGGTTCAGCCCTGACTTTCCCAGAGTGCATGTGTGTGTGTGTGTGTGTGTGTGTGTGTGTGTGTGTGCAGGTGTGTGTGTGCATGTGTGCACGTGTGTATGTGTGCACATGTGCGCACGTGTATGTGCATGTGCATGTGTGTGTGTGTGTGTGTGTGTGTGTGTGTGTGTGTGTGTGTGTGCATGTGTGCATGCGTGTAAGTGCGTGTGTGTGTGTGTGTGTGCATGTGTGCGTGTGTGTGTGTGTGTGTGTGTGTGTGTGTGTGTGTGTGTGTGTGATGTGCAGGTTCCCTGTATGTCTGCCTAGGTTCCTCTCACATCCTTCAACCATTAGTGTATATTCTAAAATGTCCCTTGATGCTGCATTTAGTAAGCCCTGTCCTGTGGCCAGTAAAGAAGCACATCATTTTAATTTAACCTTTCATTATTTATATTTCCTGCATTTATTTTTCTGTGTTTGTGTCACCTACACTTCTCTCATATGTCCTGATGCTTGAGTGGGAGCAGAGGTATGCCTGGATTTGTGCCAGTATGTTTGTATAAATGCAAAGTGTCCCTACGGCTGAGATTCAGAATGCTTTAAATGTCACACTAACATATTTCCTAATGTGCCTGTTTTCTTCAGAGTCTCCTGACCTCTTCAGACTCTTCAGAAAACGACCAAATCCATGGGAAAGAAATTCCTTCTGCATAACCTAACCCATGATATCACAAGCAGCAGGCTGTGTTCTTATAACAATTCTAAAATATGTATAAGGTTAAAAAATGTTATTGCAGTCATAGCCGGCCTTAGGCATAGGCCAACTAGACGTCCGCCTAGGGCGCCGCTCTAGCAGGGGTGTTTTTCCAGTAATCTAGATGGTGTAGGTAGACCACGATGGGGCACTAAGGGGTGTTGGGGAGTGCTGCATAGACCTTTTGACTAGGGCACCAGTAGACCAAAGGCCACCCCTGATTGCAGTGTTGCAGCCACCAATAAATGTCTGTTCCTGTTAACTGAGGAAATGATGGGTATGGAATAGATTCTGTTTACCAAGAGTTACATTGCTTGCCCCGCGGTTCTTTGAGATGTGGTCTTGCAGTAACTGTACTGCTACAACTAATTGCATTTTTGAAAATCCGTTTACTGCAAAATGCAGCTAATGAAATAATTAGGATGAATTATTTTATTATAAACCTGACCCTGCCTATGTAACTTATTTTTGCAATATTACACCTAGCAGGACCATAGCTGCCACATTACAAAATAATCGCTAACTGACTTTTCAGGATTAACTGAAAAAGTGTGTGAACAATATTAGTATGCTATTAGACTTTAGTAAAGGAGGCAAACAATGTTACAGGGGCATGCAAAACAATTGATTTAAATAATATATAGCCTAATTTATAGTGGGTACATGAAGCAATGTGACAGGGATATTGACATGGTAATGTGGGATGAAGGGAAAATGCTGAACAAAAGTAAATTATATTGTTGTAAAGACCTAAATGGACACTTCAAGGGGATTGAGAAAATTAAAAAGAAAATAAAGACTGACACAAAGCAAGCACAAACAGCGGATACAAAAATTATGACCTGTCACAGCTTTCACTTTTCTGCTGTAGTGGATACCACACTAAGCAATACTTCAGCAAATAAATCAATTGAACAGTTAGTCAATCGTGATTTTAATCATGTTTGTAGCATTTAATATGGACACTTAAAACCCACTGAATTTCATGTCTCCTTATTCTCTGAGTGCAGTCATTTTCTAATGCAGCATCTGTAATGCTTGGCATGTTCCAAGGTTGCTGTGTAGGGCATGCCATGTTTCATTACTGTAATGCCATGATGATTAGTGCTGGCTGAGTGGTTGAAAGGGATGTTACGGCAGCATCTTTAAGAGCTTTGGAATTACAAAAGAACTATATTCATCTGGAAATGGAATGCTGAATGAAAGTGCCTGCAGCAGATATTCAATGAAATGTATTTTTGGCTTGAATATTTATTTAGCAGCAGAACAATCCAGAACATAGCCTTTATTATTCACTTAAATATACTTACATTTTAAAACACTTCCAGAATAAAGTGCTGATCTGTTTAACCTGTGTTCTGACATCTAAAATGCAGACATTTGACATGTTTGAGTTTGTTAGTACTTGCTATATGCAATGTTATGCACAGTGCACTAAACAACCAAATTACATCACTAAATCTGAACCTGTTCTGCTCTGGTTACAGCACAGAATGGAGAATATGAATAGATTAATTTGTTTAACTGGAATGGTCCACAAAGGGTGTTAGAAAACATATCTTAACACAGTTTGTGACAGAAGGGTGAGGCCAGATTGCTAAAGTTTGAAAGCAAAGTCAAGAAAAGAACTTGATAAAATGTATAGCATAAAGATGACATTTTAAAGGAAAGAAAATAAACAAATGAGTGTGAGAAAAATGCCACTGAAAAAATGCTAAGTAAATTATAATGTATGGGTATTCTATACTGCGTCTAGAATTACACTCTGGTACTGCTTTATTGTATTGCCAAGAATCTTATTCAGGCATATAAAAGCAGCATGCATGACCCTATATACACAAATACATTGGCTTTGTCCAGGGTATGTGAAAATGAGTGGTGTGCAACAAAAGGCTAATGCAAACCTTTCTTACAACTCTAAAAACATTTTTAGGAGCATCCTGTAATTGCATATAAGTCCATATAAATGAAAGAGACTGCATTTCCAGCTACTCATTTGTCTGATGTAAGTCCATATAAATGAAAGAGATTGCATTGCTAACTACTTCAGATCACCCATTTCATTTCCCTCATGTAAAGCCATATAAATAATATTACATTGCCACCTGCTACAAATTACATTTTATTTACCTCGAGGATGTGATCACATAAGAATATATTTATTCATCTTCAGTCTCACACTTTGAGGACCTCTCAAAACACACACAGAAGACCTTAGAGCTATTACCTGCTGGTTATACAAAATCTTCCATATAATGTATGATACTTTTGTATGCCTAATACCATGAAATAGGACACAGCTACATCAGAAGCTTTCTGAAATTTGAAAAAGAAACTTCAGATCCAGAGCCTTCAGAGTTTGTATTACCATGGCAACATACTCTGCTCTCAAGTAGATGTGCACTACTATTACCATGGCAACATACTCTGCTCTCAAGTAGATGTGCACTACTATTACCATGGCAACATACTCTGCTCTCAAGTAGATGTGCACTACTATTACCATGGCAACATACTCTGCTCTCAAGTAGATGTGCACTACTATTTTTCTTTACATGCTTCACACTAAAGTGCATTGATAAAGGGATATCCTGTAGTTGTTAAAAACTCATTGCCCTAAGAAATGTTTAGGCATATGACAATATGACCCATAACTGCCCTTTAAAGTTGCAGTGTGTGTTTTATTTCTTTAG
The DNA here is from genome assembly GCF_019279795.1 of Protopterus annectens. Classification (NCBI taxonomy): domain Eukaryota; kingdom Metazoa; phylum Chordata; order Ceratodontiformes; family Protopteridae; genus Protopterus; species Protopterus annectens. The sequence goes on along the minus strand of NC_056738.1, from coordinate 105,247,602 downwards.
TTTTAATATAAAAAGTGTAATTGTGTGTAATATGTATATATATATATATATATATATATATATATATATATATATATATATTTAGGAGCGCAAGACATTGTCTCGTTTGATTCTCAGCTAGAGCGTCTTCTGTGTGGAGGCATTCGTGAATGGGCATGCCTTCGTTGAAGGTTGTGTGTCAGGGCTGGTAACTCGGCACGTAAAAGTCCACTACCAAACAACTATATGCAGGGGCAAGCCATATGGGAGCTGTGCTCCCCCACACCCCTTACTTAATATAAATACTTAACTCGAGCAGATTGCACTCTACAACACCAATTGATATATGTGCTATATAAAGGGTAGAGGGGTGGGTGAGGGTGGGGTGCAGGCTTGTAACTTTCTGGATTTTGGTCTTCAGGATTTTGGGCTTTCAGGATTCTGTAGCTCTCCAAGATATATATATATATATATATATATATACATATATATATATATATATATATATATATATATATATATACATATATATATATATATATATATATATATATATATATATATATATACATATATGGGTTTTCTGTAGCATATCGAATGTGTGTTTGGTTGTCAGCTGTTTAGTCGACCTTGTATGATCAACTAAACTTCTATTCGACAGGTTTGCGAGACAACACAATTTCTGCAGTTGGGGAATATGCCCCTACCCTATATTTATGCAGTCTCAGAGTTAGTATATATAAGTAGCAGGGGGTGTAGGGGTGCAGACGGCTTGCCTCCCCTGTAAAAAAACAATGTTTGTATTGGCAGTACTTTGTTACAAATGTGAATTCCATTGGTGGCCACAGCAGATCAACAGAACTAGTATGCTGTAGGGTCACCAACATGAAACTGCATGCTTGAATGAAAGCCCATGTCATTGCATGGGAGATAAGGGCCACAGGTGAGCGTCTGCCATCACAGACCACAGTCACTGATGCACAGATGCTCTGGGACAGTGAGGAGTAGGGTTGCCACCTTTTCAAATGCCCAAAGTGGGACATTGTTTGTACAAACATCAGATTTAGCAGGCCGAAACATACCCACGGCCAGTACAAAGGACAGAAATTCACTTTTGTACCTAAATAAAAGCTTATTCTTGTAGCATTTTAGTTGCTTATTCTGTTTCTTATGACATTTAGGTGTTTCAGATACAGAATAACTGTTTTATGCAACTATTACATAAAATATAGGAAATAATTTTGTCCTAAAATCTCAGGACATTTGCCATTTTTACAATTTTTTTGCAGGACACAACTGCCCAAAGAGGGACTGTTCCTCACAAAGTGGGACACTTTTCCTCGCAAAGTGGGACAGGTGGTAACCCTAGTGAGGAGATGCTGATACCTAGTGGGAGCAAGTGGCACTAGTAGTACCACAGAAAATAATGACAACACTAGGGTGACACATGCTGATGGATGTTGGCATCATGATTCTCACTCAGTGCCCAAACTAGTTGTCATATTCAACATAACTTAATGGATGTGCAGGTCAATGATCTAGGTGCAAACAGATTACCCCAATGCCATGGTGGGGGTGACTACTGTAATGCATGGCCTGTATGGCAACATACATGAGGGCATGCAAAACCTGCATGTGGCTAAGGATCAGAGAGACAGAGAGCACAGCCACCTGCTCAGGTTGTTAGATAGCCACTTGGAAGCTATTGCTGCCTCCCTGGAGTCCACAAGCTCTTCATGCCAGTGCTGATGCTGTACCTGTTGTCACTGCTCTTCTTTCTCCACTGTGGATATGCTCCACAGGTCAAGTACCTCCAGGTAATGTAATGTCACTTTCTTGTCAGTTGGTGCTGAACACGGTAGTGCATGATGGGGCTGTCCTCACAGAAGTGGATGCTGTGTAGCCTTCCACATTGCACAGCAAGCAGTCATGATCATGCACTTCCACATCATCCTTGCAGGTGAGTGTTGCTGGCACTGCCATTCCAAAAACAGAACAGCTCCACATACAAAGCCATTCATGCTCAGCATGATGCCTACCTATAGACTCACAACTCCTGTCACTTCCAGGGCCTTTTAGCACTCTGCCACCAGCTGCAGCTGTATTTCCTGGCAGCAGTATTATGCAAGCACCCAGAACATCTGTCCATTTTCCTCCACCAGAGGCACCATCCCGCCTTACACAGTATACCCAGATCCCTCCAGCCAACCAGTCATATATCACAATACCTCATCCATGTCCCTGCTCCATCTATCCCCACTTCAAACTTTCTAGCCATTACTGATCCTTGCAGGGGTGTAGCTAGAATTTTCAAATTTATACTCACAGCTCTCAAACTGCTACCCCCTCCCCAGCCAAGCTACGGCCATTCTCGTAATTCATGGTTCGCTCTTTTAGTATCGATGAAGAGGCATTTGCTGTAATGCCTCTTCAGTAATATAATATAGATTCACTCAAACTCGGTTCCTTGAATTGAAAATGAACCTGAAAGTCAGTTCTTTGAAAAATGCAGCATGATAGTTGGGGTAGAGGATTCATGCTTTTGTTTTCTGTAACTAAGGTACAGGTTTTGAGCTTGAGTAAATTACTAACCACCTGCTACCCCTAACTAGGGTGTTTCATTCACACACACACTCCACCTACCTCTTAGTACAAGAAATATGGACAAAGCCTAAAATAAACAGGGACAGATATTGAATAATGCTCTTATGAACTTAGAAAGTTGCTAGAATAACAGGATTTGTGCTAGTATGAATTTTTCTAAAGGACATGAAGTCTGAAACTCAAATGTGTCATTATTTAGCAACTTCAGCCTTCAATGATTTTTTAGAAAATCACAAAATTTATGAGGAACAGACAAAAAATATGGGACATAAATCTGGACATTCTGCAAAATTCGGACAGTTGAGAGGTATGCTACCTACCACACACACACACACACATACCTCTCAACCTCTTAGAGCAACAAACCCATAAATAAAACTCTGGCAAAGGCCCAAAAATAAAGACTTTTTTTTTAAATATTGCCCTTATAAATTTAGAAAGATAATAGAATAGTAGTAGGTCTTGCATTAGTAAGAATTTTCTGAAAGGTATGAAATCTGAAACTCAAATGTCTCTCATTATTTTCTAACTTCAGTCTTTAATGATTTGCCACTAATTTGCCAGAAAACCGCAATTGTATGAAAAGTGGACCAAAACCGTGATGCAAAAATATAAAATTGCCAGACAATACAGCTGAGAACCTGTCAAAGAAGGGACACCATTTTAATATGAGCAAAAATCTACATGCATTTCTGAAATAAAAGTAATGTATAACTCTGATCATTAGTCATTTATAATTGTAAAGCCTCCACGTTTTCTTCCAAAATTGCTATTTTGCGGAGGGATTAATAGGGGGGGGGGGCAACATTTTGAGCCAAAATTGGAACAGTTGAGAGGTTTGGATATTCCTAATTCTATAAAGCAATTTATTTGCACGTACCTCTCAACCTCTTAATGCAGGAAATCTGGACAAGGCCAAATATATTGGGGGAACATACAAACAGTACTAAAAATTGATCTTGTATAAACTTAAGACAGTTGATAGAATAACAGGTGTTGCTTTAGCATGCATTTTTCTGAAGGTTATGATGTCTGAAACTTAATGTCTGACATTATTTAGTGACTTCATTCCTAAATGATTTGCCAGAAAAGTTTTATTTTGCATTTTACAGCACGAACACCAATAAATATCTGCTAAACAAAGCAATGCAGTCTCACAGTGAAACTAGAGTTAGCATTAAAACTTCTCTGCCCTTGAAACTCACATTCATTGAAACAGCATTGAAACCCACATTCAAAGAAAATACATTTTGCCAGTGGCAGATAAAGATTAACTTTGTGCTGTTTTCAAATCATAGGCCCCTTGCACATGGAACATACACTTGCTCTTTGATACACCTTCCTGATTGTATTAAATTATATTCCTTGTACAATACAGTATAGTTGTTAGAGAGCATTTTAAATTTATTGTTTTGAACATTTTTCCAGTAAACAATGAAACAAAATGCATGCACCAATAATGATAAAACAGCCCAATTCAGAACATTTCCATCATAAAAGTCTACTCAAACTTCTACAGTCCACCAATATCAGTAAATATGCACACTCTGAACTAGTAAAAGCCATCTACACAATTCCACATTAAAGAAATCTAACTAATGAAGAGGTTGCTGCTAGCAAACAACTTTATATTTCATTGTTTCATCTACAAATAAAGTGCCTATTGCCCTTGAGGAATAAATTGCCTATGTTACATTAAAAAAATTGATACGCTAGTAATATTGCAGTAGGGAATGGATGGCAAACTGATAACAGGTTCATAGTTACTACTAGATATCTTCGCAAAAAGCACTACAACATCCACCCCCCTTTACAACACAGTACAGTATCAGCAATGCAATTACCTACTGTGGGAGAAGAACCCACAGCCTTCTGCATCAAAAGCAAGTACACTACCTGTTGTGCTCTTAACAATATAAGCCACCTCACTATAAGCAGCACTGAACTTTAGTTCCCCTGCAGCTCTCAGCTCCTTGTAAAATGTACTCAACACTCAACTGTATCTCTGAACTTTGCAGCACAAGAAATCTGGAAAAAGCCAACATTTATTGGGGGAGGGGGGGCAAAAGCCCAAAAACCAGGGACACATTTTAAACATTGCTTGTATAATTTTGGAAAGTTGCTAGAATAAAATGCTGTGGTACTACCATGCATGTCTTGAACCCAGAATCATATGCACTACAGTCAGTGCAACATACCACAATGCTAAATCAGCAGTTTGAACAACAGGAAGACTGAAACTTAATGACTATTAGATAGCTCTCAACCTCTTAGCATAAAAAACCTGGACAAACAAAGGCAATAATGAGGGAATACAAATTCAGTTCTCACTGCTCACCACAACTGGGGAATACAACATCAGTTCTCACCATAGCTCACAACTGTTAGAAATCTGTCTGTGTCTGTGTCTTTCTGCTTTTCCTGGTAAGGGGTCGCCACAGCGGAAGTCCGGTCTGCTAAGGATTGGTAGTGGATTTTTATGTACCGGGTTACCAGCCCTGATGCACAACCTTCAATGAAGGCACGCCCCATTCACGTATGCCTCCACACAGAAGACGCTCTAGCTGAGAATCGAACGGGACAACGTCTTGCTATGAGGCAACAACGCTACCGCAGCACCACCACCGCAGTAAAAATCTGAAAAACGTTCAGAAATGGTGGTGGTTAGGGACTTTAGGGTCTTCTTACCCTGAAGCAAAGGTACAGGGTTTGAGCTTAAACACCTGTTGTGTTATGTGGGGGCATTCATACACACAGCCATGTATTGCAAGGCCTAGCAGTCCTGTGAACAATGAAAGCTCCTTATTAACCCATTTCATTATTATTTAGATTACAGCTCAATCAGCAGGGCCTTTAGCAAAGACTCAAGGTACAGAAATGGTAAAATGAGCATAACACTGAATTTCTTAGCTGTCCCACCATGAAGAACCGAAGATATCCAAAGCAGCTGGGATACAAGTGCAGCATGCTGGTCTCCAGAGTAGGGGCAGACAGCTACTCACTTGTATAACTGACTGCCAAACACACTCAGCAGACAGCTGCGGACATTTTTTCTTTCATTCTGTTCAAGGACCAAAAAAAAAACACAAATCCCTTAAGTAAGAAATCTACACTCAAATGTATCTGTCTTGAGGTAACGCCCTCCTGCCAAACTCTGAAAAAACCATGCTGTGAAGTTCATATCACCATTCCATTACTATCTGGCAAAATGGCATCAAAGTCAGGCATAAATACATATACATCAAGTGATGCTTCTATTGCACTGTGCTCCACACCACATAAAGCAAAGGACTTCTCTTACTTTATTCAAATGTAATTTGGATGAACAGATGAATAACCACATATTTAATCCCAGTTCAGAACTCCTGCTCTTTATGGATAGGGCAAACATGTAAATGTCTCAATGTATCCATTTTCATCCTGTCTTTGGATTATTCATATGCAAAGTATAGGGGTTAAAATCTATCATGTGAATGTTAGACTAAGTGTCTTAATATTCTTAAGGGTCTATAGCCATGTAACTATCCATGAACCTACAATGGCACTGATAAAATTGGTAAAGGCCTGACAAGGGTATAGGGAATTGAGCATTCAGTACAAAGTACAAAGCATCCAAGTGCCGACTAACCTGGGTTTGTATAGTGGGAATAGGCACTGAAGGAACCAGCCAAGGAAGCATAGGTGTGTGAGTGGCAGAAGCCACCCAACTCATTCCAGGAGGAGTGTTTGGGTATGGCAAGCACTGCCTGGAGAAAGGCTTGGGGATGCTTTCAATTTACAGGTATGAGGTATGGGCAGCTTACCAGGGGATTCACGGACTGCGCTGAGGCAGATGAGGTCAGCTAGTAGTTCTTTCCCTCTCTGTTTGGTCCAGCACTGTGGGTTGCAGTTTACATGCTAATCAAAAGATGGGGAGGAGATTAGAAAATGTGGCCTAGTCCTGGATGATAGCTCACAAGGTTCCTGAAATGTCAGCCTCCAGTACTGGCTGCAAAAGAATGAGAGATTCCAAAAAGATTAATTCTTCTTGGAGAAGGAGGGTCCAAACAGGATGGGGGGTTAGGGGAATTAGATGATCAAGGCTGAGGATGGCGAATATCATAAACAGAAGGTCAGAATTAAATACAGGATGACTGGCTGAAGTGGAATATAATGAAGCCTATATCACAGCAGTCTATACACTAAATATACTGTTCACTGCCCGAAAAAAATACTAGAGCAAAATGTTAAACTTTCTGGCTGAACTCTACAAATTCATAAACTGCCAGCATTTAAAAACATAGCTGGTTGGTGTTTGCAGTGGTTGTTGTGTACCTGCTCTGTTCCTACAGTGAAAAGACTTTTCTGGCAGAAAATTCTCATTAAGAAAAGTTTGCAGAGTTCTAATTTGACCAACCATGCAACTATTTACAGACACATCATTGTTTAGGCTTAGACAAGGATCACATATAGGAAAGGTTGCTGTAGTCTTCCCATCTCAATGTGTATGACAAGGCTGGAACTGTATCTGGAATTACATGTGATGCCAACACACACACACACACACACACACACACACACACACACACACACACACACACACACACACACACACACACACACTCCATAATTTCCTGATCTGTTTCACGCATACTCTCCTTACCTGATTGCTCCATACTTTCCAGATCCGTTTCCTGCTCGCACTCCTATCTGTTAACGATTGCTCCATTCAAGCTAATTTCCCGCTCGCAGCCAGCTGGACATGACGTCAGCTCCCGTTCGCCTTCACCACAACACCCAGCAAGGATCCTTAAAGAGGCAACGCTTTTTTTTTTTTTTAGTTAAAAAGCTACCGCACCCAGCAAGCACCCTTAAAGAGCCAACGCGTTTTTTTTTTTTTAGTTAAAAAGCTACCGCACCCAGCAAGCATCCTTAAAGAGCCAAAACTTTTTTTTGTTTTTTTAGTTAAAAAGCTACCCCCCCCCCCTTCTAAATATGCTGTACTGAAATCAGTACAGTGCGTATGCATCCCGATGTCCCTGGATCCTTGTTAATGTGCTGCACCCCACTTTTGCAAATTATGACAACTGTTTCCTGCCCAACGTGCTGTGTTATAAGGGTTAGGTAACGTGATACACAGCATGGCCAGTCAATGCACTGCATTATATATACTTGGTGAAGTATTGCAAGCATTGCTTTTAATCTTTGTTGTCTATATTCTGGCCCATAGTTTGGAAGTGATGTGGCTTACCTGCCTGTGCCACAGCATACTGCATCCACCTCACCCTAAGTGGGTTTCACCCATACCTCTCAATTTCTTTGCTCAAGAATTTTGCACAGAGACAAAAATAATGTGAGGACAAATCCCAAACATCAGGGAAAATAAATATTTTCTTAATTCACTTAAAAAATAATAGAACAACAGATTCTGCATCAACATGCATTTTCTGAACAATAAAAAGTATGAAACTGTATTGACTGGTGTTACTGACTGACTGTAATCCTCAATGATTTGGCAGAAAATCAAAGATGTTATGAAGGAAGGGTAAAAATATGAGGCCAAATCAAGGACACTGTGCAAAATCAGGGACTGCTGAGAGGTATTGATTCCCCTGTAGTCATTTCCTCTGACAACTCCTCTCCCGGCACTTCCTCCACTGCTGATTCTGGCCTGTCCAGGTGTCCATGCACCACCATGTTGAGCAGCATTGTACAGACAACAAATGCCTTGCTGAAGTTGCTGCAGGTCTCTGGACCATGTTACAGTGCACCACCAGAGGTAAATAGGCAACAGAAATGGGCCTTCAGCAATGCGAACACAAACTCAACAATATTGTGGGTCTGCAATAATGTGGAGTTGTATGGCATATTAGCCATGCTCTTTAGTTTATGGATGAATGTCATAAGCCATGGCTCCAGGGCATATTTTGCATCAATAATGAGGTGTTCCTCTGAAAGCTCACCCTACACAAATGACTGGCATATGTCTGTCAGACATATGCTAGATGTGAAAAGTGAGGCAACTGACAGGATGGTGCATGGAAATATTGTATATAATACCCTGTCCATTGCACACAACTTGGCAGCTGCTGGAGTGGAAACATTGCAGCTGATATGCTGATGTCCATGTAAACCAAGCAGGGTCATGTCAATGTAGGTGTAGTCAATGACATGTTTAATGTCAGAGAAATAGGATTTGTCATAGAACATCCATGTATAATATTTCTGTTCTCTGCAGTCACTGGGAACCACATATGCTCACTCACATGCTGCAGTATAACATCAAGTAACTGGTGTAGGATTCATGAGGCAGATGCCTATGAAGTACCTTCCCTTCCCACTGATAGCAGCTGGAAGGTCCCTGTAGCTAGTATAGTTGGTGTTGCACATACTCCCACTAGATTTCATGTGAGAATAGCACACACCTGTATGATGTGTCTGTTCCCAATGTTAGCATTCAGCTCTGTCCCTCTCATGATAGTAATGGTAGGTTAGGCACCATCTGATCTTTCTGTGATGTGCAGAGTGGCAACTTGCACAGTTGCTGGCACTACCTGTGAGAACAGCCTCTAACAAGGGCTGTGCAGCTAATGTAGATGCTACTTCTAGCATCTTAATGTGGTCTCTCACTTTCTTCTAATTCACCCAGAAGTGATGGTTTACAAACTCACTGCCTAAAGCATCGTGTTGTGCTATTTTTATACATTTCTGAATTATGTCACCCTGTTGCTTATCATCGTTTGTATTTGCCATTGGTCTCATTTCCATAATAATGCTCATTTGCTTGTCATCATGTGGTCATTTGCATTGCATGCTAACAGTATTATTTTCCCAGTACCATGATTTCTCTTTGAATCGGGCCCGCACTATGCACCATCATTCACAGCAGTATTTCACATAATGGATTGTATTGACTGCTTCTGAATTCTGACCTGTGACTTTTACATTATTAGTGCTGCCTATAATAAGAGTACTATTCTAAATAAAATATCAAAGGCATAATAATTTTATTAAATAATTTAATTCAAAATTATTTATAGTTTTAAAGAAAGGACTGTCAAAAATATAAAAAATATGTACAGACATAATACATACCAAGTACAAAATAAGTAATCAGTTTATTTTATAAGTACAATAATAAAATCCAAATTGAGCAGTCTTGGTCAATACCACCCACTCCGATAAATATTGTTAACATTTGACTTAACCTTTGTATTCCTTCAGTAGGGGTACAGTGATGTCATAGACACCCTTGGAAAGATCATACTTTTGATTTAATTTGCAATGATGTTCACATTAGGCTGCCTATTAGTGATGCTTATATTCTGTTCTTTATTGCACTCATACTTATCTATATTGTGATGTCTGATTTATTCATTGTATTTGTCTAGGCAACTTGGGTCATGGCCGGAAAGGGTCCTTAGACTAATTCACTTACTTGGTTAACAGAATAAAATAAAATGAATGAATGAATGAATAAATAAAATAAAATAAAATACACAAATAATGTGCTGATAGGAATGAGCTAACTACAATTTCACTATATCTGACTATAGAGTTAATTGGGACATTGTATGGATCTTGGTTGCTATGTCATCTACATACAGAATCAGTACAAATATGTGATCTTCCCATTGCTATGGAGACTAAGGTATGTATGGCTGTTTTCCTTAACAGTTTCAGAGATCTTTCAGAGACCATCTGGATACATGTTAAGTATTTTGTAGGCCTCTGTATGTAGAATGCTCAGTATACTGGATGACTGGCTGAAGTGGATATACTGCTTCTTCATGTGAGAGATTATATATCATTTCCTAACACAGCACAGGAGAAAGGGAACACTGTGTGTGTCTATAACACTGGCTGCTTTCCTGAGGATCCAAGTACATTACATTGCACACATATAATAGTAAAGGCCTCACCTGACCATCAGTTATAAAGGTATGTGAATGTAAAGGACTAGCATTCCATGAACTGCAATAGTGTATGATGCATGTTGGCTCATAATCAACTGTCCTCACAGCACCCGGGCAGTTTTACAAGATTCACATGTCTGGCACATACCTCAGCTAATTCAATACTTCTTGTATTCTATAATTCCATAGGATCAAGTAGTTTGTAAGTGCATGGACATTGTCCAATGTTATTGTTAAAGTATATGCTTACATTTCTAGTTTATCCATGTGTAATAACTCCCAGCATGTTCATATTCTGTTGCAGATAACGCTGGGTACTAACTTGAGCCCAGGCTTATCATACCTATATGGATGCCACAGGGTGTGGCCAAACAGCAGTATAATATTGCACATGCACAGACCTTCAGCATCACAGAGCATGTGTTCATTCTGCTGAAAGCCCACTTACACTGTCTTGACATTTGGGTGGCACTCCAGTATGATCCTGCCAGAGGCCACAAGATAGTTTTAGTATGCCGCATGCTCCATAATATGGTGGTAAGGAGACAGGCTAGACAGTTCCAGGATACTGGCATGGTTGGTCCACTGGACACACATGGCCAAAAGGGAAAGAGCAGCAACATTATTGTCCAACAAGAAGTAGCCACACAACCACCCGTCAGGCAGCAGCAGACATAGTACACTGTAACTCAGGTGAAGCAGAAATGCCTAATCCACATGCATGGCTCCTGATGAGCATGTAGTAAGAGTTCAGAGTAACACTGATAAAAACACGCTTCGTGCAATGCAAATATCAGGCTATACTATACAGTACATGGTTGAGACTCACTGTGCATTACACATTTCCACAATAACCACACATGGGAGGGTGAAGTGGGTCATAGTCATCATCATGTACACTGGTAGCTAGGGATACAATGACACTTCAGTCAACACACACTGGATGGGAAGGCATGTTACAAGAGCCTGAGATGGGATTTCCAGTTGGTGGGTATTCTATATTATATAAAATTTCTTCCTACAAACTGGTGGAAGTTCCACTATATGACCATAACCTGATGCAAAAATGGACATCCCAAAGTGATGGGTATTCTCTCTTACACACTATTTCCACCTGCAATGCATTTTGAGTGCAACTACAGGACTGTGATATGTGGTCACTATACTGGCTTGTTGCACTAGGACTTGTGATCCCACCAACAAAAATGGAGTGTGACTAAGGACCGGGACCTAGATGAAGACTGCATAAGAGATGTCCTAACAGTAGAAGGTCAAAGTCTTGGTTTCTGACAATAAGGATTGATGGTCATGGTACATGTCCAAATGCAGGTGAGGACTGTGTAAACTAAAAGGGTCCATCCCTCTCAACTTTTTAGCACAAGAAATCTAGACAATGGTCCAGACACTGTTGGGAGGGTGGCCTAATGGTTAAGGTGTTTGTCTTACAAACACAAGGTGCAGGGTTTGAGTCTCACAAAGGATAATTGGCTAGGCTTAAAATGGCTTGCAAGGGCAGTTAGCCCAGTACTAATCTATGAATATAACCAAAAATAAAGGGGGGGTCAAAGGTCCAAAATCAGGGCCAAGTTTTAAATATTGGTCTTGTAAATTTAGAAATTTGATAGAATAACATATTTTACATTGGTGTGCATTTTCTGAAGGAAATTAAGTCTGATACTCAAATATCTGTCATTATTTAGTTACTGCAGTCCTGAATGATTTTCCAGAAAATCACACATTTTATGAGGGACAAACAAAAATATGAAGCAGAAGTCTGGGTATTCTGACAGTTGAGAGGTATGTTCTACCAACATGGCCAACTCTGTCAGTAGCCTCCTCAGACCTCAGGAAACACTAACATTGAGTGCAGTGATGATGGCACAGGCAATCCATTACATGGAGATGGACATGGCTGCAACATGTACAACTATAGACCTGATTAGACTAATCAATACTATGTCCCTGGTCTCCATGTCCTTACTGATGCTGCATGACATACTGTGATGTTTATGCTGGTCTGGTTGCAGCAAACTGCAGATGGATGATACTGCAGCATAGCTATTGACTGATCTTGATTTTTGCCTACATGTCAAGGACACCTTGTCACATGTGATACTGTCGAGCACCCCTGTAATATGTGGTTACAACTGCATAGACTGGAAGGGGATCGGACTGCAAGGTCTGCAGTCTGTGCATGCTCGGAAAGCATAGAGGCAGTGCACGCATGCATGCTCAGCATTCCAGTGCCAAGAACAGGCTTATGGAGGTAACAGGACTACTGGCTGCTTTTAATGAGGAAACAGCTGGTTGCTTTTGCTTTGAAACAGGCTGCTTCTGCATCGGAGCATATGGACTTGGGACAGAGCGATCTCCAGGTACTTGCTTTAGTGGTGTCTGCGTATGATCTCCAGGTACTTGCTTTAGTGGTGTGTGTGATCTCCAGGGTACTTGATTTCTTTAGTGTTGTGTGTGACCTCCAGGTACTTGCTTTGTGTGTGGTCTTCAGGTACTTGTGTGTGTGTGTGTGTGTGTGTGTGTGTGTGTGTGTGTGTGTGTGTGTGTGTGTGTGTGTGTGTCTGTGGTCTCCAGGTACTTGCTGTGTATGTGGTCTCCAGGTACTGTGTGTGTGTGTGTGTGTGTGTGTGTGTGTGTGTGTGTGTGTGTGTGTGTGTGTGTGTGTGTGTGTGTGTGCATGTGTGTAAAATGCCCCAGTTAACTAAAACTGATGGCAAGAGTAACTCAGGTTCAAACCCTCAACCTTGGGTACAGTTAACAAAAACCTGAATTCCCTACCCACCACCACTTGTGAAAAGCATTCAGATTTTTGCCTCATATTTTTGTTCTGTTCTGCTCCTCATAAAATCTGTGGTTTTCTGGATTTTCAGACATTTGAATTTCAGACTTCATATTCTTCAGAAAGTACATGGTAACACAAAACAGTTATTCTAGCAATTTTGTAAGTTTATAAGATCAATATTTGAAATTTGCCCCTTTTTGGGGGGCTGTATTTCCCCATTATTGGCTTTGTCCTGTTGTTTTGTGCTAAGAGGTTGAGAGCTATGGTGAGAACTGAATTCACTAAATGATAGCCATTTAAGTTTCAGTCTTCCTGTCTTACAAGAAGCAGCTGATTTGGCATTGTGGTATGTTGCTCTGACTGTAGTGTACAGGGTCCTGGGTTCAAGACGTGGCAGTGAAATGCATGGTAGTAGCACAACATTTTATTCTAGCAACTTTCCAAGGTTATATAAGCAATGTTTAAAATGCGTCCCTGTTTTTTGGGCTTTTGTCCCCCCCCCAATAAATTTTGGCTTATTCCAGGTTTCTTGTGCTCATGTGCTGCAAAGTTGAGAGATACAGTTGAGTGTCGAGTTGATTTTACAAGGAGCTAAGAACTTCAGGGGAAGAGAAGTTTAGTGGTGCTTATGGTGAGTCTGCTCACATTGTTAATAGCACAACAGGTAGTGTACTTGCTTTCAGTGCAGAAGACTGTGGGTTCTGTTCCCACAGTATATCGATGCATTGCTGATACTATACTGTATTGTACTTTTAAAGAGGGTGGATGCTGCAGTCCTGAGAATGTCCTCTTTGGCAGAGATACCTAGTAACTATCAAACTGTTATCAGTTTGCCATCCATTCCCTATTGCAATATTATTAGCTTATTTTTTTAATGTAACATGGGCAATTTATTCCTCAAGGACAACATACACTTTATTTGTAGATGAAACAATGAAATATAAAGTTTTTTTCTAGCAGAAACCTCTTCATTAGTTACAGATCTCTTTACTGTGGAATTATTTAGATTACTTTTACTTCTGCAGAGATTGTGAATATTTACTGATACTGGTGGATTGTAGAAATCTGAGTAGACTTTTATGAATTAGGCAGTTTTGTCATTATTGGTGCATGCATTTTGTTTCACTGTTTACTGGAAACATGTTCAAAACAATACATTTAAAATGCCTTCTAACAACTGTACTGGATTATACAAGGAATATAATTTAATGCAATCAAGAAGGTGTATCAAAGAACACATGTATGTTTCATGTGCAAGGGGCCTATGATTTGAAAGCAGCCCAGAGTTAATCTTTATCTGCCACTGGCCAGATGTATTTTCTTTGAATGCGGGTTTCAATGCTGTTTCAATGAATGCGAGTTTCAAGGGCAGAGAAGTTTTAGTGCTAAGTAGTCTATTTTCATTGTGAGACTGCATTGCTTTGTTTAGCAGCTGTCTATTAGTGTTTGTGCTGTAAAATGTAAAATAAAACTTTTAAATGAAATCCAAATCATCATAGAACTAAAGCAGTATGCACATTACAGTGTTTATGGTAAACAACGGGGTGAAATAGTTAAGTAATGGGACATTGGAATGGCTGTAGGGGGTGGACACATTCAACTATGATTTTGTGAGGGGGGGAAGGGCGGCAAACTCAAAGACAGCCCCGGCTGAACTATACCTCTCAACTGTCCAGATTTTCACAGAATGAATAGATTGTTGCTTCTTATTTTTGGTTTGCTCCTCATAAAATTTGTGCATTTCTGGCAAATCGTTTAGGAATGAAGTCACTAAATAATGACAGACATTGAGTTTAAGACTTCATACCCTTCAGAAAAATGCATGCTAAAGCAAGACCTGTAATTCTGTCAACTGTCTAAGTTTATACAACAGCAATTTTTAGTATTGTCTGTATGTTCTCCTAATATATTTGGCCTTGTCCAGATTTCCTGAGTTAAGAGGTTGAGAGGTAAATGTTGATGCACTGCCTGCTGCTCTGTGTTTAAGTAGCAATGCTTTAATGACCATCAGGTAAGCTTGTCTGAGATTGTAAGATGCAAGTAAGCTTTAATAAGCATACTGTTAAAGAATTACCAACATTGAAAGCCTTTTTGTTGTTCCCATGCAGAGAATATTTACATATCTAGATAACGTATAAGCCTTAGGTATTAAAATGCATATGACAGTATTTGTAATAAAGGACAGGATTACAGTATTTTCAGAAGCTCACTGCATTTGTTGGAGACTTTCAGTCATCTTTGCTGGCTTTACCAGTAAACTAAACAGAATGCCAATCTGTCATGTGTGGTCCATAACCTGTGCAGTAATCCTTTAAGCAATTTATCTTGAGCTTGTTTCTTGTTTGCTGTTCATTTTTTACTTTGATCATGTTTTCCCCATGAAACAAGTAGATAGTTGTTGTCAGGCAGCAGGTATTGGATAAGAAACATTTTTACAAGTGGGGGTTTTACAGAGATTGCTACTTTCGACATGTTACCTGGTACTTTTATAAAGCTGAATATAAATTATAATTAGAACTGCAGTGCAAGGAAAAGTGGTTTGAGTTGAGTGCTGCTTGTTTTTTTATACTTGATTTTGACTGGCATTCCAGTAATGTATTTAAAAAGTAATTTATTGTTTAATGCCTCACAACCTTTTTGTTTCCATCTAGATATAGCTGTCATGTAGCCAAATAATTGATTTTTTTTCTTCTACATTACATTTTGTCTTGATTGGAGTCTCATAATGATGGTTTGGTACCCAGGGCAGTGTATTTAATTAAAGTCCCAGTTTTTGTGGTTTTGAGCATAGCTCTGCCCCTTTCTAGTTGGTCATACCCCTTCCCATTGACCCCACCCATTCAGCTGTCTCTTGCAGCCCCCCCCCCTTTGATTTGCAGTCATCAGCTGCCACTGGAAATGGTGAGTATATCTCCTTCAGACATAGTATGCACACCTGATGATGTAGTCACAAATGGAACATTGCTAGAGGGTGGAGTCGTAGGGATAGTGGAGAGGGTCCCCAGCACTCACACGGTACAGTTTCATGTTCTTGTGTGGGTGAGGTCTCTTTTTCAGTCTACATTTAGGGTGGATTGATACTCAGGATGGAGGCAGACAGTATCACTGTATCATCCAGCTGTGGTTCAGATATCTTTGTGCCATCAATCTCATCATAACTGCCAGTATTAGCTTGCCATTGTGCTCTACCCTGTGAATACACAACCAAAGACACACCAGAGAAAGCACGAGAACATCAGTCAAATTCAGCCCCTGGGGGCATGCATACTACAGGTGCTCATGCAAGATATACCAAACAGACTCAGTCTACCTCTACCACCATCTTGATAGGGCAGGATAGAACAGGATGCCTAATATATCTAAAACTATATATGAACAACAGGTGCTGGGGTCAGTCTACTGTGTGTATGAGCAATGCAACTACAGATAAATCTATTATAAGAGCTACTAACCTGCTGCATCATCCATTGAGACAAATGGAGATGATTCCAGCCTGATGTCAGTGTCAAACTCTCCACAGATAATCCCAGAACCAATGCTTCTGCATGTTCACCAAAACCTCCTCTGAGTCTGTCAGCCTGTTGCTTGGTGGTTTCTCCTGTGGTTACCTCTGAGCTGCTACAGGAAAAAGGGTCTCATACTTAGAGCATACTATAATCAACGGCATGACTTTGGGGATATGACATGCAATAGCTGTAGGGACAAATATGGGAATACATACACCAAATATGTTTGTCAGTTGGTATCTATATGATAAGGCAGGAACCCCTGATGGTGACAGCTGTAGGGAGCTTGGTGACACCAAGTGATCTGGCTCTATTGTAGTACTGTGCAGGCCATATCTCTCAAACTGTAGACTTTGAAAATCAGGGCAAAGGCTCTTGAAAAGTATGTACATCTAGCCAATAGAAAAAAGGGTGTTCTGATTAGGATATGATCAACATATCGAATAGCAAACCCTTTGATACTATTCAAAAACAGAAATTAAAACAAATGAGCATTAACCAAAAACTGTATCCTAAAAGTTCAGATATTGCAACCACCCAGCATTAAACACCAAAAGCAATGGAAAACAATGTCCAAGAGATCGCTGGTTGCAGAAGCAACAGAAGGAACACTGAAACAGAACATAGATCAGTCTGTAGGAGTCTGCGAGAGAGAGGGAAGAGAAAGACAGACAGAGCTGTTAGATGCTTTGAGTAATTTAGGGAACTATGAACAACTGCAGTAACACTGACTGAAGATTGAAAATATTGTATTTTAAAACAATGACAACATAGGTAAATCATAACTAAAGCCATACCTCATCAGGTGGTAGTCCAATTAATAATGGACACGTGCACTTGGGAGAAGAAGAAGCAATAAGCCTGTTCTGCTGGGTAAGTGCAAATGCTTGTTACTGCCTGAACACATAAATAGAAATAAGTCTTCACTGTGGCAACTGTGAAACATCAAGGCAATGGGCAAGGTGCTAGTTCTGAAATTACCATTTCTCTATCTGCTGTTTTCAACAGCTGGCTTCACAATGCCAAGATTGTGACATTTAAAATGTATATCTGTAGAGCCATTGAGGGGAGCAAAGCAGCTTATTTTAGTGTGTTAGTCATTTAGCATGTTTTTTAAGTTACCAAGAAATAAAACTAGCAAGTCAACATGTACTAGGAAAATGCATTATAAACTCTAGTATTAACACTTGTGTACAGAGTAAATGAAGAATAGGAATGCATCAAATTTTGTAGTCACAATCTGGCAAAGCGTGGAAAACATAACAAACCAAAACATTTTGTAGCCAGCATGGTCAGAGCAGCTGACATCCCACCAAGGACTCTAAAATATGAAGGCCCTCCTCAGTACAACCTATTGTCAAAACTGTGGGATTGGTTGTCATAGTTCCACTGGCAGGTTCTATATTATTTTAAATGTACATATTATTTATACTTTTGATGTTATGGCAAGTCGGTTAACAAGCATATTATGTTATAACATATACTATTATAGCAAATATAACTATTTATTTATATAAAATTATAGTAAATATAAACTCTAATGTTAGCAACTTATTTCATTCTATCACACCTACCATGCTGCCTCACAGTTATGTAAATATTTGACACTATGTACCTAGTTTGCTGTATCTTGTAAATATTTGACTCTGTGTATTAGTGTTACAAATGTAATTTTGTATTTACTGTTAAAAATGTAAATTCTTTATTTATCGTAATGTGAAATGTAATTTATACCTGGAGCTTTTCTCCCCAGGCGTCTGCTGAAAATGGGTACATACCCAGACAGACTATTCCGGCAAACAAATGTCAAACAAACAAACAAATAAATAAATAAAATATCACTTTTCCTGAAATGAAAACATGCAGTGGGATTCAATAAAATCTGTGTAGGCTTCTTGCAAAGCCTACATAGAATTTATGTGTTTGCATGGTGAGCAGCAGTGGTGATTACATATTCATGCTGTGCATCACATTTAAATGTAAATAAGCAATGTTTCATGGCTGGCAAGACTGTTGCCAGCCAAGAAACCATGTAAAGCAACACAAATAGCAAACTTGCTTACCGTAGAGCAAACTAGGTTAGCGGGATTGCATGGAATGCCACAATAATTATCAGGGTTTATCATATAGTAAAGTATGTAGTCCAAATGCAGTACAGGACAGTATAAGCAGTGTAGAGTGTTGTGGAATCCTATTCCAGGCATTTTGTTCAAAAGTTGTGTAAATGGTCTGTAAGGGCACATGAGCTGCCATTTAAAATAAACAGTCAGGGGAAGTATGTGTATTGAATAGGGACACACAGATGAATTGTAGGAATGAACACAGGGAAAGAGGACAGATGAAACATTGTAATGTACAGTAGATGAGGGCATGTAAATGGAAGACAGTTGTAGCAGGAACACCAATCATATATTTGCATGATACAGTATGGACTGCACAGTGAAAATGTATATTATGTGACTGTCAGACAAGGTGGCATAACAATGGAGAAGATGTCTGTGATATAAGCATCTTGACATGAACAATAGAGAGGACATCTATCAGGGATATTATATACAATTCGGCTTGGGTGCATATTGTGAAGCTGTGCAAACTGAGTTGCCTGAATATGACTGTAATGTCAGCAGAAGTCTCCAAAAAGTGGACAATAGTAAAAGAAGCATGCACAATCATGGATAATATCAGACTAATACCACCAGTAATCCCATGTCTCTGATACAACATATGTGATTCTGAGTGATCATAGATGGTTCTGCATGAACACACTCTTACAACTATTATGACATGCCAGCAATCTAAGAGAGTAATCAAGCACACTGCCCTGACACTGTAACATCTGCTACAGATGTTAAGAGGGACACTGCTATACCTGTATGTGACATTATGCTTCACACTGTCACAAATGTAACCCATGCTATCAATGTTGTCTAACAGCTATATACGTACTGTGTGCATCACTGGAACAGGTATCAGACATGCATTTGGTAAAATTCCTTGATGGAGGTTCTGTACCAGCAGACAGTAATGTTTATGCAACAAAAAGAATACCTAGATATGGCCAATAAGATGTGTGACAGCTCACTGTGACAAAGGTGGCACACTTCCGTTACACATCTCTGGAAGATGTGTAGGGAGGTACATGAGGAAGGGTGCACTGGGCTCAGTTATTGGTGTGATGAAGGCTGTGAACTATGGTGGTATTATGGCCTTTGATGTGGATGTCCTTCACATACTCGGTAGTTGTGCTGCATACAAGGGAGTAGTCACCACTGTGGCCACATGCTGGTGGACGCTCCACATACCACCCACCCCAGGACACAGGTCACATGCCAATTGGTCTGCTTATAGGGTGTGATGTCTACATTATTCTTGGGTTGTGCATTTGTTTTCATAACGTAACAACTCCCCTTATGTTTTTGTTTCATCTCATGTGTTTTCATGGCTGTGGCAGTTTGGTGTGTGTTGATACTGTCTATATTATGTTAATATCACAGTCTGAGTCAATGATTGCCCACAAATCTGTAGTCCTCCAGACAGCTGTTTGGGCTGTTTGCATGTCATTCTTGATATCTGTGACTTAAATACTGGACAAGAAAGGGCCTAACAGACAGCCCTAATGTATGGATCTGATCATTGGACCCAAGATATAGGTCACTTCACAAATTTCAACATATTTAGATGGCATGTATGTGATTCAGTGGTCTAACCATTTGGTGATGTAGGTGTTTATGCACACATCTGACAATGTTGAGTGAATATCTCAGTGTGGATTTCTGTCAAATGCCTCTGCCTGGTCAAGTTCCATAGGATGATAGTGTTGTCATCATGCATGCCCTCGATGATCTCTTTGAGGACATCAAACAGATGTAACAGACATCAGGTTCTGCCCCCCCCCCACTCAGGTGGATGGATGTTGATGTACACCCTTCTATAGTAATATAGTCCATGTGGAGGGTGTGTTGAAGTGTGTATCCAACCGTGTCACATAGGTGTTTGTTCTGAGTCATGCTATAGGTGATCTGTGATGTTGTCACAGCCCATTGATTCTGTATGATAGGCCTGGATGAAGGTAAGACAGTGCATACTGCCTATCTTGATCTGGCCTAGGGTTTGGACACAATCTCCCACTGCAGTATCATTGAGAAACTCTCCCAGCTGGGGATTAACCCTTACATCACTAGATGGTTAACCAGTTGGCTCACCAACAGAACACATACTGTGAAAGTTGCTGAACCAACCTCTACCAATACAGCTGTCACCACTTGCATAACCCAAGGATATGTGCTTGGCCCTTTAGTGTTTGGAATCTATTTCTCGATAGTCCAGGCTAAAGTATATGGTCTTTGGCTTACCACGTTTGCTGATTCTTGCATATTGGGTGTAATCATTCAGTCCACCAATGATGATAACAGACTATAGGAAGGGCTAACACAGACAAATGATTGGTGACAAAGCCACATGGTTTACGAATAAATACAAAAATGTGTCATTATTTTGGTCTTTTGCAAAGTGGAACTCCCTGCTAATTACTGCATTGACAACACTCCCCCTGTGCTGAAACCCAGTGGTACAAGACCTAGGAACACACATAGATAGCAATCTGAATTTCAATCTCTAAGTGTCCACAATGGAATGGAAAGACTACGTCATGCACCTCATAGGTCAGGCCATTATATCCAAATCTGAGGATGATATAACAGCACTGTACTCAAACCTCATCAGAACACTAATAGAGTATAATGCTCCCTTTTGCATGTACCTCACCAGACAACTGCAGCAGCTAGAGAGACCACAGGGGTTTCTTACCAAGAAAATACAGGGCCTACACTCCATGCCATGATGTATGTGGATGGATTGAAAGCCCCGTCACTGTAATCTATATCGTATAAGATGAGGTGACTTGTGCCTGGCCTACAAGCCAGTCTCTGACCCTGCCCTGATGGGAATACCGCACATCCACAAATCAGCTATAGCTGATTATATCACCACAGTCTATTGAGAAGAAAATGGTAATAGCAGTGAACTACATGCTGGTGTAAAATGCTCTCTCTAATGTCAAGCAGGTACACAAACACACACACATGTACCCCATTTGACTGCAGTGAGAACAGACCCCCTACCTGTCTAATTACACTTACTAGAGAACTCTGTATTTAAGGCAAGTGCCACAGCTCAAGTCGGATTGGAGAGTGTCAGACGGCAGTTTCTAGGTGACGACATCAGCAGTGTCTGGTGAGGAGAAAATGGTAATAACCGTGTCTCACATGCTGGTGTAAAATGCTACTTGTAATATCAAGTAAGTACACAAATACACACACACACACACCAGTTGACCACTGTGAGAACAGAACCCCTATCTAAGTACGCAGACTAAAGAACTCAGTATTTTATGCAAGTGCCATGGCACAAGTCTGACTTTTACAAGGCTGCAGGACATCCTATAGTGGATGACATCAGCAATGGATGTTGGAGAGAAGATGTTGGGAGGCCTGTATAAAATGAATGTGTAGGCATGTTCAACAGTCAAGATACTTCAAGTTCTGCTTGTTACCAGATTGATGAGTGTGCAATGTGTAGTACTTGGTGGTTTTGTTCCAATGTGCAGGTATACTTTAAGAGACAGCTTTACAAGCTATATGCAAACAGGTGTCCATATTGCTACAAGTATTGGAAAATCTGAATGTGTATTATCATTCTAAATATATGTATGGTATATAACACAATATTTGTTGTTAATGTATGTAGTTGGGTTGATATATTTGTGAACAAGTACTGAGAGACCAGTGCATGAGGGAGGTAACTGATGGCTGCATTGTTAATACGTGCCATTTTCTGACATAGAACATTAATTTTTTTACTGTTTCCACATGTAGTTTCATGTCATGAACACTAAATGGACAGTAAGCAAAGTAATACATGCTGTTGTTCACTTTGCATAGAGAACTACCGAGCAGCGTGTTTGCATGATGGTTGGCAAAGTGTTTACACATGCTAGATACACATTTCTACTGCTTTCCCTGTTTGCACACAGTTAAGCAGTGTGCAAACATGAGTCTCATTGCTAAAATTATGTGTTTTAATACTGAGTGTATGAAGCACACCTGCTGCTTAGCTGATTGAGTGGCAGCAGGTGTAAATGCATTGACATATTTCTTTTTGAACCCAGATGATATAGAGTTCAAATCCATGTGCATGTAATATTTTTAAATAAGTATTAATAATGCAATGAAATTATACTTTACACTACCTTCACTATGCATCACTGTGTGTTGGTATAGTACAGTGAGTTTAAGTGGCATTGTGTGGAGGTAACCATACCAAGAAAGAGTAGCTCACCATCTCCTGACACTGGTGCACAATACCAAACTCCACACAAACATAGACATCAAAACGTGAAAGGCTCCATTGTTTTTTGTTTTTTTTTCTGGTACTTATGTGTGATTCTGTTTTTTGACCAGATTATAGGTGTCAAAATGGGGTAGACAGGAAAGTTGTGAAATGGGGGGGGCAAGGAGTAGGAACAAAGGGAAAGCAATATAGGAGTGTGCAGGAGGGAGGAAGGAAAGAACCATAGCTATCAATTTTTTCAAGTGTAAAATGAAAATATGTACAGAATATTAGCTAAATTTGAGATGTCGCCTCCACAAAGAGTGGTGACAACAATGCAAACATGTTGAATAGCCAATGGGAATAAGTCAAGTGTTTCAAGAAGACACATGGGCAAAATGGAGAGCTGTGTATGGGACAATATTTTTTGTGGGACAGGTGCCCATTTTTTTACTTCAGTAAGAAAGGAATGCTAGGTAAGGGACGCTGGTATTTCTGAATCAGGTAAGTTGGGCAGGTGAGGAAGCAAATGTAAACAAACAGAACAAACAAGACATGACACAGGCACTGTGAAGGAGACAAAAGATTGAGGGATACTAAGATTGGGGTGAGAGAGAGGACAGTGCAAGCTCATGCCCGTTAAACATGGGGACAGTAAGAATCTAGTCTTCACCCACAGGACTCTCATCACTGTCCACTTACTCCACTAGGTGCTGGAGTTCCTGACATCTTCTTCTCCTACAGGCCATGAGGGAGAACAGCCTCTCAATCCAGTGTAGGCATACACCAGTGGTGCTGTGCATGACACTGCATGCTAACGCTGGCATTTCCTGGTGGGTGATGAAATCCCCATCTCCACCAGTCATCCCAAAGGGTACCACGGCAGCAGCAGCTGCCAGTGTACTGCCACCTGCGGGTGCAGGTAGTGCAGGGGCAGCAGAGGCAGTACTGTGAGGTTGGGTCCAAAATGTGCTGGGTGTCAGTGCTGGTGGAGTAGAGGCAGGCTGAGCCACTGGGGTTGGCCTACATTGCTGTGCTCAAACAAGAAATATCATAGAGTATGTATTTGGGCTGCTGAAGTCACAGTTCTGGTGCCTAGATGCATCTGGGGGAGCTCTGCAATACAGTCCCCATACATTTGCTGAAATATTCACAGTCTGTGCCATGCTTCACAATGTTATCCTGAGAAAAAAGCTTCAGCAGGAAAAGCAAGGGGAAGGGCTACACATTCATCCACCAGTAGCAAGGTGACCACATCCACATGCAGGTGAGGAGTTAGGGGGGGATTAGTAGCTGTTGTAGGTGTAAGCAGTGGGCATGCACAATATTCCCTTGCACTGGCCAAGATGGAATGGATAGCACACACACTCACCACCTAAGGGGCTAAAACCTTCATCCTACACACATACATACAGTAACATTCATGCCAGGCAACATTCACATCCTTTACTTTCCCATGTAAGTACTAGCATCAGACAGAATCAGCCCTGAAATAAAACTCTTGCAACTGCTGGATTTCCAAATTAAGTGTTGAACCTGGAATAGAAAAATAAATGTCTAAGAATAGAAATGAATGGCATATCCTTGCACACTGTTACTTGGTAATGTAACTAAGTATAAGGTGGGGGATTTTTCTTAGAGCAATTACATAAAGATTTGATAGCAGTGACTTATGTGAATACATGTGTCCTCTATCAAGTAATAGGCTTTGTGTATAAAATTTAAAGATTTTCACTGAATGTCCACAGTTTGGCCTCAATACTTTTGTAATGGCAAATCATTAAAGAGTGAAGTTAGAAAATAATGAGACACATTTCAGATTCAGACTTCATATCCCTCAGAAAAAACATAAAATAGTTATGCAAAATCTGTTATTCAATCAATTGCCCAAATCTGTAAAACCACAATGTTTAAAAAACTCTCCCCATTGTTGCGCCTTTGTCACAGTTTTATTTATGGTTTGGTCCAGCTTTGTTGGTCAAAGAGTTTGGGAGTGATGTAGACATTACAAAAACATGTAAGAAAGCAGTACAATTTGCAAAACAGCATCACAAAAACAAATATACTAAACAATACGTCAGCTATGCACCCTGAGCATTAGACAAAATACTTATGTATCCTAGAATCCAAAAGAGAGAAAACAAGGATATGGCACAGCTATCATCATTGCACAGGGGGGGGGGGTTGTGTGTGTGTGTGTGTGTGTGTGTGTGTGTGTGTGTGTGTGTATGTGTGTGTGTGGGGGGGGCAGGGGCATAGGCTGACACAAAAGGTAGCGAGTGCATGTGAGTAAGAAAGAGAAACAGGCAAACATTTGGATAAAGTATCAAATGGCTACTGAGACAGAATGAGCTGTCAGCCTCACAACTGACCCATGTACCTTTTATATGTGTGTGTATGTCTGTCAGGGCAGTCAAGGTGAAACATGTGTGAGTGTCTGCAAGAACACAGCCAAACTCTATGCAAGCTCTATGTCCTTGTATGCAGGACAGGTGTGAGCCATGCATGGCAGAGGTGATAGTTCATCGTCGTCCCTGAACTCCCTGCACTGACACATCCACGCCCATGGTCAGATGCATTGCTAAACATGATTGATGTCTGTTGTATGAATTCTCCTCAGGAGTACTCTCAGGACCATGACCCCATTGCCTGCCATATCTGGGTATGGACACTTCAACCACTGATGGAGCAGTGGAAGGAGTGCTACAATGGGAGTGTGTTTGGGCACATCCATGTTGGCTAACATCAGATGATGTGGTTCACCTATGTCCAAATGGATACTGTCCCTCTACAAGCAGACGTTCCATCACAGATGCTGCCTATTCCATCATGTCATTTATCTGATCCATTGAATCAGCAACATGATGGAGGCAGTCATGCATGTCAGCTTGTGCCTCATCTATTACTCTAAGCATCTCCTCAGAGGACTTATTGGAACAGGCCTATGAATGCCTACATGCTACCTCACTCACACCTCACACCTCACTCACACTTTGATGATGGCCAGATTCAACATTGACTGAAGCCGCAGGAATTGCACCACCTGATCAAGTGTCTCACCCTCCACCTGTCCAGTATCTGATATCTCACTGGAATGGGTTTGCATAGTACTACTGGCTGTGTCTGATGGAATTACAGGAGATGGCTGAATGTCAACCTCAGTGTCAGATTAAACTTGTTGACCCCCTGACTGTGTCTGTGTTTGCCTACCATCATCATCAGAGTCTGCTGATACTCTGACATCAGGTGGTAAGAGTCCTTCACTTCCACTGTCAGGATCACCTGTGATAATATGCAACAAACATAGGAAAGAAATTAATAGCTACACTATTGCAGTTTAATATATGCTAAAAAACTAACACTGGTGTCACTATCACAGATGGTACAGCAATACACACACTTTCCTGACACTCATCTCACACCTACAGATAAATGCATATTTCTGTCAAATGCTCATCAGTATTGAAATGCAAATGTTTTGCTTATCATGTATAGATGACTTCACACTTGCTAGGGAGGATGGTCCTGGAACTATCTCTTTCAAAATGTTACTATACGAGAAATATTTAAAAACTTCGACATATATAAGCCTACCTGGAAGCTCCTCCTGGGACATACTTGTCCTTCATGAAGCAGCAGCACCAATATCAATCATATGTTGCTGTGCACTTTCCACTGAGCTCTCTGAATCCCTGACAGTGGATAGGAACTCTTCATTCGGTGTTAGTGGTGGCCACTGGAGCTGCTCTCCTCCAGGCCGATGAAATCATGTCAGTGGCCCTGTGATACACCTGATCATATTTCCTGTTGCATCCTCCAACAGCATTGATGTCATTCACTATCTGGTTCCAAATTTGCATTCTTGCAGACATATCTTGGCACATCACCCACTATACGTTGGATGTTTTCATCTGCTGTCAAGATCTTCCAGTTGTTTCTTATTATATCACATATTTGTTGCACATCAATTCATTCTCGATAGTGTCATGAAGAAAATATGGTCTACCTTTGGTTGTTCTCACCTCCTTGGTCTCAGCAGCCCCTTAATAAATCTCATTTACCTTATAGCCTCTCTTATGTAGGTGCTGTACTAGCTGCTCAGTTTCGTCATTGTGATAAACCCATGAAGAGCACTAGAGAATCAACAGGAAGAATGAGATGGCTGCTTACATATAGCAATGATGTGCAACAAATATGTGATACAATAAGAAAAAAACTGTAAGATCTTGACAGCAGATGAAAACATCTGACGTATAGTGGATGATGCGACAAGATTCTATTTTAAGAACAGAAAGAACTTAAAATAACTTCTATGTCAAGATAGACCTACTAGCAAGATGAACTCAGTCACTAAGATAATGGATATGTTCCCATTTAGAAAATCTAAAGTGTGTGGGCTTCTAAATTATTAGATTGACTCATTGATTATATGATCACATAAGTCTTGTCTCATACACACAGTTGTTATGCTGTGATATAATCTACCAATATATCACATGTTTTGATGTAGTTGCAGCCTGTTGGAATTCATTGTATGTGCAGTTGTGTTCTACACCCAAGGATTACTGAGGTAGTCAGCAGTACCATTGTGTCACTATTAGCATTTGTGTCAGGAAATATTCTGCATGAGCCACAAATAGCTGATTTCTAATGTGTCCTGATATGACATTAGGCCACTCAAACACAGCTTGCCTGTGAAACACATATAGGCATATGTTGTGCAAGTGATGTAAGTATGTGACATTGGTAAAGTTGTATGGCTGTGTGCATAGTAACAGAGTGTGGAATGTGATAAACAACCAAGGTTGTATGGAGGTTTCATCACAGATCATTTACTCCAATGCATATGGAATGTTAAATGGAATACACAACTAAGCACAGATCTGTGTGTGGATGTCAGCAGACATACCCACCCAGAGGACATAGACAATCTGCTTTCTGACAGTTTGTATCACATGTCACCATCCCATCACCACTGGCCACATGCAAACATTACTCAGTTTTTATTCCTAGCAGGGCAGCACTTCTGTGTGTGCTCTGTGGCTCATAAAACCAAAGCAATGGGGCCCAACAATATCACAGGTTGCCTATAGGGTGACCTAAAACATGACATACCAGGCACAGTTGGATCCATACGTCAACACAGCTTCCAGATAGCCTATGTTCCCTTTGAAGGGTGTACAGCAACATGCATCCTTCTGACTCGGGGGACCATCACCTGATGTATGGAGTTATAGACACATCCTGACTCTTCTCATCTGTGAGGTAAGTCTAGGAGTCATCATAGACCTTCTCTAAAAAGACACAGGTAAAATCCTGGCTGTGTACTAAACCCACATTTGATTTGTTCAGGCTACATCATGTCTGTTACATCTGTTCAATGTAAGAAAGTTCCCTGGGGCATGCAAGATGACAGCACTATTATCCTATGTAACTTGACCTGGCCAAGGGATTTGAAACAAATCAGCAGTTAGGTATTACAGAGAAACTGTCACAAGTGGCCATAGACACCTATGTCACCAAGTGGGTAGACAACTGGAAGACAAACATGACAGAGAGATATGTTGCAGTGTGTGAAGTCACCTCTATCTAGAGTCCAGTGATCAGGTCTGTACCTCAAGAATCTGTGCTAGGCCCTTTCCTGTCCATTATTTAATTCTCTGACATCAAAACTGACGTACACATCCTTTTCCAACCAGCTTTATGGAGGACTGCAAACTGTGGACAATCATTGAATCCAAGTGTGGTATTGGTATAATGCATACAGTATCAACACACATGAAGTATTGGTGCCACAGACACGGAGACACTGTAGATGAACAAAACTCATGAGTGAAGTAATTCCATTATGAAAGCAAATGTACAAGATAATTGCAATACTGACAACACACCCCTATGAGTAGACCAAGTGGTATGCACATCTGTCAACTAGCCAGGATTGCTCTTTATTTCTAATACAGGTGTAAGAGTGCCCCTCTGAACACCTCCGGCAGATGTTACATTTTGATGGAGGTGTGCTTGGTTACCCTCAGAGATTGTTGATGAATCATAATAGTTGTACAAGTGTGTTCTTGTAGAATCATCTGTGATCACTCACAAGCACATATGTTATGTGGAAGATGTGATTACTGGTGATATTATTCTGATATTGTCCCTGATTGTGTGTGTGTCTGTCTATTGTTGTCCATATGCCTGTTACTATGTGTCCTGCTTGGCTGAGGCCTATGATGACATTACATTCATATTCAGGCAACTCATTTGGCACAGCTTCACAATATGCACATGATCCCTATTGTACATAACATCCCTGATATATGTCATGTCCGTTGTTTATGTCAGGATGCTTATATCACAGAGTATCTACTCTACTGATATGTCACCTTGTGTGACACTCACATAGTATACAATAACTGTGCAGTCTGTACTGTATCATGTCGATATGTGAATAGTGTTCATGCTACAACTGTCTTCATTGACATGCTTTCTTGTGTTGTACATTACCATGTTTCACTTATTCTCCTCCCCTGTGTTCATTCCTACAAATCATACTTCCCCTGACTATTTATTTATAATGCAGTCTATGTACCCTTACTGATCAGTGAAACAACTTTTATTCAGTATGCCTGACACAGGTTTCCACAATGCTCTGCCTTGTATACATGTTCATGTAATGTGTTGGAAATATATACATTGCTTTATTAATAACCCTTGTAATCATTGTAGCATTCCGAGCAATTCCTCAGACATAGTTTGCCCATAGGTAAACAGGTTTACGTGACTGCTGCTGTCCATGTTGCTATACATGGTTTCCTGGCTGGCAATACTGTTGCTGGCCCTGAAACCTCATTTGTTTACATTTAAAAGTGGGGCACAGCATGCATATACAATAAGCACTGCTGCTCACCACACAAGCATGTAAACTCCATGTAGCCTTCACACTAAGTCTACACAGAGTTTATTGAATCCCCAGGGCAGAGTTTATTGACCTGTATAAATGAAAAGTATACCGGTTTTCTCTGAAATGAATGGCAAACATAAGAGCATCAAATGATATTTGTAGTATGTAACAATAAAGTATCATATCTCTGTAATAGTCAATAACTTTTATTTACAGACTGCCTCAGTATCCATTTAGTATATAGCCACTTAATTGGCACAGCAGATGTCTGATTACTATCAATAATGATAGTCACAGTGATGTATTTCAGCCTACTTTACTCAAATGCACCCATTAGCCCTGACAAGCCAGATCAGTGAGCATGTAACTGTAACCAAATGGTAGCAGTTGGCAGTTAGCTAAGTTAGTGTCAATGTCCCGACAAGTAACACACTTGCTTTTGGAGCTGGAAGATCAGAAAGCTGGAGGTTCTAATCCTACCTAATACGATTGGGATCATTTTATATTACTGACACTATAGTACAGAATTAGGGGGTGCTGCACTCATGAGTCTCATCCTTCAGATGTTCTGTTAAGCTGAGATCCCATCTGCCTGAGATGGTGGTAGCTCATGTGGATGTAAAAGAACCCATGTTGCTTTTCAGAAAGAATAGTCTGTTTTTTTTTTATTTAAACAATCAAAAGAACATCATGCAACTTTTAAAAGCTCAATCCCCTAATTAAAATAAAAATCTACAATATTCCTTCTTTTTTTATATTTAAGACATATAATATCAAAACAAACTTGAAAATACCTTATATTCCTTATCCTCCAGGTCCCTTCATCCATAACCAATGTTCTGCCTTTCTTATGCCATACTCATCCCATTTTTTATTATGCAAAATATCATTGCATCTAGCTAATCAAATATGCCAAATATATGCAAACAGTTGTTTATCTATTATATCCCATTTAAATTTTTAACTCCTTTATAAAAACACATATAATCATTTGAATATTCATTTTTTCAGTATTCCAATTAATTCCCATTCCTGTCTAGATTTTTTTATTCTTTTACACTCTAAAAATTCTGAACTGTTTCTTCCTTGTTACACATATAAACATAAGCATAACCTTTCGTATAATTGTTTGTACCTCTTGGTTGCCTTTACTAGAAGATTATTAATCAACAATCTTCACAAAACATCTTTACATTATTTAATATACTCAAATAGTTCCCATTATATATAAAAGCTTCTTTAATTTCAATTTCTCTGCCTAAAGACAACTCTAATAGTTATCCATAATCTTTTCATGCAGACCTTTCCTATTTTTGTCACTTCAATTATATAATCTTTCCATTATTTATTTTATGCATATATTCACTAGATTATCTTTTTGCACATGCAGTTGGGGTGTCACTTCAATTGTGACAATCATCTAGAGCCAAGGTTCACACTGCTGGGTGGCTTGCCCTACCATGATTGTTCTTCCATACCACACACATGCATGCACATTCACCCCTATGGTCAAAGAGTGTCCAATCCACTGACTGCATGTCTTTGGATTGTGGGAGGAAAGCAGAGCACCCAGAAGAAACCCACGGCAACACAATGAGGATGTGGAGACTCTGCATAGAAGGCACATCAGTCAAGAACTGAACTAGGCAACCAAGCTATCCATTATGCCACTTTGCCACCCTTTTGTCACAACATATTTTCCTTTATTTTAAAATAACATTCAGTACCCAAAATAAATGCGATGAGCCCCACATCCTCCAAACAAAATTACTGGATTTATTAAACCCAACCTTCCTCTTGCATACTAGACCAATCTTTACTGGATTTAATCCAGAACTCTAAACTACACGAAAACAAATACTAATAGAGCCTTTTCAAGTGTACCTGGAAACATAAATATTCTCACTAAATATCTTGTTTTCATAAACATTTTATGAAAAGATAACTTATATGATTTCAATGTAACAAATCATTTACCTATTGTATTACAGCATTAAAATGTTTTAGTATAATCCATATCTAAATTTAATGCCTAACACTTTAATATCATGTCAAGTAAAATATATAGCCCTATTTTCTTTATTTTTTCAAATACTTTACTTTTTTATCTACTTAAATCCAACAAATTCATCCTAATACAATACAAATCTTTCATAACAATACTTACGGATACCTTGTTTTTAGCCATTATACTAGAATTATCTGCATAACATATCATTATAGGCAATTCATCAAATTTCTGTAAATTGAATTTGCCACACAGTTATTTCTTTTTAGTTTTTCTTTAACAGCACTTATTAATAAACTAAGAAGTATTGTACTCACAGGGCATCTATGAAGTACTCTCTTTTTAACTTCAGTCTCTCATCTTACCCAGTCATTCATGAATATCTTTGAAGCTACGTTTTCAAAAATAACTTAAAAAAGTAATACTTCAATCTGGAATATTCTAGTATTTTAACATACTCCATAACTGATTATGACATACAGTATTATACAAAGAAATTATAAGGCAATCCCTGGTGTAGGGTAAGGGTAGCACATACAGTTTCTATTATTCTTATTTCATCTGTATCACAAAGAAAGTTCAGTTTGGCATAACACAGTATAAGTTCAGATTTCATAATCCACCAAATAAATAATTTAACATCTTGTGTTTCACTTGCAGGCAGTTGTTTCTGTTTGTTTTATATAAATTGCAATTCTGGAAATTGCATTATAATACATTTGTCCTCAGTTACAAGCACAGTTCAGTAAAACAAAGTGTTTTGAGCTGTTATACTCTGAAGGCTCCGGAATAGAATGACTTGTTTTTTTTCTTTTAGTACTGGCTCTTAAAACCCTGTTAAGTTTAAAGGTTGGCAATAAAGCTGCCATTTTGAGAGACGTCTTTAGGCAGAACATCAAAGTATTCTTCCCTTATCTGCTGGAACAATCAAATGGATGTTAACAGGAACACTGGTCTTTTCACATCAATGTCACTAACCACTATCTCAGTGAAAAGGACTGGATATGCTGAAAAGCAATCCTTATTTTGCATTACATTATATTAGACTGGTGAAGAAGGAGACAGTAAACCCATCTAGTTTGCCTTCTAAGTGCTTTTAACTTTATCCATCACCTCTATTCCAACCTTCTACCTTGCTTTTTCTTGACATTTCCTATGCCCTCTTAAATACCGTGAAATCCCCTCCATCAACCATTCCAGTAGCTGAAACCATAAGCTATCAATTCTCTCTGTGAAGAAATGTCTTCAGAGATTCATGGAGCTATTCATCCCTATAATCTGCTGTCTGTACATTCCTTATCTCTGCTGTTTCTGGTTAGAACAATCCCATCATATTTCCTTGACATGATGATGTACATGAGGATTATGCCATTCTGGTCTCTGGTGAGAAGAACTCTCGTTACTTCTCTTCCAGTCAGCATGTTCGAACAATAGACTATAATCAATATTGGACAAATGTTATTTTTGAAGAGGCATTGAAAAGGCCTGTGCCTTATTGCTTGGTACTGGCTAACATGTGTGCAGCAAACTGACATTAAAAATATAAAGCTATGTCAAACCCAGAGCTGTTGGACATGCTACACCTAAAGAAATCCCAATCCCTCTGAGCTACATGCTCTAGGGACCTAAACCTTGTCACCACAATAAACAGGAGATGCTGGAGGGGTAGATTCCTGTCCCAGAGACTTCCTATACTCTGGAACAAGCTACCCATCTATGTCAAGCAAAGTTCTTCATTAGCACTCTTCAAGAAAAATCTTGATGAGTGGATGGGAAATAGGAAATACACCCTGGGGATCACTTCTGTGTCTCTGCTGGACAGTGGCACAGGAAAATAACTTTATTGGGTGGCGTAAGCTTATGTAGGCCCTTGAGCCGATAGCTTAGTACCTACCTATGAACCTATGAACCTATAGCACTTAAAGCAGATTTCCTTCCTGCCACACATTTGCCAAAGTAATTCAGCACTTAAAATGATACACAGGAGAATAGGACTAAATATTTGAAAATGAAATCAACTTTATATTCAGTAATCTAAATTTACATTAAAATATGTGGAATTCAGTTTCACTTCATAATCTTGAATTACTGAAATCTCAAAATTCAGTAACCCAAGACTATGAGGTCAAACCATTCACAACACTGAAACTCACAATCCCGAATCACACAATCATAAACATACATACCACATACACCCCTTATACACACCATTCCACCCACAGCACATAAACCACACAACCCTACACTACATATAAGCAGGGGGGCAAGCCCCCCTGCACCCCCCATGTGGGGGGCTGCACCCTCCACACCCCCCTACTTATATATACCAACTCTGAGGTCGCACATAACATAAACAAAAACAAACCACACACCACGCCATCCTCCACACGCTCGCACACAAACACACATCACACATACACAAACACCATCAAATCCAACACTTATAGTTACACCTCCCTACCCTTACCCACACACACAAAGTACAAAAACACACACAAACACTCACTTACCTGCGATTTCAGGCACCATAACACTACACGCAACGTACCAGAAATGCATAAGCGCAGATTTGAGATATTCACATTTGCTCTTATGCACTTTTGGCATTCTGGTTTTCAGCTTCATAGTCCCAGGTTACTGAATTTCGAGATTTCAGTAATTTGAGATTATGAAGTAAAACTGTGGAATTCACACTGTTTAGTTGTAGAAAGAGTAAAAATGCAGTTACAACTGCAATGTTACATGCCAGTAGAAAGACTGTAGTTGGATTTATTAATCTTTCTTACAAGTCCCTTACTCTAAGGTTGTGCCAGATCTAAGGTGTACTATGTAGCTCTTGGTGCATAGATACTCCATGCAAAACTCTGTTGTTATTGTTGTTATATTATGAATATGCAAAGTATTATGAATGCATGTGATGGGGGGCAGTGTATAATTCACATGCACTTTTTAACACCATATTCTTTTTCCTGTCGACCTAGACCTTTAGTCAGTCATTGTGGGTCACATCCTACTTGTAGATAGTCTACCAGCTAAATTCAATAAGCCCTACTTATTCCATTTGTACCATGTGCATGTTGCACCATGATGCACACATGGTAGCACAAAGTTTTAGATTCAGTAAGCGCCATGTAGAGGCCACGCCACTGTGCAAGCAAGGTAAACACTGTGGCATGCTAATTGCAGCATAAGCAGCTGGATTGCATGATAATCAACCAATCCAACATGCTGGAGCTATTCAACAAGCTATAAAGCAACTGTGTAGACTCAGTGCTGGTTCTCCCTGTGAATTCCAAAACCTTTTGGAATACAGCCACGGAAAGGTGTCTGCTTTAATTCATTTGTATGTGCAACTAGCTGAAGCCTATGCTGCTGCTGCTGCCAATAGACTTAGGCCAAGAAGGAGAAGAGTTTTCAAGCCCTGTTTAACTTTTAACTACCTACATGATGTGGAAATTGTAGAGCACTACAGGGTGGATAGGAACACACTACAGGAACTCTGCAACCTCTACCATCCTCATCTCAGAGCCAGGGCCAACCAAGGGGAACCCATCTCAGTGGAGACAAAGGTATGTGCAGCACTTCAAATCTTAGCTACAGGTACCTTTCAGAGACCAACAGGGGGCATACTGGGGGTATCACAGGTGTCAGCATCCAGGATCTTCTATCAATTCCTGAATGCAATGCTCCAACATGCCAGTGACCACATATATTTTCCTGTATTCCTGAGGAGAGGGCCAGAAATAATCAGGAGTCCTATCATGTAGCACACTATCCCGAAGTACTGGGTGCAATAGATTGCACACATATAGAAATTAAGGCACCACCCAAGGAACAAGGTAGGTGCTATAAAAACTGAAAGGGCTACCACTCAATTAACTGCCAAGCTGTGTGCAATGCCAAGGGAATCATCTTAAACATGTGTGTTGGCAACCCTGGCAGTTACTACAAATCACATATCTGGGACAGTTCCCAACAGTATCAGATGTTTTCTAGGGGGATATTCCACAGGATCATTTACTGGGGATGCAGGTTATGCCCTGGTACCATAGCTGATGACACCCATCAGAAGTGCACACACACCCATTGAAGAACACCAGAGTGAGGCACACGGTCAAACTAGAAATTTCATAGAGTATGTGTTTGGATTGCTGTAGTCATGGTTCCTGTGCCCAGATAAATTTGGGGGAGCCTTGCAGTAGAATCCATAGACATGCACAGAAATATTCATGTTATGTGCCATGCTACACAACATCATCCTGAGAAAACAGCTTCAACAGAAGCAGTGAAGGTCAGCAAATCATCTACAGTTTACAGAGAGGATAATTTTGATAGTTTTATTCATATATTTGAAAGGGTATGTAAACAATATAATGTGGACCAAGTGCTCTGTGTACTGTTTCTGACCTCCTTACTCCATGGTAAAGCTGTAACTCCTGTTTCTAAATTGTCTGATATTGATTGTTTAAACTATGACAAAGTAAAGAAATGTTTACTTGAATGTTTTAAGTTAACACCTGAAGCTTACAGAAAAAAGCTTTGTGTGCATAGATGCAAGGCAGATGAAAGTTTGTGTGATTATATTGCTGAGTTAAGCACTTATTTTAATAGGTGAGGTGGGTGAGTGGGTGTCAGGCCACTACCTTTGAAGGGCTGGCAGACCTTTTGTTGAGGAAACAAGCTCTTAGCACTTTGCCTGAGGACATGAGAATTTAGTTGGCAGATGAAGAGTGTAACTCTGCAGATGAGCTGGAGGAAAAAGGGGGATCTCTACTTAGCAAGCAGGGCATCACTGCACAAGAAGAGGATACCCACTGCTGCACATGGATATAAGGGAACCTATGGTGGGTAGCCTAATCAATCCCAACAGAGTCCACCAGTAATAGGAGAAGCCACTAATTGAAGTACATTGCCAGGATCAAGGGTTAAATGTTTCAAATGTAACCAGTGAGTCCATGTATCATACAGATGTCCATGGAGGCAAGGTGGGGAACAAAAGGTGAGGGAGCCAGCAAGTGGGAATAACAGTATACCAGTGGTAAGTTGTCTGGAGACAGCAGGGATACCAAATTATCATCAGAATTTATATCCAATCTCAGTGGATGGAAAACAGGCCACTGTTAAGGGAGACACAGCCTCTGACTTAACCATTGTGAAGCCTGCAGTGGTTAAAGAGGAGCAGTACTTGCCTGGGAACCATTGTAATCAGAGCTTTAGGTGGGACCCCATTCCAAATGCCTTTGGGTAGGGTTCACCTTGACTGGGATGATGGAAAATGAAGCAAGCGAGTAGGTGTGTTTGAGGATATCCCTGGAGATTGCTTGATAGAGAATGATTCTGATAATACAGTACCTTGTTTGCATGCAATTAAACTCAGTCAGGCTTGTAGACAGGTTTGTGGGCCTGGCAGCCTGGGGGAGACCAAGACTGACCCTACACTTGAAGCCAGGGCTGGTGAGGTTGCTATTTCTGGGAGGGAACTACCCTCTAGCAGTGAGCCTGAAGGCATGCCACAGCTGCTGATAGGCACTGTTGTTACTTGTACAATGTGGCTGCAAGGGCAAAGGTGAGTGATAGTACCCAGGCTGACAGTGTGGCACTGCTGTCAGAGGATATCAAACTTTCTGTGGAAGGGGAGCTGGGAAGGGTTACAAAGACAGAGTTGAGACATGCTCAGCTCTTGGACCCTACAATGAAAGGCTTGAGAGAAGTAGCAAGGGAGGTGCCTGATTCTTAAGGAAAAGGGGGAGTCTTTATACTGGAAAAAAGGGTTACTGTATGGAGAGTGGACTCCTGAGGGAGGGCTAGCAGGGGAAGGTAATACAGCAGTTGGTAGTGCCTAGAGCCTACCATCTGGCACTTCTAGCCATAGCCCATGACATTCCTTTTGCAGGTCACATGGACATAGAGCATACCAAGAGATGTATTATGCAGAACTTTTAATGGCTTGGGATTGCAAGGGATGTAACAGAGTAGTGCAGGACCTGTGAACAGTGCCAAAAAGTAAGCAAGACAGGAGACAAGGTCAAGGCTCTTTTGATGCCCTTGCCTGTGATTGAGGAGCAGTTTCAGATGGTAGCTATCAATATTGTGGGGCCTCTGAGTATCCCAGGTTCCACAGGGAAGAAGTATATCCTGGTGGCAGTAGATTATGCTACTAGATACCCTGAGGCAGTGGATCTGTCCTCCATCGAGGCAGAGAAGGTGGCAAATGCTTTGTTAGAGATTTTCAGCAGGGTAAGTTTCCCCAAGAGAAATACTGACTGACAGAGGTGCCAATTTCATGTCAGACCTGCTGACTTGTCTGTGGATGTACTGCAGGGTGAAGTACCTAAAAACCACCCCCTACCATCTCCAGACTAATGGCCTTATTGAGAGGTTAAACTCTACACTAAAGACCATGATACAGGCATTTGCAGACCAGTTTAAGAGAGAGTGGGACAAATATTTGCCCATCTGCTGTTTGCATACAGAGAGGTAACCCAGGAATCCACAAATTGTTCACCCTTTCAATTGCTGTATGGACATAAGGTGAAGGGGCCTTTAGATTTGATTCATGATAAGTGGGAGGGTGTGTGAATCTCACAAGGAGTCTGTTGTAGCATATGTTGTAAACCTCAGGACAAGGCTTAAGGAGCTCATGGGCTTGGCCCAGGAGAACCTGGCAGTAGCCCAACAGTGGAAACAAGTCTAGTATGACAGGAATGCTTGAGCTTGAGAATATGCTGAGGGACAGCAGGCTATGGTTCTCATTTTTGTCAGACACAATAAGCTATATGGTAGAAATACTAGGCAGGAGGTAGGGGCCCATATTGTACCATGTTAACATGATGAAACCTTACCATGATAGGGAGGCCCTGGTGCTAAGTATTTGCAGTAGGAGGCAGGAGGTATCTGAGGGTGGTCTATGGCTACAGCGAGCCAGTCAACTAAATGCCAAGTTACTATGGTGAAGCCTAGGGTTGCAGGCATATGACATGACAGTGCAGAACTGTAGTGGGGCTAGCAATGCCAGTGCAGATGGGATCTCAAGACAGGGTATGGGTTAATGTATTCCCAGATAGGCTCATTCCTGTCAAGCAACATTTCTCAATGGTCACTTGAAAGACAAGTTTGAGTCTTCAAAGGAGGGAGAAGTGTGGTGATGTGAGGTATTGCCAGCTATGCCAGGAGAAGTAGAGCAGTGGATGTGTAACATATGTCAGCACAGCTATCTGGAATTTTGTAAAGAATTATATGTCATTTGCATATCAAACTGATTTGTACAGATGCTTGTGTTGAAAAATGAGGATACTGGAAGTATAGAGATTAATCTCAAACTTTAAAAATAGTAATACATTAAATTACTGGGCCTAGGCCATAAAGATGTTATCTCAGAGTTTTGAATGAAGCCAGAGACAAAATATCTGTAAGAAGTATGGTTTATTAGCTCCTTTTGGAAGAGTAGAAGTGTTTTACGGTTTTATGACTTCTAGTAGCTGTAGGAAATCTTAGCAAGGCTCTATGTGTGTATACCATTGACACATAGGTGCTAATCCTGGCAGTTTCTAGCCGGGGGGGGGGGGGTTGAATGGAAGCCAAGAGTCAGATATCCAAATATATGTGGTGTCATTCTGAAATCCATCACTAAAATAGTATTTAATACTACTTGAGACTGAAGTCTCATGGTACTCTGTTTTGTAAACCTGTTGTAGAAGGATCACTCACCTACTTCACCTTGTCTTGCACTAGTAAGTGACCAGGGAATTGTAATTCATTAGATCAGTCATGAAAATAGAGTGAGATGAGTTAAGTACTGTTTTTTTTTCTGTAACTGTGTGAATCTATTTATCTGTGTTATTTTAATATTTCCTGTTGTTGAAACTCTGGTGTTTATTGTAAATAGATATTCAGTATTTTTTTTTATTATTTATTATTAGATATATTTAAACTTTTCATTGAGGCTGGTCCCCAGGCAGACAGATACTTATATCTGTTTGGTGACTCTGTGGCCACTCCTGAAAGCCTTACTACATTGGTCAAACTTCCATTTGTATTAATATTAATTTCATTCAGTATAATTAGGTACCCTTGTAAGAGCCTTAGAGTAGCTGGCTTGGGAGAGTCTGGTGGCAGTAACTACATTATAATCTGAGCAGAAGGGGGCATAGCTAGTAAACCTGTGCCAGCATTTCCCAGGTGTATGTGTGTGTGTGTGTGTGTGTGTGTGTGTGTGTGTGTGTGTGTGTGTGTGTGTGTGTGTGTGTGTGTGTGTGTGTGTGTGTGTGTGTGTGTGTGTGTGTGTGTGTGTGTGTGTGTGCAAATCAAATCTCAAAGTATGTGTGTGTCAGCTACTTGGAGCAGGGACAACACAAAGTACTACTTTCAGAAAAAGAGTAGTGGAGGACTTGGCATGGACTTAACTCTACAGCTGTGTCAGTGGGGAGCCTTACTGGGGACATGGGGAGAGACAGAGAGAGAGAAAAACCCAGACCCTGGGCTCAGTGTGTTTCCTGTGTGCTCTTAAGGGAAATTGTGCTTGATGCAGATAGCTGCACCTGGAAATACTGGATGTATCCAATTTTGTTCCAAGTGAATTCCCTTCTACAGTATCAGTGGTAAGGATTCAGGATCCTTGATTAATGGCTCAGAGAGGGGATGTTACACAACCTACTCCAAATATATGTCAAATCTCTGATAGATATCCTCTGCATTATTCCTGTAAAGATGCTTATCTCACACAGACATCCTCCCCATTGTTATGTCACTTAGTGTGCAGTCACATAAAACACATTTCCACTGCATAGTCCTTACTGTACCATATAGATATGTGATTGGTGTTGCTGCTCACCCTCATCTGCTGTACATTAGGTTGTTTCACTTGTCCTCTTTCCTGTATTAATTCCTGCAGTTTATCTGTGTGCCCCTATTCGATACGCATACTTCCCCTGAGTGTTAATTTTACATGGCAGCATATCTCTCAGCTGTACAGATTTTTGCAGAATGTCCAGATTTTTGCCTCATATCTATGGCCGTTTTTTCATAAAATTGTGGTTTTCTGGAAAATTAGTGGCAAATCATTAAAGACTGAAGTTAGAAAATAATGACAGAAATTTGAGTTTCAGACTTCATAACCTTCAGACAATTCATGCTAATGACAAACCTGTTATTCTATCAACTTTCTAAGTTTGTAAGAGCTTATTCTTCTCTTTCAGCTGTTCCTGTTAGGGGTCGCCACAGCAGATCATCTGTTTCCATTTCTTCCTGTCCTCTGCATCTTGCTCTGTCACACCAACCACCTGCATGTCCTTTCTCTCCACATCCATAAACCTAATCTTAGGCCTTCCTCTTTTCCTCTTACCTGGCAGCTCCATCCTTAACATCCTTTTCCCAATACACCCAGCATCCCTCCTCAGCATATGTCCAAACCAATACAATCTCGCCTCTCTGGTTTTGTCTCCAAACCGTCCAACCTGAACTGACCCTCTAATATACTGATTCCTAAGCCTGTCCATCCTTATCACACCCAGTGTAAATCTTAACATCTTTAACTCTGACATGTCCATCTCTGACTCTTGCCTTTTTGTCAATGCCACCATCTCCAACCCGTATAACATAGCTGGTCTCACTACCCTCTTGCAGACCTTCCCTTTCACTTTTACTGGTACCTGTCTGTCACAAATCACTCCTGGCACTCTTCTCCACCCATTCCACCCTGCCTGTGCTCTCTTCTTCACCTCTCTTCCACACTCAGCATTACTCTGACCTGTTGATCCCAAGTATTTAAACTCATCCACCTTCGCCAACTCTACTCCCTGCATCCTCACCATTCCTCTATCTTCCCTC
Organism: Protopterus annectens; assembly: GCF_019279795.1. Taxonomy (NCBI): domain Eukaryota; kingdom Metazoa; phylum Chordata; order Ceratodontiformes; family Protopteridae; genus Protopterus; species Protopterus annectens. The sequence goes on along the minus strand of NC_056738.1, from coordinate 105,205,763 downwards.
TCATTCACACACATATATTCTGTCTTAGTCCTGCTGACCACCATTCCTCTCCTCTCTAGAGCATATCTCCACCTTTCCAGGGTCTCTTTAACCTGGTCCCTACTCACTACAGATCACAATGTCATCTGCAAACATCATAGTCCACAGGGCCTCCTGTCTGATCTCGTCTCAACCTGTCCATCCCCATTGCAAATAAGAAAGGGCTCAGAGCTGATCCTTGATGTAATCCCACCTCCACCTTAAACACATTCCTCACTTCTACTGCAGACCTCACCACTGTTATACTATCCTCATACATATCCTGTACCACTCTTACATACTTCTCTGCCACCCCTGACTTCCTCATACAATACCACAACTTCTCTCGAGGCACCCTGTCATATGCTTTCTCTAAGTCCACAAAGACACAATGCAACTCCTTCTGACCTTCTCTATATTTCTCCATCAACATGCTCAGAGCAAACATTGCATCGGTAGTGTCCTTTCCCGGCATGAAACCATGCTGCTGATCACTAATCATCACCTTCCTTCTTAACCTAGCTTCCACTACTCTTTCCTATAACTTCAAGCTGTGACTGATCAATTGCATACCTCTGTAGTTACTACAGCTCTGCACATCACCCTTATTCTTAAAGATAGGTACCAAAACACTTTTTCTCCACTCCTCAGACATCCTCTGACTTTCCAAGATTTCATTAAACAATATGGTTAAAAACTCCACTGCCATTTTGCCTAAGCACCTCAATGCTGCCACTGGTATTTCATCTGGGCCAACAGCCTTTCCATTCTTCATTCTCTTCATAGCTGTCCTTGCTTCCTCCTTGCTAATCTGTTTCACTTCCTGATTCACTATCCCCACATCATCCAACCTTCTCTCTCTCTCATTCTCTTCATTCATCAGCCCCTCAAAGTACTCTTTCCATCTGCTCAACCCACTCTCCTCACTTGTGAATACGTTTCCCTCATTATCCTTTATCACCCTTACCTGCTGCACATATTTCTCAACTTGGTCCTTCTATCTAGCCAATTGGTACAAGTTCTTTTCTCCCTCTTTAGTGTCCAATATTTCATACAACTCTCCATATGCCTTATCCTTAGCCTTCACTAACTCTCTCTTTGCCATGCACCTCATCTCCTTATACTCTTGTCTACTTTCTTCATCTCTTTGACAACCCCACTTCATCTTCGCCAGCCTCTTCCTCTGTATGCTCTCCTGTACATTCTCATTCCACCACCAGGTCTCCTTGACCTCCTTCCTCTATCCAGATGTCACACCAAACACCTTTCTAGCCGTCTCCCTTACCAGCTCTGCTGTAGCTACCCAGCTATTTAGTAACTCTTCACTGCCCCCCAGTGCCTGTCTTAACTCTTCCATGAACTCCACCTCACAATCACCCTTTTTCAACTTCCACCATTTATTTAGTGCTCTCACACTCCTCCTCCTCTTCTTGATCACCAGCATAATCCTACAAACCACCATTCTATACTGCCTAACTACACTTTCCCCATCACCATTTTACAGTCTCCAGTCACCTTCAGACTGGCCCTCCTGCATAGGATATAATCCACCTGTGTGCATCTTCCTGCACTCTTGTATGTCACCCTATGCTCCAACCTCTTTTTAAAATACATATTCACCACAATCATGTCCATCCTTTTCACAAAATTCACTATCATCTGACCTTCTGCATTCCTCTCCTTAACACCATACCTACCCATCACTTCCTCATCCCTTCTGCTCCCTTCACCAACATGCCCATTGAAATCCGCTCCAATTACCTGTCTCTCACCCTTGGGTACACTCACCACCACTTCATCCAGCTCACTCCAAATGTTTTCTTTCTTATCCATTGCACACCCAAGTTGCTGACTGCAATGTTTAAAAATCCTCCCTATTTTTGGGGCTTTGTTCCATATTTAATTTGTGCTTTTGTCCAGATTTCTTGCTCTAAGAGGTTGAGAGGTATGTATGGCAGTCCATCTCCTGTTACATATCATTTACATAGCCTCCGTACAGAATGTCAGGAATAGAGTATCACAATACTCTGAACTGTAGATACACTGTCCTATATGTGTTTGGACCATATAGGTTCATAGGTTCATAGGTGTGTACTAGGCTAATGGCCCTGGAGCCTTTACAAGCCTAGCTTATAGGATTACCCTGGCATGGTTCCACCCGACCTTAGTTCCTAGTGCCTCTGTCGGGTAGAGCCACTGGAGTGATCCTTGGGGTGAATCTTCTATTTCCCATCCACTCATCAAGATTTCTCTTGAAGAGGGCCAGTGAGGTGCTCTGCTTGACATGTATGGGAAGTCTATTCCATAGCATGGGCAGTCTCTGAGTTATGAACCTATTCCTCCAGCATGTTCTGTTGATTGTGGTAATGAGGTTGAGGACTCTGGAGCATGTGGTGTGGAGGGATTGGCATTTTTTTAGATGCAGCATTTCTAACAGAGCTGAGTCAGACATGGCTTTGTAAGTCAAGCAGAGATCACCTCTAAGTAGGCAATATGAGGCAGAGAATAGTTGGAGTTTTTGAGTCTGTCCATATAGGACAAGTGTTTAAGGCCTAGGATCCTCTTTGTGAGGTATTTTTGTGGCCTGTCTAGTTGTTGCAGGTGTCTAGTGAGGTATATGCCAAATGGGTTATTGTACTCGATGATTGGCCTAATGGGGGAAGAGTAGAGGGAGGCAATGACCTCTTGCTTCCTGGATGCAAAATCCTTAGTAATGAGATGTGCCACATAGAAGACTTTCTGACCACAGTGGCAACATGGTTGTCAAAAGAGAGGTTGCTGTCAACCTGTGTTCCCAGATCTCTTATAATGCCTTCTGTGTTCACTGGACTACCATCAGTGTGGTACTTCAAGGGAACTGGGTTTTCCCAAGGGGGATGACGACACATTTTTTTGCACTGAGCTTAAGGCCATGGTTCTGACACCAGTCGTTGGTGTCTTTGAGGCCTTTCTGTAAGATGTCAACATCACTTGGGGAGTTAATAATAGCTCCCAACTTGCAATTGTCTGTGAACATTGTCAGCCAGAGTCCCTTCATGTTGGCCTGGACTTCAGACAAGTAGATACCAAACAGGAGAGGACCTAGGACCGAACCATGTGGGACTCCACTCATGACTGGTCAGCAGTCTGACTTGGAATCAGTTACTTTCACACTGTGGGTTCTATCTGTGAGCCAGTTTGCAGCCCACCTAGTGATATAGGGGTTGATGCCTATCTTGGTGAGTTTTTCTATGATTCCTGAGTGGGAAATGGTATCAAAGGCCTTGGCCAGATTGAGGTAGGTTGTATGAACCACCTTGCCTTCATCCACAGCTCTGGTGACTGACTCAAAGAAGTCAACCAAGTAGAGCAGATATGATCTACCCTTCACAAAACCAAACTGTGTAGGATCCAGAGTTTGGAGATTCCCTATATCCTTGTTTATTAAGTCCATGATGATGCATTCCATAGCTTTGCATATCAGACTCATCAGGCTAATTGGGCGATAATTCCTGGGGTCTGTAGTCGCTCCTCCTTTGCGGAGAGGGATGACTGTAGCAGTGTGTCATTCAGTAGGGACAAAGCCTGAGGTGAGGCTGTGATTGAACAGGCCACACAGGTGAGATGCCACTTCACTCTGTAGTTCATGTAGAGCACAGCCAGGGATATTGTCAGGGCCCATCAAAGCTGTATTCTTGGCCTTGGACAGTGCTGTTTTAATTTGTGCAGCAGTAATACAGGGTGCCTGGCAATCTACTGGTATTGTGATTGGTCCTTTGGGGGGGGTAAAGTTAGCACTGAATCTGTCAGCCAGTCTATTGGCAATATCTGTTGGCTCGGTATAGGAGGTACTATTGTGCAGTAGCTCAGAGCAAATCTGGGTATTGCTGTGGAGATTCTTTACATAACTATAGAAGGCCTTGTGGTTGTCCTTGCTATCTGAACTACGAGAACAAAAAGCCCACAAGCTATAACGAAAATACACTGAATGCATTTAATTAAAGCGCTTTTCATTGCCAAAATGTAACAACTTCCTCAGAAATAAACACAAGTTTCCAACCAAAGGTATATAAGTAATTAGTTCAATCACATGGTGTATAAATCAATTAAAAAACGTCACAACTAGATATACTTCACAAAACATTAAAGCTGCATACACAACTGAATTCTAAAATTCCTATCTGTCAACTATTAAAATATCATCATAGTAAAGAAATAAAATTTGCTTATAAATATAAATATGTATATAGTTCAATACATATAATAATTTCAGTGAAAACAAAACAGCACAAATCTTAAACAAAATCTAATTACTATTTCGTCAGAGGGCATAAGAAGTCAGAAATGATTACTGTTTCAGACTTCTGAGTTTTAGTAGGCAGGCAATATTACAAGAATCGTTTAAACCTGGGAATGAAAACACGTTTAAATGGATTTGCCATGGCAACTCACGTTCTTCCAAAAGTAAATTAAAAGGGCCCCCTTTCGTATCTACTTGGATCTGATCAATAGCTTTAAACATAAATTTATGTCCTTCATTATAAACAATGTGTTTTGCCAAAGGATTGTCTATTTTGTTCATAGAAATTGCATAAGTGTATTCATAAACTCTGTCCCGCAGCCTACACTCGGGTTTTCCCTCGTAGAATACTGGACAGCATACACACTTAGTTATGTACACTACAAGTTTAGAGTTACAGTTAAGTTTAAATCTTATATTAAACTTATCACCATTGATAAGAAATGTATTACCAACTTCTATGAATCTACACATCCTACAGTTGCCACATATATTCATCCCTGTGTATCTAACTACATTCGAATTACCCCCACTTTCAAGGAAATTCTTGAGGTTATACCCTCTCCTAAACACAATATTAGGTAGTGTCCCTAGTTTGTCAAGTAATGTGTTGTCATTAGAAATGAACTGCCAATTTTATATAAGATAAATCTTACCATACCACTGTCAGTGCAGAAAGTGGTAATAAAACTATCTCTAAACTTAGGGTCTCTCATTTGTATGGTTCCTTGTTCGCTAAGTGAGTTACCATCAATAATAGATACGTTTGAAGTCTGATCTAAGTTATTCAAGTGGAGAATAGGAACCACAAGTCCATTTTTCCTATTTTCCCCAACTTCGCAGACTAGAGACTGAATTAAACTACTAGGATAACCTCACTGTTGAAACATACAACTCAAGTAATCACATTCAACTTGAAAGTCAGATTCAAGTGTAGTCATCCTCGCTGCTCTAATCAATTGACCTTTAACAATCGATCGTTTCTGATGAAACGGATGGCAACTTGAAAAGTGGAGGAAGGAATTGCAATATGTGTGCTTCCTGAAAATCTTGGATACATATCTATTATTAATCCTGTCCTTTGATAACTTAACATCTAAGTAATCTATAGTATCTTTATGGAATGTTGCTGTAAATTTAAAAAAATTCTGTTGTAGTGTTCAAATAAGAGATAAATGACTTGGCCTGTGTGCTATCACCATTAAATAGGCGAAGAGATCGTCCAAAAATCATGTGTACAAAATGAGGTTCGCCTTGTGGTGGGGGATGTTAAAGATAAAAGTCTTTTCCCAATATGCCATAATAGAATTAGCAAAACTAGCACCACAAGGCGACCCTATTGCTACACCTTTTTTTGCAAAAAAAATTCTTGATCAAATAAAAAGTAATTGTTTGTAAGAATGATATCCAGTAAGGTTTCGACCAAAGTTATTTCATTAGTGGATGCTTTTTTAGATTTAAGTAAAATACTAACCCATTCAATCCCTTCTAAGTGGGGAATTGAAGTATAAAGACCTTTTACGTTAATGGTTAAAAAATTATAACTATCATTAAATTCCAAGTTGTTAATGCTCTCTAAAAAAGACCATGAGTCCCTACATACCTGGGGTTCAGACAAAAGGTACTTTTTCAGGATTGCGTCTACAACCTTAGCACAGGGATATGTAATGGATCCCCTTCCGGCAATCAACGGTCGCATTGATGGATTCAACACATCTTTGTGAATTTTAGGGATACCAAACATAACTGGAGTTTTAGGCCAGGACGTAGACCTAAAATTGACGGTATCAATGTCAATCGTCACCTCTATGAATAGATCATTGAGGTAACCTTTTATGCGGTTATGAGCAATGTTAACTTCATTCAATGATGCCTTTGAATATGCTTCGTCATCTAGTAGTTTATGCATTCTCTCTATATAATCTGTCTGGTTGAATACGATACAGATCTGTATATACCTGCAGAACAGTATAAAATACCCAACAGAAGATTGAAACACAAACCAAAAAAGATTAAAATACCAGTCAATAACACCTCAAATTACCAAGAAGCTTTTTTGGATTACGTTGGACTGTTTTCTCAGCCTGAAGCTTATTTTTCTTAGTTTTCCCAGTTAATGGAGAGGTAGTGAAGTCACCCAGTATGAGAGTGTTAGGTTGGACCCTAATATTCTCCAGGGTGCTTAGGAATGTGGAGTGTGAGTCTTGAGACATGGTTGGGGACTTATAGCAGGCTAGGACCTGAATCACTGTCTTACCCAGTGTTAGCTGCACCTGAAGTATCTCAGATGCATTATGTTGGGCTACCAATCTGGAGGTATGCATATCCTTTATGTACGGAAACACCACCGCCTTTGGAGCTTTGGTCCAAGTTCTGGGGCCAAAAGGTGTGGAATGAGTTATAGCCTGGTAGTGCAGGGGTGCTTTCTGCTGCCTTGAACCAGGTCTCTGTTACAGCACAAATGGTGATGTTCTCCATTTTAAGGAGTGCTTCGAGCGAGTGCATTTTGAGATTTAGACTTCTAGCGTTGAGCAGCATGACCCTCAGATTGCATTTGCTTGTAGCTGTTATGGTGGTAATTTGGTCTTTGGAACACTGCCTAAAAAGGCACTATAGGGGTGGAAAGACCCTTGGCCAGTATCTGGAAGCCCAGGGGTGACAGATGCAGGCCATCTCTGGCAAAGCATCGAGGTCTGTCAATTATGTCATCCCAGGCAGACAGATACTAGATCCCCTTAGAATGACACCAGAAACTTAGCCAATTTTTGAAATCAATCATTTTTTGCTTGTACTGTGGTATCATTCTGGGTGATGGTAGGATGCTGCTCAGGGCTAGGGTCATACCACCTGGGCTACATAATCCAAGAGATCCTCCGTGTCTCTTTTCATGTAGTCCAGGGAGGTACATCTCAGGTCATTCACACCCACATGTACAATGACAGAGTCATACTTGTACCTGTTGTTGAGGGACCTGAGTGCATGCGATATGTGGTGGATCCTGGCACCTGACAGGCAGCTTACTGTTCATAGGTTCATAGGTTCATACTAGGCTATCTGCCCTAGGGCATTTATAAGCCTAGCCAGATTGTGTTTGGCTTTCGCCACCCATTTTAAATGAATTTTGCTATGCCCTTTTTCGAGGTTAGTATACTGTGCCTCTGTCTAACAGTGACACAGAAGTGATACCCAGGGTAAACCTACTATCTCCCATCCACTCATCAAGATTCCTCTTGAAGAGAGTCAATGAGGGACTCTGCCTAACCTGGACTGGGATTTTATTCCAGAGTGAAGGGAGTCTCTAGGTTATGAATCTGTCCCTCCAGCATGTCCTATTTATTTCAGTGCTGAGGTTCAAGTTTCTCAAGCGCGTAGCTCAATGGGATTTGGATTTTCTTAGGTGCAGCATGTCCATTAATTCCGGGTTGGACATGGCTTTATACGTCAGGCACAGATCGCCTCTGAGCAGGCGGTATGCCACTGAGTAGAGCTGGAGTTTCTTTAACTGGGCAGCATATGGCATCTGTTTGAGCCCTTTGATCCTCTTGGTGAGGTACTTTTGGGGTCTTTCCAGTTGCTGCAGGTGTCTGGTAAGGTACATCCCAAAAGGGGCATTGTACTCAATTATGGGCCTGATGAGGGATGAGTAAAGAGGCACGATGACCTCCTCCGATCTAGATGTGAATCCCTTCATGATTAGGTGGGCTATATAAAATGTTTTTCTAACCACTTTGGCCATGTGGTTGTCAAATGAGAGATTGCTATCAACTTGGGTCCCCAGGTCCCTAATTACTTCTTCCGTACTTAATGGATTACCATCTATGTGGTAATTTTTGGGCACTTTATTTTTGCCAAAGGGGATGACTATACACTTTTTAGCGTTTAGCTTGAGGCCATGGCTCTGGCACCAGTTGTCTGTTTCTATGAGGCCCTTTTGTAGGATGCTTGTGTCAGCTGGAGAGTCTATTATGGCGCCCAGTTTGCAGTCATCTGCGAACTTGGTCAGCCACAGTCCTTCTGTGTTAGCCTGTACCTCCGAGAAATATATACAGAACAAGAGAGGTCCCAGGACTGAGCGTTGTGGGATGCCACTTGTAACTGGTTTGGAGTCTGACATGGCTCCAGCAATTCTAACCATGTGGGTTCTGTCCTTGAGCCAGTTTGCAACCCATCTAGTGACATAGGGGTTTATATTTAAGCTGGTGAGCTTATCTATAATGCCTGAGTGGGGTATTGTATCGAAGGCTTTTGCAAGGTCCAGATAGGCTGTGTGGACCACTTTCCCCTCATCAATGGCCTTGGTGACTGTTTCAAAGAAATCGACCAGGTTTAAGAGGCAGGTTCTGCCCTTAACAAAGCTGAACTGGGTAGGATCCAGTGTCTGTAGGTCCCCAATATCTTTATTTATGAGGTCCATGATGATCCTTTCCATAGCTTTGCAGACCAAGCTAGTCAAGCTAATGGGATGATAGTTTCCAGGATCTGTTGAGGCACCACCTTTGTGGAGAGGGACCACTGTTGTTATACGCCACTCTTTGGGTACATATCCTGTAGTAAGGCTGAGATTGAACAGTAGTTTTATGTTTGGGTTTAGTTCTTCTTGGAGTTCATGTAGGATGCAGCCCGGGACACTGTCTGGTCCCACTGATGCTGTGTTTTTTGCTTTGGAGAGGGCGGCTCTTACCTGAGCATCTGAGATGTCAGGGGGTGCAGCACTCTGCTGGGATAGATATTTGCCCTTTTGGTGGGGAAGGGGGAGGGTGAAGTTTGTACTGAACCTGTCAGCTAGGATGTTGGCAATGTCTGTGGGTTCGGTGTATTTTTTGTCATTTTGGACTAATTCTGAGCATATCTGGGGATTCCCACCCAGGTTCCTAACATAACTAAAGAAAGCCTTGTGATTATCCTTAGTGTCCTGTGCAATTTTTCTCTTGAAGCTGGCCTTAGACGATTTTATGAGTGCCCGTAGTTTTTTGCTAATACTGATCAGAGATGCCTTCCCTTTTTGGGATTACTTTCTCCTTATTCAGTCTAGTGAGTGGGACATCAGTGTGCCTCACTATCAAGTCACAGTAACACCAATAAAAGTTCCAGGATGTAAAAAATTCACTGGTAACCAAAAACAATGCACCCAATGGCCATCAAATAGAACTCCACTTTATTGAAACCAAACACAATCAAAATTCATTAGTTGTTAAGCACTTTCATCATAGGTAATGACTTCATCAGAACTGAATAACATATTGCTATTCAAAAATACCTTTAAATACTTTGGTATAACTCATGACTGGCTGATGAATTAATAAGTCAATCAAACAATAAGCTCTCTTAAAAGCACAGTCTAACATATGAAAAAAATTTCTGATGAAGTCATTACCTATGATGAAAGCGCTTAACAACTAATGAATTTTGATCGTGTTTTGTTTCAATAAAGTGGAGTTCTTTTTGATGGCCATTGGGTGCATTGTTTTTGGTTATCACTAGCAAGTCACCTATGACTAGTGTGTTGGGCATGTTGTTTTGCCTTGGGGGCTTTGGTTGAGTGGCATACTGTTTAGGAGAGTTATGTGTCTCGTTATTAGTATTGTGGTTGTTGGGTGCATTTCTGCCTTGGAGGTCTCTGCTGTTTGTGTAGATTTTTATTGAGAGCCTCCACGAAGGTGGGTGTGTTGTTTGTGTTTTTATGTGAAGGCAGTGCTGGTGTGTGTTCTGGAGGGCTATGTGTTCCATGTGGTGTGGTGCAAGTGTTAACCTTCTCCTCTTGATCAGCTATTCTGGTCTTGACTGGAGAGTCCGTGGCTTCCAATTTGGAAATATAAGTGGATCTCTCACAAGTCTGAATGTTGGGAGGTAAGAGGAGAGGGTTGTCAGTGTACATGAGACAGTTGCTACATTGCTTCAGGATGCCCAAGTTCACCAGGTTAATAGGAGATAGCACAGAGAACTGACCTTTAGACATGCCTGGAGGGGTGGGCATTAATAAATACTGGAGCTGTTTCCTTGTAGAACGTTTAGTGCTGGTAGCACTTTTGTGTGCTACAATAATTGCTACAAGAAGTCTGGTAAAGTGCTAAACTAATAAGCTAGTAAAAGTGCAGGAGAGGAGAGAACTAGCAGATCTAAGGTAAAAATTGAAGAGCAGACTTTGGCACTGCTCAGAAGCTTACAAACAGTCCTGGATACAGAAAATCTGCATCTGGACTAGATTAGTTACAGGAAAGGTGGGAAACAAGCATGGATGTGGACTTTAAATCCAGAAAGTTGAAAGAGATGGAAAAAACTGCCCAAACAGCCAATAAGCTACTATTTCTAGGCCAGAAATCACTCCTCCTGTGGTAGATAGGCTAATCTGTACCTGGACTAGAATAGTTACAGGAAAGGCAGGAAACAACCATAAGCATGGGCTTTTAAACCAGAAAGATGAAAGAGATGGAAAAACTGCCCAAACGGCCAATAATCTACAATTTTTGGGCCAGAGACCACTCCTCTTGTGGTAGATAGGCTACCTAGTGCTTACCACTCTCACTGATAAGCTAGAAGACTTTCCTCCAACACAGAAAGGCTTGAAGGGGCTCAGAAACTTACCAACAGTCCTGGATACAGCAAATCTGTATCTGGACTAGACTAGTTACAGGAAAGGCTGGAAACAAGCACAAATGCAGGCTTTTAAACCAGAGAGTAGAAAGAGATGAAAAAACTGCCCAAATGGTCAATAAACTGAATAGAAAGAGATGAAAAACTGCCCAAATGGTCAATAAACTACAATTTTTGGGTCAAAAACCACTCCTCTTGTGGTAGATAGGATACCTAGTACTTACCACTCCCACTGATAAGCTAGAAGGTTTCCCTCCAACACAGAAAGGCTTGGGGGGGCTCAGAAGCTTACAAACAGTCCAGGATATAGGATAATCTGTAACTGGACTAGACTAGTTACAGGAAAGGCAGGGAACAAACTCAAACATGGTCTTTTAAACAAGACAGTTGAAAGAGATGGAAAAACTACCCAAATGGCCAATAAGTACAATTTCTGGGCCAGAAACCACTCCTCTTGTGGTAGATAGGCTACCTAGTGCTTACCACTCTCACTGCTAAGCTAGAAGGCTTCCCTCCAACACAGAAGGGCTTGGGGGCTCAGAAGCTTACCAACAGTTCTTGATACAGCAAATCGATATATGGACTAGACTAGTTACAGGAAAGGTGGGAAACAAGTGCAAATGCGGGCATATATACCAGAAAGTTGAAAGAGATGGAAAAACTGCCCAATTGGCTAATAAACTACAATTTATGAGCCAAAAGCCACTCCTCTTGTGGTAGATAGGCTACCTTGTGATTAGCACTCCCACTGATAAGCTAGAAGGCTTCCCTCCAACACAGAAAAGCTTGGGAGGCTCAGAAGCTTACCAATAATCCTGGATACAGCAAATCTGTATCTGTAGACTAGTTACATGAAAGGCAGGAAACAAGCACAAATGCGGCCTTTAAACCAGAAAGTTGAAAGAGATGGGAAAACTTCCCAAACAGCCAATAAACTACAATTTCTGGGCCAGAAACCACTCCTTTTGTGGTAGATAGGCTACCTAGTGCTTACCACTCCCACTGATAAGCTAGAAGGCTTCCCTCCAACACAAAAAGGCTTGGGGTGCTTTTCATTCATACCTCTCAACTTTCCAGACATTCCTAGGATGTCCAGATGTGTTCCTTATCAAATTTGTGGCTTTCTGCCTCTTTTTAATTTCACCAAATCTTTTGGGTTTCTAATACTATGACGGGAATGGACCCCATTCCTAACTCAAAGTATGGGGAATCTCTCTTCTCTAATGTATTGTTACTATTATGCAAAAAGCCCAGAATTTCCAGACATAAGATATACAAAATGATTACGAGAGAAATTAGAGGAAAGAAAAATTCTTCCAGAAGAAAAACTGTTAGAAGCTTCAAATGAAAATGTGTGTTCAATAATACAACAGATTTGTGAAAAACAGTATATAGATTAAAAAACTTTGATCTGTTTTGAAAAAGAAGCATCCATGGAAGTGAAAAAATATAAAGAACAAAACGTAGAGATAGTTGAACAATATAAAAAAGAAATATGGACATGGGAAAGAAGGAGAGATTTGATATGGTGCAATATTTATGCAAAGGAGAAAGCCAAATTAATCAAAATCAAAAAATCAAATTAATTAAAGAAGGCAGCCCTGAAGATATTCAAAGAGAAATACAGGCAAAGGCATCTAGATATGGAAAATTTTACAATAAAAAAATAATATCACAAAGATGGAACGTAGAAAAGAAGATTAGTAAAGCAGAAGTTAAAAAAAATAGAAGTTGAAGTTATGGAGTGCCTGCGAAGTGAAGGATTTGATGTAGAAGGTCTAATACAGGTTACATCACAGCATGATGGAGTGAGCCCCCAAAGTAAGGAGAAACAGGAAGATCAGGAAACATATGAAGAAGAAATATGGACACGAGAAAGAAAAAGAGATTTAATATGATGTAATATTTATGCAAAGGAGAAAACAAAACTAAGCAATACAAAAAGAGCAGCACCAAAGATATTTGAAGAGAAATATAGGCAAAGGAATCCGGACATGGAAAACTTTACAATACAAAAAATAAAACAAAGAGAAATGTAGAAAAGGAGATTAGCAATGGAGAAGTTAAAGAAATAGAAACTGAGATTATGTAGTACCTGCAAAGTGAAGGATTCAGTGTAGAAAACCGAATGCAGAAAGCACCACAACAGGATAGAGCAATGGATATCCAAATTAAGGGGAAACCAGTGGAACAGGAACCAATTGGTCAGGTGCCATATCAAGATATTTTGGAGTCTTCTACAGGACATCAGTATAAACATTCACTTGAAGCTAGACAGCAAGGAAAGGAACAGGAAACTGTGGAAACTCTGATGCAGTCAATGTTATGAAGTGATAGGCCAGTGAGTTCCCATATGACAGAGCAACAGATGGCACAGGATGAAATTGAAGAGAAGGTGCCACAGGAAGATGCTATAGAACTTCTTATAGAATGCCCACAGGAAACGGAAAACAAGGGATGTCTCTCAGTGTGGAAGAAAATGAGCTAAGAGAAGAGTTGCTTAATTTAATAGACATGGATAGATATATTAAGATCAATGAGAGAAATAGACTGCAGAAGGTCAATAAACCCCAAAAAGTTAGAAGTCTGATAAAACAAATGCAGTAATTAGAACTGTCCATAGAGATCCATGTGATATAACAGAAGTAAACAGGATATACTACTGTGCTGCTAAATTAATAACTGATAATACCACAAGAACACAGGGTAGTGAGGGAAAGGAAAGGGAGAAACTGAATACCATCATGGAAGTATCGAATAGTGAAAACTATAAAGCAATTAAGACAAGAAGTGTCACTCTTAGAACACTATAGAAGAGGGAATAGATCAACAAAAATACTAAGAAAGATAGATGTGGTGAAAGCAATGCATAGTATTAGAACAGACCAGGATCTATCATTTACTATTGTAAATAACAAAGTAAAAATTTCAGCACAAGCAGAAAAACTTAGAAGATACACAGATAAATATAAAGGAAAAGTACAAAATAAGCAATTTATTGATGACCCAAAAAAGTTTTATAGAGAATTGGGAAATAAGGTAAAAGGAATTGAGAAACCACCAAAAAAGAGGAAATAGATACATTTTGGAGAAGTATCTATTGAAGATTCTGTGGAACATAACAAATATGCTAAATGGACAGAAGTAAAAAAAAGGATGAGAAGTTTAAAGGTGCAGGATATGAAATGGGGTGAAGTAACAGCCAGAGAGATTGAGACAAAGTTAAGAAAAACCTCTAACTGGAAAACCCCAGGCCCAGATGCACTACCTAACTTTTGGTTAAAAGTATTTACATCTTTGCACGAGGATTTAGCCATGAGTAAGAACTATTTATATGCGGACCCTGAGCAGACACCAACCTGGCTAACAACAGGCAAATCAATGCTCCTTCTTAAGAGTAAACCTGCAAGCTACTCTAAAATTATAGACCAATAACTTGCCTTCCAACGACATATAAATTATACATGGAAATTGATACAGACAGAGTTTATAGTCATTTAGAAGAAAACTCAATTATGGCAGTAGAACAAAAGGGCAATAAACGAAAGTCATATGGAACAAAGGATCATTTGTTGTTAAAGTCATATGGAGAACTGTAAAAAGGTTAAGAATTTAAGTATGGCATGGATTGACTATAAAAAAGCATTTGATAGTATCCCACATTCATGGATAAATGAGTGTTTAATAATGTATAAGATACACCCTACACTGATCGACTACATTACAGTGACCATGAAACAATGGCAGACCACTTTGCAATTAAGCCATGATAAAAGACAGATTATTATCCCAGGGATAAAAATTCAAAGGGGCATATTCCAGTGGGACTCTCTGTCACCATAGCTCTTCTATCTTGCCCTTAACCCTTTAAGCTGTTTACTTAACAGCTTAGGCCATGGCTACAATTTGGCTCCTAAAAACAGCAAAGTATAATACTTTTCATCTTCACTTTGTTAATTTGGTCTTGATAAGTGTGCAAAAGCAACCTTTAAAGTAGGAAAACTGCAGCACCAGGAAAACATAAGTTTGGGACAAGAATGTGATATAAAAGAATTTGAGCAAGAGGGAGTTTATACATATTTGGGAATTGATGAAGGATCAACAATAAAACATGAATAAATGCAATTATAACTTAGTAAAGAATACTTTAGAAGACTTTAATTCGGAAAATAGCGTTGGCATCTAGGAACAAAATCCAAGCTATAAACCAATTTGCTCTTCCTGTCCTTACTTACAGTTTTGGAGTGATTGACTCACCCCAAAATGTGTTGGATAGATTAGATAGGAAAACAAGAAGGATGCTTCATGCTCACCAAATGAATTATAAAAATCAGTGTATACGAGGAATATATGATCTTGGTATACAGGAAACTGTATCCACCTCCTATCTGTAAATGTCATACCTGTTTCCCTTACCAAGTCTATTAACAGTTTACATGAATGTATGTGCATGTACAGACATCTTCACACACACACACACACACACACACACACACACACACACACACACACACACACACACACACACACACACACACACACTGCTGCCATTTAAAGCCTCTAGTCCCTCCAATTCACTGCTGGTGATTTGAACCCCTAGTCTTCCTGCACTGTTAGGGATAGAAGCAGCCAACCTACCCTATAAACATCATACAGGCAGTAATCAAAACACCCTGCAATCTATAGTCTTACCATTATGGCAATCGGTGGTCCTAGCCCATCAACCTAACTTCTTACACTTTCTGGATATGGTACATGATTCTTGAGCCTTTGCACGCTGTATTAATCAACCCTGGTTATGCTGACACTATGTTAGAAAGTTACAAACTAGTTCTGATTAATGGTCTCACCTCACTGGAAATATATTCCAGATTCCATTCTTTGTACTGTACCAGTCATAGATTCCAGATTCCATTCTGTGTACTGTACCAGTCATTCTGTGTTGCATTACTCCTCATTGGATCATTTTTACCCCCAAATGGGGCCAGTCCCAAGTCACTCTGGTGGTCTTCAGAACTGAGATATAGCAGTACATTATCACTGGCCAAGGCTTCTCAGTCTTAGCTGTACATAACACACAACAACATACAGTCTACAGAATATTTAAAAATGTGCCTCACTGCTATGAAATGTGCTTTTACCCAGAAAGCAGCCCAAACTCCTTGCTTAGATATGTCTTTACACATAAAGCAGTCCAGACTTACTCCTTAGATCTAATTGACTGTTCACTTGAACATTATTTCTTATCACCTAATCAACGTATATTAGGATTCTACAAGCAGATTCTTATTGTCATCTTAGTCTCAGCAATCACATTAAAAATATAAAATGTCTAAGTAGGATATGTGATCAGTTATATTGGCAGCAGTTCTGAAGTAAAAACCACAAAATCATAACTCATTCCTCATAGTGCAACCAATTTCATTTAGCACAGCATGCCAAATGGAGCATAATTTTGGATGTACGTGCAATGCAAATGATTTTTTTCCAAGTCAATCATTTAAGTAACCAGCTTAAAAATGCTAGTGTGCTCTATTGCCATGCACTGATTTTTCAAAATATTTTTTACACAGAACAAACATATTCTATGAAATGAGTCATGTCTCATGAAACTGAATGAGGATCTGAAACCTTTTAGTTTAACATCGTGTCTTACCACTCATTATATTAGCAGACATACTACGAACTCTCATGAAACATTTCTTTAATACTGTCTTTGTTTTGCTTTGCTTCCTTTAGCCCTCTGCCTGTAGTTTAAAAAGTTGCGGTAGTATTGTAATGAGGTTTGGAAATCTATTAGTCCTTAATATTCAGTCTGTGCAAATGAGAGATTCTTGGAAAATAATGTAGGAGACATAACTTATTTGATGCTATATGGGACTAGAAAATAGAGAATGGACTTAAATTGCATTGCTGCATTTTCCATAGAAAGTTTAAACAAGGGACCCTTGGAGACAGGTGTAACCATCATAGTAATCACAAATGAACAGGTTTTGATGCAAAAAGTATTCTAGTTTTGCATTTAACAAAGTTGATAAAACACTGCCCATACCTCTCAAGTGTCTAGAATTTTTCAGAATGCTCAGATTTTTTTCTCATATGTTTAATCCGTTTCTCATAACTTAGTGGTTTTCTGCCAAGTCATTGACGGCTGAAGTCACTAAGCAATGACAGGCATATGAGTTTCAGATGTCATATCCTTGGCAATCATGGTAATGCAAAATCTGTTATTATAGCAACTTCTAAGTTTATTAGAGCAATATTTAAAGTCTGTCCCTGATATTGGGCCTTTGCCACCCATTATTTTTGGTTTTGTTCATAATTCTTACTCTAAGAGGTTAAGAGGCACAACACTACCTCTTGAAATTTTTCTTGAAGCTGAAGAACATTGCAATGTTTTTTAAAGGAATTTTAATACTTTATAAGTCATGAGTCATGTTTGAAGCTCTTTTGTAATTCTAGGGAAGCATAGAGTTTTAATAGTGTGTGTTCCTTTAAAAGTTTAATGACTAATTTTGTTTTTAAGTTCCCACTAAATAATTCAGGGAAGATATACAAGGAAGGGAAGCTGTATACTTGTTATTCTGATGAAGTCTCCTGAGAGAGACAAAAGTGTTTAATCCTGGTTACTTATTTTTTTATTTTTGAACTTTTCATGCTGCCTATTCCTCCATCCACTCATTTGAAGTTTTTTGGTTACCAGTTTTGAGTGGAATACCCTATTGTAAAAGTTTGCGTTTTTTAGAAAAAGTGATCAGTTAGCTAACTTTCATAAAACTTACGTTACTATGATTTGTACAGGATTAGGCCTTTGCTTATAAATGGGACTAATACATTATCTGATTGCAAAACATAAACATGTGAGCTTTTTCTCCTAGATTACAGTAATACTGAAAACTTACTTTCTGTGTCTGTGAAAAAATAATCAATAGCTATATATCTTGCTTGTTATAGTAAGCCTGTCATTACAGTGAGGAAAATCCAATAAATAGAACTATATACATTAGAGTCAGTTCCTGGGATTCAGAAAGATGACAACTGCGATCCTACTGGGCTGGCTGCTATTTACCTATTATGCACTCATGACCAGAGGTGGGCTTATGGTGAGGGCGTGTGTTTCCCAGTGGCGGCTAAGGAATAAAATGAGAAACTGTCAGGAATATTAGATGGCTTGAGCTTACAGCTTGGTGTGGCTTAGTATGGTACATGTGCCCTTTAGGGCTGCTAGCTCCCTTTTCCATCTTGACGATTCTGTGCATATGTAAGATGTGCACTGAATCAGCAATATGTGAAAGGGAGCTAGCAATCTTAAAGGGCACAATACATTGCTTTCATCTATTTTTTTTCTAGATTAAAAGGTGTAAAGAGGAGTATATGACATTTATGAAAAAAGGAAAGCTAGAAGAGGGGACACATAAGGGGTCAGATGCCCATTTTCTACATAGTGGGAAGGTAAGGTGGGGATGGAAGGAAGGAATGAATAAAGGAAAGTTGAAGGAATAGTAAAAGGGTTAGAGTAGGTAGCAGGGTCACACAACAAAGTAGAAGACAGACAAGACTGATAAGGGAGGACCTAATCCACTGAGAAAGGGGGAGCACAGTGGATTAGGAGACATCAGAGAAACAGAGGGAAGTCAATGGTGATGGGAAGGATTGGACAACAAACAAGGGTGAGAATAGACATAACAGGGAGGGGAACACCAGGATGGGAGATAGGGTGGGTAGGTATGACCATCAGTACTCTCTGCCCACATCTTACCCAGTAGATCCCAACTTGGGCACTCACATCACTGGGTCCTGGCTCCAATAGTGTGACCAGTGTCTGGCAAGGACACAATTTTGCAAACTGCAAGAGAAGTCTTTGTAGATGGCTGATGCCAGCATACAGATGCCAGTCTACCAGCTCCCCTACCATGTCAACAAACTGGTTCTATTGGATAAATAGCTCCTTACCTCTGAAAGAGTCACTGGTGGGAATAACAGCACAAAAAAGGAAGCCAGCACCTTAGGACCGTGAAGATTTATTGAGAAAACCAGAGCGGTTTCAGCTTATTGCTTTCATTAGTGGTACATAACATGAAGCAATATAACAACTGCAATATATACTCAGTATCATTAAAGACAAATGACATTATTTCTTGTCTAAGGAATATTTGGTCTGATACTAAATAATGAAAATGAAAAATAATTAATATAAAAAGACAATACAAACAACAATAAATTCTATTCTTATTTCCTATTTTTCTTTTCTTCTTTCTTCTTGGGACAAACCAAAGAATTGTTAATAGATTCATAAATAGTATCAAGACCCATGAAGAGAAAGGAAATAATAACAAAACCCTACAGTTTGTCATTTAATCCCGGTGGGAATAACCCCCCTAATTTAACAATCCATTTCCTTTCCTTCATATTTAATATACCATGTCACCCTGTTTTGAAAGATCTGTTGCCCGATATTTTGTCTATGCCTGTAAAAGTAAATTTGGCCATGTGATGAACTAGTGAATGTCTATATAGAGCATTGGTGGCCCTTGCATTCCTAATGTCTCCTAAATGTTCTGACATTCGACATCTGAATTGTCTACAAGTTTGCCCCACATAAAAGGTTTGACAAGTGCAGGTGGCCAAATATATAACCCAATCTGTTCCACAATTGGCATAAAAATACATGTTATACAGCTGCCCAGTATTTTTACTAGTGATTGATTTGGTTTTAAAGACATATTTACAGAAGGTGCAGTGTCCACAAGGATAAGAACCAACCAGTCTCTCCCATGTTAATGTAGTTTGATGGTAAATAATATCCTGATGCATAATTTTCTTATAGTGAGAGAAATGGGACCCTAAGGTTTTGCCCCACCTGAAGGAAAATGAGCATTTGTCCCCCAAAAGGTCTCCCAATTGTTCATTGGCCTTCAAAATATTCCAGTGTTTGTCAATAACATCTGTAAAAAAGGCTGTATTTCTGCCAAATGTAGTGACCATTCTCAAGGTATCCTTATTCTCCTTCCTGGATGTATGTTTGTATTCTAATAAGGTACCCCTGGATTGGTTGTTGGCCCATTGCATGGCCGAGTTCACATTCTGTGTACCATATCCCCTAACTAGAAATCTGTTGGCTAAATCCTGATGGGATTGTGTCAAATCCTGCTGTGAAGAACAGATTCTCTTCAAACACAAAAACTGAGATTTAGGAATAGTATTAATGGTGTGTTTGGGATGGAGACTGGAGGCGTGTAACAGGCTGTTATATTGTGGATATTTTCGATAAACAGTAGTGCGTAATGTATTATCTGGTTGAAGCTGTAAATTAACATCCAAAAAGTGAATCTCATTTTTATGAAAACTCACTGTAAACTCACCCCCCCCCATTTATTTACATTGAGGTATTCAATGAATTCCTCCAAATAATCACTGCCTCCTTTCCGTATAAGCCAACAGTCGTCCAAAAAACATCTCCATATGTCAATCTCTGGCAAATACAGGTTATGTGACTCATTGTATATGATGTGTTCCTCAACATATCCCATATATAAATCAGCATATATTGGGGCAAAAGATGCCCCCATTGCTGTACCTTGTATTTGCCAGTAACACTCATGTTTAAAACAGAAGACGTTTTTGGTAAGGACATGCTCGGCCATGCAAATTTAATTTAAATTTAATCCCCAAAAATTTAATAAACAGCAAGGATAGCAACAAAGAGGGTGGGGGAGAGAAAAGCAAACATTACAGTGAAATACAGCACTACATAATAATGAAAACACAACTGCAGTAGTCTCATGAAAAAAAAAAAATTAGTGACTACTGCAAATGTAGGCATATGCAACTTATGCAAATTATATAGGCTGCATGTGCAACTATATATTAACTACACTGGTTACTGAAATTATGCTGTAACAAGGATTACATACAGTAATGTGTCATCAGGGGAATATTTAGGGCTGTCTTTCCCTATGCACTATAGAAGTTATTGAGTTTGTATCTACCAAAGAGTCAATCCAATGGGAGTACGCTATAGTCCCATGATCAGGACAGCACAGTTGATGCCCCCCTTCTGCTGAACTATAGCACATGCAGCATAGGTGGAAACAAAGCACACACAACCTTCCCCATTAACACCATGAAAGGCAGATGTACAGTCTGTTGGGCTACAGTGGCAGCACTATGACAGCTAACTTTCCAATAACTAATAAGCACATATAATAACAAATCACTGCAATGGCTAACTGACTTAATCTACTGACAGACTCTACACACTAACCAAGGGTGATAACATATTACCTGCAATTAAGCTGCTTAAGAAGTTTACATATATTATGGGTGAATGTCAAGGAATTATACTCACCAAGTGAAAACTAAAGCTTCAGACTGCACAGTACAAAACAGGTGTGCTCACACCTGCACCCAAAAGGTAGGCCAACCTCTCCTGGTAATTCTGATAATTATTTTCTGTGGCTTCCTGGGCCATGAGACAGAAAAAGAGCTACATTAAGTGCAGTAAGTTTATACTGGCAGGATAATACTTTAAAATAGTAATAATAATATTAAAAAGAAAGTAAACAAACATTTGCAGGAGCTCTCAGCACTGGTGAAGATGATCTGGACAGCACCTCTTACAGCTACTGTAGCGGTGCCTTCACTGCTGACCAGGATGTGCCACTGGAATCAGTAACTGCTCTGGCAGCACCTCTTCCAGTCACTGCGGTGATGCCTACACTACTGACCAGGATGTGCCACTGGGATCAGTAACTGCTCTGGCAGCACCTCTTCCAGTCACTGCAGTGGTGCCTACACTGCTGACCAGGATGTGCCGCTGGCATCAGTACCTGCTTTGGTGAGACAGTGGCAGTCATCCATCTTATACTGGGTATCATCATAACAGTCCCCTAGCAAATGGTCCTAATGGCTTTCCTGCAAAAGGTGGAGAAAGAGTTTTATCTTCTGAGAGTACCACCAGGCACCTTGTATGCATCAATGCCATCATGGTCATTCACTAGGTCTCATGCAAGACAATAATGGCTGGCAACTCATGCTCATTTCCTGTTGTGAGAATTGTTGAATAATGTACAGCAACTCAGTAGCATATCCAATTGAATATTTTGAGATGGATGATGCCATTTTAAACTTGTCGAAAATAAGGTAGATGGTGTGAAATAAGACAGGCACAATTCCACTGTATAGCATACACTACACTTATTACTATCACAGGGTTGTTTTGTGATCCCCGTTCCTTTCAAGTTTGATTTGGGAATTGCAGAAAACCTCCTGCTGATGCTACTGTGCCCAAGCATGTGCAATGCACCTTGAATGTGTTTAGATGTGGGCATGGCATCATGTAGAACTATCAGTATGACCCAGTTTTTGAGGGTGATGCATACCATAAATGATTCAGAGACATTCATGAGAAGAATTCTCATTTACACAATCCTTGTACTCAGAGGCTCAGATCAGCACAGTATAAACCCCAGCTGTTGCAGAGAGCCTTATCATACCACAGGAGAAGACACCGAGCTGCAATTGGACATTGAATGTCCCCTGGGGAAGACAATCAACATGGAAAGCAGATATACTACTTGCTGAAGTTACATACAGTATTTTCCTTATAGCTAATTGTCTGTAATGTAAATTAATGCTTTTTTGCAGAAATATGTATCTGATAGGGTCTACTTCACATGATCGACAGCTCAAATGTTCAAATTTCATATGGCCGAGACCATATGATCGAAAATTTGAAACATCGACCATGCAAAGTAAACACCAAAACACATAAAAAACCCCACTGACTCTGTTTAGCAGGGGGGCAAGCACCCCTGCACCCCCTACACCCCCTGCTACTTAAATATACCAACTCCAAGATTGCACTACATTGCGGTAATGGGAAACTTCCCGTTCCGCATTGTATGGAGATCTCCATTCAGATCGGTCGAGCTTTTGAAAGTTCGATCATATGGTCTCAACCATATGAAAGTCAAACTTTTAAAAGTTCGATCATCTGAAGGGGACCCATCTGATAAGTGTAACAAGGGAATAGTAGTGCACAGAGCAGGTATATATAAATGCTAGGAAAGTTAATGGAATACCCACCCTAAAACAATTGTAAAATGTAGCTCTTGAAGGAGTCAGGCCAGCTCTGCCTGTGATATAATGGGTTAAACAAATACCTGTGTGTAGCTTTTTTTGAGACATATAGTTGGGTATAACAGTAAGTTATATATCTGTTCTGTGTGGTATATCTGTTCATTACTATGTTTCATATTGTATGTATAGCTAATGTTTGCTGCAATATATATTATTTGCTATTGTATGTATATTCAGTTGTTCTTAATGTACTCTGCTGCTCATTTATTATTATGTGGAACTTTTCTCCCCGGGCCTTCAATGAAAAATGACCTGTGTCCAGTTGGAATTTCCCGGTAAACAAATGCAAACAAACAAACAAATAAATAAATAAATAAGTTGCTATTATAACACTCATAGTATATTCCTGTATAGTAATGTGATTGTGGTAGCTGTATGTCTGTTGAAAGTAACCACTCTAGGATTACCCTATATTGCCAACTACAGAAGGGTACATTTTGCAGAATGCAGGGTAGTGACAACTGTCAGACTGGTTAACTGCATGGATTAGGGTTGTATGTGTGCTGTGGAGGTTGTATGTACCCACACACATATAGCATTGAAGTCCCAAGTGCCTCACACTCACAGGCAACCAATGACAGTGGCCTCTCTTGTAGCCTTCTTCAGTAATCCCCTCCATATCCACAAACAGGCAGACACATAGAGAGACTGACAGACAGATAGACTTGCACACACACACACACACACACACACACACACACACACACACACACACACACACACACACACACACACACACACACTCACACACACAAACTGCATTTACAAGTTTCCATTTTGTTCAGCACTTAGACATCTCCCTTCTCAATATATTCAAAATTGTGCTCCCTCCCCCACCTGTGCAAATGCTCTTGTACTTTATTACTTGGGTTGCCTATGTGCATTGCATGGCATGGTCAGCCTACATATGGGTAAGAACTATGGCTTGTTTGTATCAGTTTGTTTCACTGTAGTGTATATTCTTTACTATGGGCTGGAACTATGTGGTAGATGTTACTTCTTTGCTAGTACCATGCTATACCGTGCCCGCCTCCATCTAGCGTTCTCATTCTTGGCTTCTTGGTCCTTCACTGACTCCATTTCTGGCTCATCTTCCAATGCCTATTGTGCTGGGATATGTTCATCCCTTGACCGGACTCTTTGCCACAAGTGCCTCCTAATAATCATGCTGTATAAGACTGCACACACTGAAAATATTTTTGCACATATGCCAGGAACATACACAGGGCCCCACCAGATGTATCCAGGCAGTGAAAACATGCCTTTAGCAGCTCAAAATCATGCTCTGTGATGACAGAGGTTTGTAATAGGGCATAGTTGAATCCATGGTCTGTTACACTCTGTGGATTTCAGATGGATGACATCAGCCTGGGCTCCAGGGCACATCTAGCATTGCCAATAAGATGCCACTGGGAAAAGTTACCTCTTGCAACCCATTAATAAAGGTCAGATGTGTATCATATGTGGTAGTCATGATAACTGCCTGAGTGGCCGCCAAACATGTTGTAGATGATACCCTCAGCATTACTGACCACCAGGCATTTAATGAAGTTATATCTTTTTCCGCACATCTTCTCCGCAGGTCACCAGGTGGGGCCTTTATTTCAATGTGGGTGTAGTCTATGGCCACCAGAACCTCTGGGAAATGGGCTGCTTCACCAAAATCCTGCATGGTATTTCTCTCTTGTCTCTGTTGTATATAGAAACCACATATGTTCACCTCCAGTGATGTAGAATGGCATCAACAAACTGATGGAATATTCTCAAGGGAGATGCCTGAGATACATCCACTGTGTCCCCTGTTGGACACTGAAAGGTCCTTGTAAGTAGTAAATGTAAAGCCAAACATGCCTTTGTATCTATTGAGATGCGTGAACCGTAATGTCCACTGGCCTGCAGATAAGGCCAACATGTCTACCAGTTCCTCCTGTATGGTGTGCCTATCCAAAAAGGTACAATGTCATTATCATGATGGTCATAAAATGCTAAACGTGGTCAGATGGCACGGTGCCTCCAAGGTTGAAGGCATGCACCACTTTGGCCTGTAGTGGGAATAATAGCCTGTTGCATATACACATTCACCTCTAGTATATTTACACAGTTCCCTTGCATGTACCGAAGGTTTGATTGTGGCCATTACTACTAGTGTTTGCATACAGAGTCATGACATTTGTACATTTCCAGATCACTCTGCCGTCTTGTTTTATCCCTTTTGCACACACAGGCACCCTCATTTTAATACCGCTACTCATTACTATGTGCTTATACAACCATTAGCCTGTACTGTGAGAAGCTCTCCTGCTCAGTCTTGGACTGAGTGTATCTGAATTGTACACACAGCATGTCCGTGGCTGCTCATAAAGCAACACTGCCTACTGCAACGAGGCAAATGTTTCTGAAGCCCAGGAAGTGTCTCTGTTTAAAGTTCAGTATATCTAACTCTCTCTAAAGCATTCCATGCAGACTTAATCCCACATCATTTGACTCAAACCTGAAAAGATATGTTCTTTAGCCATCCTACTGTGCCACATAGATAGTTAAGACTGCAAGGTACTAACACTTTCTCTTCTGTAGTTTTGTGATGTTTCCTCAGACTTCACTTTTATACTATGTAACTCGCAAACTGCTTAACCAGATCAGTTCTTGCAGATGGTTCCTTAAAAGTGAGAATTCTGCCTATTGGTTGATGTGGTTAGCGAGTAAAAAAATCTGGACTAATTTTTCCTAAACAGAGTATTAAAACACATCTGTCTTTTATGAATGTCATATGATTTGACTTCCTCATCAGTAAATAATCAGATTTATGCTTGGAGTAACATAGTTGTATTTATGATCACTATAAAATCTTGATAAATGTTATTCACTCAAGAAAAAAAGCAAGAAAACAAAAAATGTGGCCCCACTAGATGCTTTTCTTTTTTTTAGAAATGCTTAATTCATTTTGTTTTTCCCATTGGTTTTAGTCATGGCTTTTAAGACTTGCTGAAGAATTCACACACAGTCATTAAGATTTACAGTTAGCTGTGAGAACTGACAGCACTATGTGAGAATGAGTGCAACATTTTGGAAGGGGCCCAAAATGAGAAGTTCTGTGTGTTTGTGTTGTTTTTTTTAAAAAAAAAAAACTGTTCTGATAAACTGCTTCTGATTAATAAAGTGAAATCCCAAACTGAATTGCTAGTTCTGGGAAAGGCATTGTATTGATTACCTCTAACGTCCATGAAAATCTAATTAGTCTTCAGACTGAACAGTGAAATGAAGATCTGATAACAGCTGGTGCTTTTAATTCATACTCTTGAACTTAAAATTACTTGCACTAACACTATTCATAAAATAAAATGGAAAATTTAACTTTTGATTAAGGCTCAAATAAATATGGTATATTATGTAAATTTAAATAGCAAACTCAGTTCAACATTCCAATACAAAAGGTTAACTGTGCTGTCAATGCAGTTGTATGAGAGTTGCCATAACAGCTTAACATAATGTGCCTAAAGTCTTCATAACTTGTATCAGAGATACAAAGGAAAGCAATTATTATTTTTTGTTGCACTGTTGTACAGAGTTGATAAATGACATTGTTTTTAATGCAACAGTAACATAATAAGGGTGCACCAGAAAACAATTTCCTTACCTTATGAAGGAATGTTGTGATGATCTGGGATTATATTTTTAGAATGCTTAAAGGAAAATCAAAGCCATGCTAGATGTGTTAAATGAGTAGAAATGTACACATGCAAGGTTGCATTTCTGCAAAATACTGTAGTTTGTACTGCCCAAAATATATGTGTGTGTGTGTGTGTGTGTGTGTGTGTGTGTGTGTGTGTGTGTGCATGAATATACCTATATCTGCATCTGTATCTATATCTATATGTGTATTTATCTTACCTCTCAACTTTTTTGCTCAAGAGTTCTATGCAATGCCAAAAATAATGGGGTATGTGTGTAAAGGGCTCAAATCAAGGACATATTTTAAATATTGCTCTTTACTGCTCTTATGAACTTAAAAAGTTGGTAGAACAACAAAGTGTACATTGGCATGCTTTTTCTGAAGGATATGAAGTCTGAAACTCAAATATCTGTCATTATTGACTGCAATCCTCAATGTTTTGCCATAAAACTGCAAATTTTACAAGGGACAGACGAAGAATATAAGGCAAAAATCTGGACATTCTGCAAAGTTCTGGAGAATTGAAAGGTGTGTTATGTTAATTTAACATCTGTGTAAGTGACTTAACTGTTAGACTTACCATATAGTCAGTCCAGATTATTGGGAGATTCATCTCTGTTTAAGTGATTTTTCACTACACATGGTGAAAAATATCCATTATGCCTTACTTGGTGACCTAGTTTGATATGATCACTTCTGACTTAGAATTGGAACCAAGTTTTTTGGTATGCTTAACATCTGATCCTTTCTGTCATGGACATTTCTTCTCAAGTCTCCAGTACTCAGCTGTGGGAATTCAGGAGTATTTTCATACCTCCATCACAAGTCCATCTATTATGCCTTGGATTAGAGTGTTGCAAGGAGTGCAGGTTAGGACATGGTGAAAAAATGCAGATGGAGGAGTTTTAACTTCTGATGAGCCAATACTCCTGTTTATCAGCCAGAATTCTCATGTAAGAAGGCCCACTTGTCATTTCTGCAGCATCTGGGCATAACTGTTATGGTTGTTACTAGAATGTGTGATCCAGCCTGTCTTTCAGCATAGGAAGCATTTTCAACCTCAGTCTGTAAGACAGTAGCACGAATCTTTGGTGATAAGGTTGACCACTTTAAGCATAACCATGTCCAAATACTTCAGTAGATCTTGTGTTATTGGAGTTTCCTGAATGCTGTTGTATCAAACGACTGAAATTAAATCATGTGACTGGTTTCCTCTGCTTGTCCAGTTTATTGTCAGGTGGGTGAATAGCACTGGTGATATCCTGTTTTGAGTTACTATCTCTATTTATTTTCTTGATAATGCAGTCATCCCAAAGATCATGTTTTTTTCATCTAATTAAGAGATTTTTATAAATCCACATTTAAGAAACTCCATTTTGATCTTCAGAATCTGGAAAGCTATGGATAAGTCTCTATTTTTCTTTTTTAATAGCTATGGTTATTGAGAAAGCAGTGTTTGTACAACTTACCCTCCACACATTCCTTAGTCTCTTCCTTCATTATTTTTTTCTGACATAATAAGTTTATGTGTCATGTAAAGGATATGAGGGTGCTTCATGGCAGTGTGCTGCCATAACAGATCCAAGTGATGGTTGTGGTAATATCACCTCAAATCCACTACTCTCATTTATTGAATAAGCCCTTTTCAAGCATCTGGTTGCATTTAGGGACCTGTCAGTGGTCATTCATGTACTGATCTCAGCATAATGCAATTACAATACCCCTAAACTTCAGCTAGATGACTGTGATCTTAAGCACCTACAGAACATCCAGTATTCCACAAACAGGCTGTTGACTGGCACAGCAATCCGAGTATTTCACTGCTGTTTTGCAAAAGGTTTAGAATGACTGCCTATGGTGGCAAGGTTTTTGATCCTGGCATGAACGTATTGTCTCTCACATGATGCAGGTGTTGTCTTCCTCAAGGTGTTGCTGAAGTATTACTGTCCTTTGAACAATCAGATACAGACTGCTGGTGATATGGATGAGGTGTGGCAGTGAATGTGTGTATGTGTAAATGTTTGTGCATTGTGTAGTGGAGCAGAGTGTTTTCTCACTCTCTGATATACAAGTTTTCCAGGATACATTCCAGTACCCCCCCAAAAAAACAATGAATAGGATAAATTAAGTATCAGAGCATGAAGGAAGGCAGAAGCATTACAAATTGGGAATTCCTTAGATAAATTAGTTCATTCCAATACTACTCTAAGAATGAGAAAGCTGCATTGAAAAAAAAAACTTTTGTGCATGATAACAGTCTTTCTGCAGCTTTGCTAGTGTTGCATCACACCTTTCAAATAATTTCCCCCACTGTTAGCAATATAACACAGAAGGCCTCTGGCTGATGAAGTTCACAGATGACTGCAAACTAGGAGCCATAGTCAAGTCTCCAAATGATGTGGACATCCTACAGAAGGGCCTCACTGAGACAGATGCCTGATGTCAGAGCTATGTCCTCAAGCTCTATGCCAAAAAGTGCAGTGTCATCCCCTTTGGTAAAAACTCTGCACCCATGAACTACCACATAGGCAGCAATCTACTTAACACCGAATGCGTGATAAGAGACCTTGGGACCCAGGTGGACAGTAGTCTCGACTTTGATAGTCACATCGCCACAGTAGTCAGGAAGTCCTTCTACATGGCACACCTCATCATAACAGGGTTCTCATCCAGGAAAAAAGAGGTCATTGTTCCCCTCTACTCATCACTCATTAGACCTGTTATAGAGTACAATGCCCCTTTTGGAATGTACCTCACAAGACATCTGCAGCAGCTGGAAAGGCCACAGAAGTACCTCACAAAGAGGATTACTGGCCTCAAACAAATGCCCTACACTGACAGCCTCAAAAAACTCCAGCTTTACTCCGTAGCATATCACCTACTCCGAGGTGATCTCTGTCTAACATATAAAGCTATGTCAAATCCAGAGCTGTTGGACATGCTACATCTAAAGAAATCCCAATTCCTCCAAGCTACATGCTCTAGGGACCTAAACCTTGTCACCACAATAAACAGGACATACTGGAGGGATAGATTCCTGTCCCAGAGACTTCCTATACTCTGGAACAAGCTACCCATCTATGTCAAGCAAAGTTCTTCATTAGCACTCTTCAAGAAAAATCTTGATGAGTGGATGGGAAATAGGAAATACACCCCGGGGATCACTTCTGAGTTTCTGCTGGACAGTGGCACAGGAAAATAACTTTCTTGGGTGGCATAAGCTATGGTACCTTGCTGGCTAGGCTTACGTAGGCCCTTGGGCCGATAGCCTAGTACCTACCTATGAACCTGTGAACCTATATGTTTGTTTTAGATGATACTATCAGATACAGTGCATAATACAATACTGAATTAAGAATAATGCAAAATCTTTACAAAACACACACTCATCTCTTGCTTTGACTTTCTTTGGCATAACATCTATGACGATAGCTCACTCACTCCATTCCACCTTGAACAATATTCCACTGTATTCTAGTTGCTGTAATTCAAGGTCGCCCTTGAACCAGAGTGCATGTGACACTGTGGAAGCTTCTTGAAACATTAGAATTGCTTTTCAATTTACCTGAATCCTGGCCTTCATGCCTTTGAATGTCCCAATTTCCTTAGCAAAATTTTGCTAGGCATCTGACAGCAGTCATAATACTCATTTTGTTAACCATGACACATTTGCTAGCATTTTCAAATATCATATTTAGTATCTTGATAAAATACTAGTGCAGTTTGATTTTCAGTAGCAAGGAATGTGTATTATTCTGTATCATGGATATCCCAGAATGCACATTGAGACCACACATAGGTTCCTTTCAAGTGCAATTCAATATCTCCCAGGATTATTGTTAGTGATTCTGAGGATTGCTGCAGAACATTCTTTATGACTCATCTTTTTAACTGGGTCTGTGAGAAAGATTATTTAACAAAAGCCTTAGAGTTTCCATTGAGGTGACTTTAAACGGCATTTATAAATATTGTGTACAGTGCATTGCAGCTGTATGCTGCAAATGTGAAGGTTATATGCAGTTTGCCAACATAGCCACTGTAACTGCAGAAGCACTGTGCTCTAATTCTTCAAGGAATGCTATAAGAATATGCAAATGAGCCATACATGGTAGTTGCAGGAAGTAATGTAACTAATGAAATACAGATTGCATATACGATATGTCAGAACATTTCTGGACTAGAACTGGAGGCTATAGAGCAATAAAACATGGAAATTACTGGATGCTATCCTGTTTCTGATTACAAATATGATAGCTGCAGATACTGCAGCAGAAACCCACCAACACTCAAAGTGCAT
The DNA here is from genome assembly GCF_019279795.1 of Protopterus annectens. NCBI lineage: Eukaryota > Metazoa > Chordata > Ceratodontiformes > Protopteridae > Protopterus > Protopterus annectens. The sequence goes on along the minus strand of NC_056738.1, from coordinate 105,174,767 downwards.
CTGAGAAGCACTTCTGGCTGCCGCTTCTGTACTCTCATCTGTCCAGGGAAGAAGAGGTGGACAAATTCTAGCCAGCCTGATGATACAGAGGCAGTGTGTTCATCTTTATTGAATGTAAGAAGTATTACAAACCAATTAATACAGGTACACTCCTTCCTAACCATCCAAAACCCAGGTATACTTTGCATTACGGAGTCATGGATAAATGTTCACTCCCACAGTCTTATTATATGCTTCCCCAGTTATAACTTCATGCTCAACAGCATTCCTGGCTCAAAAGTTGGGAGTTCACACTGCTAGTCTTTAAAAACAATTTAAAAGCCAACGCCACCCCAAAATATGTTCCGGAATGACTGTGACCCCCAATAGGCAAATAGTACAAGTGGAAGTTATAGTAACAGGGCTGATACCAGGCTACAGAAAACTGATTTAAAAATGTTTTGTATTTTCTCTTCTCTCTTATTTCCTACCTGTAGCTCATTTGGTCTGCAAAATGTGTGTGTCCCATGGGTGACTTTTTTTTATTACAAAAGGACATGTAAGGACATGGAATATCTTGGAGTGTAATTTCCTGAAGTAATCACAATCTTCTTCAACGAAATAGCTGACAAGACATGTGACAAGAAAGTAGATATTAAAAGGCAGTCATTTAAGAGATGTATGGTCACATCCTGTTTATTGGTAGTCTTCATATTGTTGAGCTGGTGTAGTTAAACCCTTGTCCTTTACAGGTGGCAGAACTGGTTTAGTTAGTTTTGCTCTAGGAAAAGGAAAATGAAGCCAGGCTAATAGGTAACTTCAGTGTTAGCCTGGTGTTTCCCTGCAACACAGAAGCAACTGATTTCCTTACAGAAGTTGTCCTCACTCAGATAATTAATGATTCTACAAGGCTCAGCTTAAATATTTCCCACAAATCTGTGGATTACTGGAAAGTAACACCAAGCAATATTTAACAAAGGAACCTAAAGCACAGCGTAAACAAACAGGCAATGTCTGGCATAAATGGAACCAAAATCCAACCATTATTAACAAAAACAATGACATTACCCTGTTAAATCTGGTCCAAAAAGCAACCAGAGGGTACAGCTTCCTACATTCCTCTTAGAACAAACTAATAAATAGTCCAAAACAGTTCTGAAATCTTGTAAATCAGATCACTGGGCATTCACTAATCAAAAACTCTCCCTAAGAGGATACTGTTCTATACCTTCTGTCAAACTCTCTCTCCCTAGTTTTTTAAAGGAGTTCTCCAGTCTTCTACAGTCTTCTGCCCCATACCTTTTTAATCATTCACCAAACCTCCCTTATACATTCTCACTTTAATATTAAAAAAATCAAAATACATAACCAACTGGTGCTGATGGTATTCTACTCTGCTTATACAATTACCCTCAAGAAAATGACCAGTAAAGTCCATAATTCTAATAGAAATATACAATGGCAATAAATGGAGCATAAAATCAGTTTCTTTATTAATACAAATTAAAATTTTGCATACTAGCATCTTGGTTTCAATACCTTCAAGTCATGCACATACAATTCAAAGAAAATCATTCTATACTAAATAATCCAAGGGGAAAAAAACAATAAAGATAGCATTTGCTTAAACCAGTCAGTCATCTAATGAACTGAATGATTAATTACCTAAATAAATCATAATGAATATAACATGTTGAAATCTTTGCTGGGCCCTTTTAAACTGTAAAGTGGTATAAACAAAAAAATAAATCATGATTCCTTTCTCAGTAAAATATCTGCATTAACACAATGATACATAGTAAAGAATCTTAATGAGCAGACATCCCTAAGAAGAAGAAGAGAGTTAAAATGGGTGGCTGCCGGACAAACTGCAGTATCATGCTTAATACTCCTGATGTGCTCTGGTAAATGAATGTGAACTTGTCTGTTAGTTTGTCCTGTGGAAAATAACTTGACAGAACAATAAAGGCGATAAAGAGCATATTGTAAATAATTTTGTAAATCCCTAAATTTATATAAATGGCCATGAATATAATGTTAAGTCATGTCTCAGTATTTACAAGCTGAACATCCTTCCAATAGATTACCCCTGCAATTCATATTCTATGAGAAAAAAGATTTGCATGTATCATCATATCCATGAGGTTGAGAGAACTCTTGTATGAAATCATGGGAATATTTTTAATAATTTTACCCAATGACTTATCTGTAGTAAAGGCATGATAATGCTTACAAACAAATCATCCTTGATGTGCCAGACAGTGGCAAGTTTCATTTACTTTTTAATTCCTTGGTTTCCTTGCCCTCCCTGTGGCGCTCAGTGGTAGCTCTGCTTCTGTAATGCTTCAAGTGCTGCCGTGCCTTACCTTGTGCTTAGTTAACCTAAAGAAATTTAATTTTATAACTGCTTCCTTTAAGACATTAGCTGCATTAACAGATATTTTGAAGGGTTTTATTTTATCCCCAGTACTTTGCACCACTGGGCTCTGGTCTGTCTTAATAATACACATGCACAAACTGATTACACTAATGTGGAAGGGGTCCCACTTCACTACCCTCCAGCTCTGATTCCTTATCTTTCTAGCCACGTTGCCCTTCTTTATTTTTATACTCTCCTTTTCAGGCATTTTTTTACACCATTCTCAATGGCATCTTAGACACATGCACTGTTTAGCCATTGAAAACAATCACATCTACACTGTTCAAAGAACTAGCCTACACAAGGTAACAATCTCCTTGATAAAAACACATTCAATTTTCTAATATCCAAATCATTACACATACTCCCTCAAATTTTAACAACTTGATATAATGCCACAGTCTAAAGATCCGGTCTTAATTTTAAAATGGAAACGCATAAGCCAATATTAGTATCTATATCAACATCAATTTAATATTGTAAACAGTATTAACTGCTATAACCTCTCATACAGCAAACTGTTTACATCAACAAAAACAACAATTACTGATGTATACTATGTTTCTTTAAAATAGGTTTTAAAGGTACAGCAGCATTAATTTAGAACTAGAATTTAATTTAGAATTAAAGAACTGGTTGAGATGGCACAAAGCTGAGACCTCTATCAAGAACACATACTACGTTGATAGTGTTTTACAGCTTATACATGTTAGCAAGAGAAAGGGTGATTATAACAATACACTGGAAAATATTGAAGCCAAATGGATAGTGAGATTGCAGGAGGAGAATCTGCCAGGAATTAATGCTGCTGTACCTTTAAAGCCTATTTTAAAGAAACGTAGTATACATCAGTAATTGTTTTCTTTTGATTGGTTGATCAATTAATTTTTAATTGCATAAATTTATACACTTGTGATGCTTTTTTATGGATCTGATGAAGCACTATGTGTGAAAGTGCTTACCCTTTGCAATAAAGTTCCTGTTTTATTGGCTGTGGTGGACGTTTGGTTATTTGTTGGACATTTATATTTTTCACTAAGCGACCTTTAGCTGTTGGTTGTAGTCTTTTTTTTTATTTTACTTCTATTGTACAAGTCACTATTTATTGTTTACAGTTTGTGTATGACTCAGTTGATACTTCTTCCAGGACAATGGCCACTGGTACTGTTCTAAGAAGGTTTTCTAGGCTGTGTTCCCATTACCTCACAGATGTTGTTAAAAATGAGATTTTAAACTCTCCTTTGGATAGCGATTTAATTTTTGGCCCCTTCTGCTGCTGAGGTGATAAAAAGGTGTGATGAAAGGGGTAAGCTGATACAGGGAATCTCTAAGATTTTTCAGTCCTCCTTTTCCAAAATTTATAAGAGATTCCATAAACCCTCGTCCAGTTTTGGCACAAAAACTAAATAAACAGTCTCAACAAAATGCAGGTAAACAGATATTCAAGAAGAAATGGCAAGGAACTCAAAAAAGAATTCAGGAATCTCCCAAAAACCAAAGATAGTCCAACAGATCAGAATGGCTATTTAAGGATCCTTGTCCCCTTTTCCACCCTGGAAGCCCCCTTTCCCTTCCAGAAAGTCTGAATCTCCACTTTTCTCTTTGGCAACAGATAGTTTCAGAATAATGTGCTCTGAAGATCATTCATCAAAATTACAGGTAGCAATGGGCTCCTCCTTTCCAGGGGTAATCTCTCATCCACCAGACCAGACTCCTTTGTTTCCACCTGTCCTTCATCACATGCTGTCCTACGGAGTGACTGAAGAGTTCCTCCTTCCCAGGTCAGGGAAAGCTTTTATTCAATGATGTTTTCAGTGCCAAAGAAACAAAATGTTTGGAGACCAGTTCTGGATATTTCTACCCTAAACCTGTTTGTGACAGTGCCCAAATTCAAAATGATGACACTTCATAGCCTGTTACCCCTGCTTCCTCATTCAGGTTTCCCTGTAGAACTAAATTTAAAAGATGTTTACCACCACATCCATATTATCCAGATGTCAGGTATTTTTTAAGGTTGTGTGTGTCTGCATCACATTATCAATTCCCTGCCTTATCCTTTGAACTATCTGTTATACAAAGAGCTTTATCAGTGTCTAGCTACCATTATAGCTCACTGCAGGCTACAGGGTATCCACATTTTCCATATTTAGATGACTTGCTTATCTTTGCAGAGTATTTTTCAAAGTGTCAGAAATCTGTCACTTGTGTGAGAGATCTCTTACACAAGTTGGAATTCCAAGAGAACATTTAAATGTCTTTTTTGACTCCTTCATACATGATTGTGTTCCTGGGCTGTCAGCTAGACACCTCAGTTTAAAGAGCTTTTCTTCCACAAGAAAAGAAAAAAATAGATCTATACCTAGATCTGTTTCTAAGGTTTTCCACTCACACTTCAGTCACTGTGAGGAAGTACCTCAGGGTTTTGGGTCTCACAGCATCTATGATTCTCATGATACTCATGGCAAGACTCCACATGAGAAAGACACAATGGTATCTGAAGTCTTTTGGTCCCAGCACCAACATCCTTTGTCTTTTCAAATCTCAGTGCCAGGGTTTGTCAGAAGAGAAATCACTTAGTGGAGACAGCAAATATTCTTAAATCTGGGTGTCCTCTTCTTCCTAACTGTTCCAAAGCAGTCAGTTACCACAGGCACCTCTGAATTTGGTTGGATAGTGATTTCAGGAATGAAAAAAGTGCAAGGTGTGTTGAACACTAAGGACAGATGCAAGAATATAAAAATTGCCCTGATCAAACACTCAACTCTCTGATTCATCTTTGGTCCCTGGGACCTCTTCAAGTTGTTACAGATAATACCGCAATTATGTGGTACAGCAAGAAGTAAGGGGCAACCCGGTTGTATCCCGTTTGCAGACTAGACATGCTAGCTTAGGATATACCTTTACAGCACAATCTCACTCTACAAGCATCCTGCATTCCATCAGAGCAAAATGGTGTATCAGACAAGCTAAGCAGGACAAAGCCAGACCCTCATGAACGGAAACTAGATCATTGGGTCTTCCAAGATTTAATCCATCTGTGAGGAGTTCCTTGGTCGACTTATTTGCCTGGACTCTGAATAATTAGCAGGCAAGATTCTGCTCCAGAATCCCATGTAATAAGGCCTGGAAGACAGATACCTTTTCTTTTCCTTGGTCAGAAGTGGTTCTCTATGTTTTTCCACCCTTTCCACTGATATCTAGGGTACTTCTGAAGATTCAGAAGGAATCCTCCAAGATCATTGTGGTGACTCCCTTGTGGACCAGGCAACCATGCTTCTCCCTTCTTTTGGAAATGGCCAGGGGTAATTTCCACAAGCTTTCTCACAGACTATATCTACTCACACAAGAACAGGGGTGTTTGATACATCCCAGCACCAATCAACTTCATTTGAGTGACTGAATGATAGGGTCTTAAATCCCTTTAGGTACTTGTTTACTTAAAATGTGCAGCAGGTACTACTGGGGACAGGTGATCTGCTGTGGTGACCCCTAACTGGGAAAAGCCGAAAGAAGAAGAAGTAAACGGAAAAGGTTTTCTAGATGATAGCAACAACTTATCCAGCACCCATTCAGGGTTAGTTGGCCTTTCTTACTCCTCCATCAAAGTTCATTTAGTAGCCATTTCAGCATGACTACCCATGAATCCTCCTCTTTCAATGCATTGTCATATCAAAATGTTTTTGAATGTGGCTTGCCTAAGAGGCTTCCCAGAAAACTGGTAGGCCCTCCTTGGGATATTAATTCTGTATTACAGAAGCTGTTACTTGCTCCATTTAAACTTGCTAACCGGGCTGACATGAGGTTCTTAACACAGAAAATAGTTTTACTGATTGGGAGGTGTCTATTAGGGTGTTAAGCTCTCTGATGACCATATCATTCTGGAGTTGACTGCTAGCTATATTTTATCCTGTTTTTGTTTTGTTTACCATAAGATGCTACAGTCCTCTGTATTTAACTTAAGCTTATTTCCTAATACATTATTGATGTGTAAGGTTTAGCCCTTGTTGGTATCAGCTGCTGAGTGAATTATGACACCAGGTTGCAGTCATTGCCAAATTTAGCTAGTGATATGTCCCATTTAGAGATCTGAAGATGCATCAAGTAGGTACTGAACAGAAGTGATCCCAGTACTGATTACTGAGGAATGCTTCTAACCACCTTTTTCTTTCTGAGGTGGCACATGCTACTTTAATTAAGTGGGTTTTATCTATCAGAGAGAGATGATTGTCTAAAATGGCTGCCTGCATGTGTTTGGAGGGGGACAGCAGGCCGTGCATGAAAACAATGGGCAATTACATGCATTTTGCAAAAGTGTCTTGGACATGGCTAGTTTGGGGAAGTGGGAGTGTGGGCTTTGACTACTTGTAATGAGTAGGGAGATGATCTGTGAACTCACCTAACTTGGTTCCCTTCCCTCAAAAATTGTGTGACCCCAGAAAATGGTTATATTATGTAAGGGGGCTGAAAGGATGCAGCCCCTCACAATATCCAGAGCAGGCTTGACAAAATCCTGTTAGAGACAGAGGAGCCAGTTGGAAAGACAAAGTATACAAAGGAGTTATGCTGAATCTCTATAAGTAATCAATACCAGGAGCATGTATATGTATTCAAGACTGAGGGGCTGAAGTATAATTTTGTTTTTTTACTTTCCACTCAATCAGACATTAGAGGTGTACACAGGAAACTTACGTCTTTATGGGAACGTGTTGAGAAGGCATATGTGAAAACACATTGGCATTACATGAAAACATGGCTTGCTGGTTTCAGAGTACGTGTTTAGTTGTAGCAATCTGAAATATGATCTGTGGTTGTTACACTTTTTGTTTTCAGTGAGACATAATAAATATACAGAATGTGGGGATCTTTTTGGGAGGTCAGTTGATATATGAAAGCAAATTATATTCACAGGATCATTTCTGACTGACTATTGATTTTTTTTCATTTTTTTTTTTGAGGGTAGTGTCTGTTAAAGAGCAATATGGCCATTACATTTCAGTGATTCTTTCAGTCAGCGATACTATAACTTCTCAGCAGGAGAACCTTCTTCTGGTAGAGTATGCATGTGTTTTGTATCAAAGTACCTTATCAGATGTCCATGATTTGTTTTCAGGGAACTGGAATATGGCCTCTTATACACAGCTCACTGCCAGTGCTTCAGAGGTCTTGTGTTGCCACTATCTGGCACCAGGCTTGGCTTCCATCTAGGGAGTATTTGATCTCTGCACAACACATTGAGGGCAGGTGATGTATGAAAGCAAATAGCAGTTTCAGGATCACTTCTGACTGATTACTGATATGGTATGTTGGAGGGCAGGATCTTTCAAAGAGCTATATGATCATTATATTTATGCAATTCCTTCACATTCAGAGGTAATATACCCTCTATAAAACAGCACAGTCCACTGGGACAGCCTGTGTATGTTTGTACCAAAGTACCTTTTTACAAGTCCCATAATTTTTTATTGTGAGCTTTCTTCAGGGATCTGACATTTGGCCTCTTATATACAGCTAGTGAAACTAGAGTTTGAAAGTGTTTTCGTTGTTCCAGTCTGATACTGTGTTTTGTTTCCACCTAAGGACTATTTGACCTATGTAGAAATGGGTGAGTAAAACTAATGTTCAGAATATCAGTGTATTAAGTTTGTAGTATATCAGATGTGAAAATGCTACATATTTTCCAGAGTAAAATGTATGTTTTGGTTATAACAAGCTTCCGCTGCAATGCCATGCTTTCTAGCAGCTAAAGCTGTGGAGTCAAATTCAGAGGCATGCTGTACTGGAAGCTCTGTGATTAGAATCACAGCCCTAAGTATGTTATGTTGCCAAATACTATGTTATTACCTAAAAGATTTGTAATAATTTCAAAAGCAGCCAAACTAGAACCTTTGGATCAAGCTCATATGCCTTTACTGCCAGTCTGACATTTTGTATTGTATTTGTTTTCATTGTGGGCACTGTGGTGAACTTCTTCTCAGTACACTATATAAAATAATGGCCTAGGGTACTTCTTTACTTAGTTGCTAATACATTTGAAGTAAAACTCCACTATATTTCTTCAGAAAAATATATATTTTTACTTGTAGTATGCTATTGTAACAATGCCATATTTTCAAGTGGTTAAAATAATGGGGTGAAATATAGAGTTGTCCTGCACTAAGAATCTCTGACAGTAGAACTGCAGTTTTAAGTGTTATTTATAACGGAACACTGTTATTTTTACTTGAAAGTTCCATAATGAAAACTCAAAGGAACACTTAAATATAACATTTAAAAGACAGGTTTCAGTAGCTTTAGTTCATGACCCATTAGTAACACAGTTTAAAATTTTGACTTCTTCTCTGTTTTCATTGCAGCTGCTATAGTGAACTTTTGTTCAGTACTCTAAGTACAATCTTCTTCTCCTGGTTAGGGGTCACCACAGCAGATCAACTGTCCGCTCATGATTGGCAGTGGAGTTTTACAGTGTCGAGTTGCCAGCCCGGCACCCAACCTTCCACAGAAGGCACACACATGCTCACACCTAGGGCCAATTTAGAGTGTCCAATCCACCTACTGCATGTCTGTAGGATGTGGGAGGAAACTGGTGCACACGGAGGAAACCCATGCGACCACAGGGAGGACATGCAGACTCCACACAGAAGGCACCACAGCCGAGAATCGAACCGGAGAGCCTCTTACTGTGAGGTGGCAATGCTAACCACTGTGGCCACCCACAGTACTCTAAGTACAATAGTGGCATAAAATAATTCTTTACCAAAGTGCCAATGCACCATTTTTGTCACTAGACTTGTACCCCTCCCCAGTTTAGACTCATGTACTGTAAATTACCTCATGTATCATACTGTAAATTGACTTGTCTTATCCTGTATGTCAATTTTTCTTAGTGTAATGTTCTTCATTTTAAGATTACTTCTTTGTATTTTGACATCCTTTCTTTTATTGTGTGATAAAATTGTTTTTTATTTTTTTTGTGCTACTATTGGAGCTTTTCTCCCCAGGCCTCTACTGAAAATGGAAATATATCCAGTTAGACTAGCCTGATAAACAAATGTAAAATAAATAAATAAGTAAATAAAATTTGCAGTTAACTTCATTATAGGAAGGCACATTTATATATGTGTCTTTACAGCTGGAACAACTGTTTTGTAGTTGATAGTCATGGCTTATTATTCTGAAGAAATTGCTGTAATATTTTGTGTAGTTATTGGCAAATGGCCCTTTATTGCTAGGTGCCATTAGTGGTCTCATCTGGATGCTGTAGTTTTACTATTCGTTTAATTTTGTATTTTTTTTCAGCCTGTCAAACAGTATGTATCTCAGCCATGTCATTGCTGGGTTTTTGTGGACTAACCAAAAATAATGCTATTTTTCTAGAGAAAAGTATTATTCATATTATGTTATCTACTTTTGTTATGGCAGCAGATAGTAATACATAAATGAATAAAAATTTGCCCTATTTTACATCAAGTGCACCTGTTGCCCTTCATCCCCAGCCTTCAGCAGCTTCCAGCACCTCTGATGGTGAATAAGATTTGTAGATAGATATCACAAGATGAATGCAAAGAATATCACTGTTGCTCTTCAAAAAAAAACAGCAAATTGTCCACCAGTCATTGTAGGAGCAGCTCAAGTCCTTAACAGCTGATTTACAAGTAACTAAACTGTTGGTGTTGTCCTCCCCTAGCAGTTAAACTTTGGCTTAGATAACCCGTTTAGTCACTCCATTCAAGCTCAGACAGTTCTAGAGCACCGAAAAGACACTGGTAAGGCCATCCCTCAGCAAAGAGATAGGGTAAAAATGCATTTTTAAATACAGCACCAACAGCTTGGAATTCACTGCCAAAAGTTATCTGAACAGCAGAAACCCCAATAAGTTAAAAAGAAAATGTTAAATTGTAAATGCTGTAAATTATGAATGTCTGTATAGTGCAATATTTGCAACTATTTTGGAATCTTACTGTGTGGTGTCATTGTAATTTATTTATAGTACCTCTGGTAAATACAGTTTAATTACAGGACCATTATAACATTACAACTGCATTATACAGGGTAATCTCAATTCAGTCAGTGAAATGGGGGAAGACAATGAAGCTACAGCAGAGGCAGTGATGGATACAATACATTACAGCACAAGCAAAGTGGTGGCATCTGATCGACAACTACGGACCATGAGTGAGGCAGCACAGAATAATATGCTGTAACACTCAGGGCAATGCATGGTCTGACCACACTGTGCATCAGACATCAACAAACCCACATAGGTTAGGGGTAGACTCGACACAGTCATCGTTAATTCTGGGGGGATGCAGTGACAGTTGACTGCAATGCTAAAATGTAGGGTGAAATTACAGGAGGTTTTATCTGTAGCATTGTACACTTGGTGGCTGTTGGGTGTCAGGATGGCAATAGTGTTGTGGTGCCCATATGCTGATGCATGACCACTTCTAGCACCCACTTTACTGGCTCTCAGGGATCACATTCTCCAGTAGTGGGGCTGGATTTCCAGTATGTGCCAGTATGTGGCTGTTACTGGCATTTCCTGTGTCAGCTAACCATGTTGGGGATGGATCCAGCTTGAAGTACTAATGGAGTAGAGTCAAGGCACAATGTAGGAGCACACTGTGGAGGTGTTCAATAGGTAAAGCCCAATAAATATCACCCAATGACCAGGACTACCAGGCTCTGTATCAACATGCAGCACTGATGGTACATCTGATATGAGACACACCATGCATGTCCAGCTTGTGTCTGGACCCTACCATGGGCTATGGACCACACAGCCAGCCAAGGCAGAGTAGATTGTAGTCATAATATGTAACATGGACACATCTATAGATGGGATGTGACCTCAGTAACATTATCATTTCTTTGTGCTGATAGCACAGTTCACTATGTACCTACAACAGGTCTTCACACATGTCATGGAGTTTACTCGCCAGTTCCACAGCAGTGTGTATAACAATTATCTCTGCCTGGATCACTGACCTGTGTATCTTCTGGTTGATTCCAAGTGCTGAATGCATACCAGGCACAGTATAGACATCATGGAGGCATCAAATCCCCCTGCATCTCTCCCCTGGGTAAGTATGCTCATGTCAGAGATGTTGCACATTTCACATGTTGTGATCAGATTTAGACACTATGAGTGGCACCTCAGACACTGGTAAGCCTATGCATTCAGCAGCTAACTTTGCAGATGCCTCTTTACCTGGGGATGTAGGAGTTCCCTCACCAGACAATGCCTCTTTGTCATCAGACTATGCCACCTACAAGTTGCCATCATCAGCCGCATAGCCATGCTAATGCCAGTCCTCTGTTGAACCATTGTAATAGAGCCTCTATTAGTGGATCCTGTAAGCATGGATTCCATTGAGGAATTAGAATGCTTGATTTTGGCTGGAGCAGCAGCTCAAAACAGTTATTATCCTATTTCCAGTAAAAAAGTTTACTCTACAACAGTTAGGGCAACCTCTTAAACCTTATTGTATGTGACAGAAATTTCAGTACTTTCTCTGTCATAAGCTAGTTGTACTATTGTGATTGATTTTGCTACATACAACAAAATTATCTTTTTTAACTTATTAACTTACTGGCTGCACTTCTTGTGGACAGATCACTGAAATTAGTACTTTTGTTCTGCTGACTGTTATGATCCGCGGTGGTGGTGCTGCAGTAGCGTTGCCGCCTCACAGTAAGACGCTGACTGGTTCGACTCTCAGTCAGAGTGTCTTCTGCGTGGAGACATGCGTGAATGGGCGTACCTTCGTTGAAGGTTGTGAGTTAGGGCTGGCAACTCAGCATGTAAAAATCAATTGCCAATCATTAGCGGACCGGAGTTCCACTGTGGCGACCCCTAACCGGGAAAAGCCGAAAGACACAACAACAAAAAGTTCTGCTGACTGTTGTGTTATTCAGTTTAAATAATATTGCACTATTGTGCCTTTTTGGTTGTTGTACTGTTGTTCATTTTTGAGTTACTGACTCTAACGTTCTTATGTTTAAATAATATTGCAGTATTGTACCTTGCTGGTATTGTACTGTTGCTCACTTTTGTGTTACTGACTCTAATGTTCTTATATTTAAATTATATTGCAGTATTGTGCCTTTTTGGTATTGTACTGTTGTTCACTTGTTTTTAACTGTAGAGCTCTTCATTTTCAACAATATTGCACTATTGTGCCTTGTTGTTATTGTACAGTTGTTCACTTTTGTGTTACTGACTGTAGTGTTCTTATATTCAAATAATATTGCACTATTGTGCCTTGTTGCTTTGGCACTGTTACTCACTACTGGCAGGCTCTAAGATAAGACTGTGTTGTTGCCTGTTATTGATGCCAGGTATGAATAAACAAATTAACTTATTATCTCACTTACTGATTGTACTTTTTGGTAATTGGTGTTGATGCATTCCTGCATCTAGCTGATTAATGTAGTCTTAAAGCATTTACTCTGCACAACTACACAATACAGTTCAGTGTGATATATAGTTATTACTTGGCTGTCTGCAATACTGACTCTATGCTTTCCAGTTACTACACTTGAAACTACTCATTTAGATTATATTTTGCTATTACAGTTACTGTACCCAGATCCATTGGATTTGACTATCAGTTGCTCATTGTTTTTAGTAGTTTGGTAGTAAAGCTATTTGATTTAAATCTGTTACTTGTTACTGATTACTTTATTGATTCTACATATTTCTGCTACTTTTCCACTTCTCTTTTTGCATTTTTTGAATATTACAGCAGTCACAATTCATATTATTTTGCCCTTTAGCCATATTGCATATTATCACCTTTTTGAAGTCCAGTCAGTTATCCCTCTCTGTCTTATAGCAAGAATAAGTTGTTAACCTATACCAGAGCTCTGATGAAGTCAATTTGTTTGATGAAAGCGCTTAACTGTCTTGGATACTGGATTTATTTTCCATTAAACATAGTGTTCCATGGTCATTTTGGTGCTTTTGTTGTCTGTTTCTACATTTGCAGATGTGGTAGCCAACAGTCATATCCAACAGTCATATCCTCTTCAGTTCATGCACATACATGGGTTGTACCATACTATTGTGGTCAGTTCTAACCTGGTGATTCCCCACCTGACACAAGGATGGTAGGTGCCAGGCTTGTACCCATATCCAAGTCATTCAGTTAGAGACATTAAGAACTCTCCAACTTTTGTCAGCTGCTTCACTGATGTCGGGCCTCCTGCTGTGGTGATCCTCTCCACTGCAATGTCTTAAAACTTCTGTTTTATATGGTAGGCCGTATCTGTAACCTCCCATTTACACCAGCTGCAGGGTCCTTCTATGGCTGCCCACAGCATTAACATCTCACACCATTCCCTACCAGATCTGGTCCATGACCTGTTGGTCTTAGCAAACTTTAACCACTGGGTGCATGAGATTTGTGTGCAGTGCATGAAATAGCACATCATTCTCCTGGCATGTGAAATTCTATAGGCATTTGTTCCTGCAGGTGGCTATATCAGTGTCTGTACACCTGTGGACAAAACATTTTATTTAGTGGTTGTATGTGCCTGACCATGACCCCCTCACACACACACACACAAACACACACACACACACACACACACACACACACACACACACACACACACACACACACACACACACACACACACACACACACACACACACACACACACACACACACATATCTGCTTGGATATCATCAGTAGTTACCAATTTGTAAGGCCACCTTTATAGTACATGCTATTGCAACCATTGAAGTATGTAGGGCCGTGGCAATCTACTACCCTGTATGCCAAGGTACACCATGCAGTTTGCTATGGGCATGGTGTCCCCCAACTGGCATACGCAATCATTCTATATGACTGTTTGGTGTCCCTGTATGTAGCATGTGAGGGCATCTGGTTGCTTCTGTATCTCCACACTTTGACATGTATGTATGTCCCATGGAACCACTACTATGTGTACATATTTAAACAGCAATACACATAAATGGCTTTCATATGTGTGAATGTGGTGTGTGTGTGTGTGTGTGTGTGTGTGTGTGTGTGTGTGTGTGTGTGTGTGTGTGTGTGTGTGTGTGTGTGTGTGTGTGTGTGTGTGTGTGTGTGTGTGTGTGTGTGTGTGAGCTACCAATCAAGACTGAGAAGAATGAAACAAAGAATACCAAGATTAGGCATGCTCCAGTAGCACTCCTTTATTAAAAAGTGCTTTTATTCCTACAGAGAAGAATACAACATGCAAGCAGAATCATAAATGAATTAGCATAGACTTTAGAAGAAGTCTTTCTTTTTGCAGAACAGTGCAGGACTGGAGCACATATGAAGGTCTCCTGATTTTACTGGCAGACAACGGTTTCTGATTATTGTATTATATGCCCCATAAGTTATAATGATTAAACACATTTCCTAACATTAGTAGTTAGGTATTCCTTTAAAACAGTACTCATTAAACATTTCTTTGTATTAGACAAACAATTACAAATATTGATACTTACTGTTACAACATTACACATCGTTTTTTCCGTAATTCACATACAGCCTTATAACTGCAACACATAAACTAGAATTTATACATTCTATCACATGTAAGAAATACATTATTTTGTGACAAATATAAATAAATAAATCAGTTTTGAGGCTAATAAGAATAAAAATAGTGTCATACTCCATGTTTTTAGGATACTTTCTATCTGAGGGATTTTAAAAGATGCAGTAATTATAGAAACTATTTATAAACCCTAATACAGAATAGTATCTCATAGAAAATCTGTAGCATTTCAATTCAGAAAGATTCCATTAGGCCCTGTTTTATGTAATCAGTATTTAAAATAGCTACTGATGGGGCATTCAACATAATGCAATGCATTATATTTTCTGATGACTATAGCTTTGTTTTATGAAGAGCTACAAATGGACAAGTGTATTTGTAATAGACAACACATTTCCATTACTGACATATGATAACTTTAAAACAAAATCCTGGATTTGGTAACATAAAGGACTAGTATGCACATTTTTTTCTTAACTCCATCTACTCAAATAATATTGACAAATTTTGAAACCTCATCCCCTTATTAGTTAATACAATTCAAAATGTAAGCTCTTTTAAAACTCAAGCAAAGAGTCAGTTACAAAAAAAATTCTCTGTTCCTGTATTCCCTGGTTAACTTTCTACTCAAAGCCTAGGTTATGACAAGACTCTGTCTCATCACCTCAGCATTTTATTACACATAATGTCATTACCTCATTGAATTTCCATCCTTAAAAACTCACGCACCATCATAAGTTAATTTCATCTGACTCCCTTCTTTGACCCTTCTCATCAATTCTTCTTCCCTCAGTCTATTACCTTTATTCTTCACTATCCCTTAACTCTTGGCTCATTTCAGACCTTACACTATGTTTCCTTTCTATACTGCTCTTTTTAAAACCACTCCCGTATATCACCAGTAACTATTATTCTACAACCCATACTTTTCTTAAATGTCTGTTTTCTTCCTGCAGCATTTTACTACCATATTGCTACACATCTATGATCAATATGTTTTACTTCTATACTCCTCTTTTCTCAACTACTCCCTTCTACCATCAACTACCAATCGGCTATCCATCTTGCACTCATATCTCTTCTCCTCTTGTAACATTTTACTATGATATTATTTCTCATCTACTATCTATATCTTTCTCATTATCTATTACTCATTCTAATAACCATTTGCAACAATATTAGTATGGTCATCTGACCCAGTATATAAACATTTTCTCCTGTCAGAAATTTTGTCCGTCTTGCCACTATCACCACTCTTCTAAGTTTTCATAATCTCTCCGCTCTACTTTTCTTCTACATTAAATTCATACATAGAATTTCTACCTCTGTGTACATTTGGGATATTATTACATTGATCACTGTGGCAGTAGCCTAAGCTATGTGGGCTTATGTCCTGTATAGGATATAATAGATGGTCAGCTGCCAAAGCTTCAAGGCACTTTCCACATGCCCAAACTGTTGTGCACCTCATACTGAGCTGACTAAAAGACAGGTTTGTGTGCCAAGCCCTTCAGAGCTTTCATGCTGATGAAGACAGTGCTCTTCTGTGGGCTTTTGAAGCTCAATGGTCAGTTAACACTGTCCACTACTGGGCAGACATGCTCCTAGTGTGTGTGGGGGGGACTTCCACATTACTTTTCTGTTGTTTTAACTTATTTGAAGACTAAAACAACCTGCATTTATTTTAATTTTGGGGGTGGGAAAGTGTGAAAAAATACTTTTTACTGTGTTTTTACTGGAAAAGGTAACTTTTGCCCACTTTCAATTTTTTACCGATTCATGCTGCTTAGCCTTCTTGGGAAAGAAGCACCATTTTGATTTGACCATAGAACAAACTATTGGTCTGTCAGTCAGACCTTTTTTCCAGCCAAAAAGAAAAAAAGTTATCTAAGCAGCCTTTGTCACCACAGCAGGCTAGTAATTAGGTGACTCTGCCATGATCAAAGCTGGTTGCTCAGACCACTCATCTTTTTTTCACTGGATCCCTCTGGTATTATTCATACAGTCACTATGGATTGGGGGTTAACCATGCCCTTTGTGGCTATAGGGATCCCCTCAGTGGGCAAGGGAGAATCACTGTTTTCAGTTTTAGGAGAAGGGACAAGAAAGGTGTCCCTGTTTAGCTAAAATGCTGTACCAGTCCCTGGAGAAGCTGTTGCTGCTGACCATAACCCATTTTGCCCCAGTTTTCCTGTCAAAAAGGGACAGAAACTAAACATTTAGTTTCTCTTTTTCAAGTCCAGTGGATAGGATTAATTTATTGGGCTTGACCCAGGGTCTTATACAGGCTACTGACCATTCGTATATGGTAGTTTCTGTTAAAAGAAAAAAGGATTCCTCTTTTTGCAAAGTAATTCAAGACACTGAATCTTATTTTATTTATTTATTTAACATTTGTTTACTGGGAAAGTCAGACTTAGAACAAAGCCAATTTTCAGTGGAGGCCCAGGGAAAATTGCTCCAGACTCATGTCTTTGTAACATGGAAGGAAACCGGAGTACCTGGAGAAAACCCAGACGAATGCAGGGAAGACATGCAGACTCCGTACAGAAGGCACTCTAGCCAAGAATTGAACCACAGAACCTCTTGCTATGAGGCAACAACGCTACTGCTGCACCACTGCACCATCTTAGGAATGTGATAGGACAGATGCAGGTTTTTTTCTTTAGATTTCAGATTTAGAAGACAGTATGGTATCTTAATCTCCCTGTGAGGGATTCTCTTTCTCTGAGACTATTTCTAAAGTGCCATTGTTTTCAGTGGGAGAACACAAAGACTTCTCAGTCCCTCAGAAAGTACTGAAATTTCATGAACCTTCATCTATCCTTCCAGTGCTGTTAGCACTGGAAGATGAGTTTGTTGCACCCTGTGGTTTCCCAGCTAGCCAGCTTGCTGCACCTAAGAAAGCAGATAGAATGTACAAAATTCCTCAGCCTTTCAAGTTTTTATACAGTCATCCCAGTCCTAACCCTGCTGTTGTACCTTTAGGTAATCCAGCAGCTGTGAAACATTTTATTAATTCTAATCATTCTCATTCTGACAAGGATGGTAAAGCTGTTGATAAGTTTAGGAAAAAGTGTATGCGTCTGCAACTTTGATTTTTAAAGATTTGAATTTTCAGGGTCATATTTTAATGTTTATTCTAACTAATTGTGAAAGTATAAGAAATGTTTTATTTACAGTTCTCTCTTGTGAGGAAAACATTTCCTTGTGTGGTTTAGTTTCCTCCATTTCTCAGGTCACTACTCATTGTTTAAAGTGTATCCAAGGCTATTGCCAATGGAATTGTGTTAAGGAGGTTTGCCTGGCTGCATTCTCAAAACCTCCCAAAAAATTAAAAAAGGAGATTTTCAATTTTCCTTTGGATAGTAACATAGTTTTTGGACCCTCTGCTGCAGAGGTTATCAAAAAATGTGATGAAATAGGAAAGTTGATTCAGAGACTCTCTCAGATATTTCAACAATCCTTTTCAAGAATTTCCAAAGGATTTTCTGCTCCCTCTTCCAGTTTTGGCAAGAATCAAGCTAAACAGTCTCAGCAGAATGCTGGTAAACACACATTTAAAAAGCAATGGCAGATAGGTTCCAAACAGAAAGATGGAATGACTGTTTAAGGGACATTTGTCCTCTCCCCTCCCCACCTTTTCAGTCCCTGAGTCTTTCCAGAATGTCAAAATCTTCATATCTCTCTTTAGCAACAGACGGTTCAGACAAATGGGTTCTGTGGCTAATACATTTAGGTTACAGATGGCAGTGGAAGTAATTTCCCACTTTCAAGGGAATTTCTCCTTATCTGCCAGTACAAACCATTCTGTTCCCACCTGTCCTACAGCATATGCAGTCTCAGGGGGTAATCGAGACAGTTCCTTCTTCCCAACTGAGAAAAGGATTTTAGTCAGCAATGTTTTTAGTGCCAAAGAAAGAAAATTCCTGGAGACCAGTTCTGGATCTTTATTTCCTGTATCAGTCTGTGATGGTGCCCAAGTTCAAGATGCTTTCACTTCACAATTTCTTATGCCTTCTTCCTCATTTGAGATTTTTAGTGGCCTTAGATTTAGATGCTGCATATAACCACATTCCCATTTATCCATATTTCAGGTGTTTCCTAAGGTTTTGTGTGTCTGGATCACATTATATGATATCTGCCTTACTCGTTGGACTATACACTGCAACAAGAGTGTTCGCAAAGTGTCTACTCCAGTTACAGCTCACTGCAGGATACTGGGTATTCACGTTTTGCAATATTTGGATGACTTGCTTATCTTTGAAAAGTCTTCTTCAAATTGACAGGAATCTCTCACTTGTGTGCGAAATCTCCTGCACAGGCTGGAATTCCAAGAGAACAGTCAAATGCCTTTTTAGACGCCTGCACACAGGATTGTGTTTCTGGGGTGTCAGTTAGAAATCTAAGTACAAAGAGTGTTTCTTCCACAGGAAAAAAAAAAAATATATATATATATTTACATCTATTTCAGGGGTTTTCCATTCAGACTTCAATCATTGAGAGGGAATACCTTCAGATTCTGGGTCTCATGGCATCCATGAGTCTCATGATGCTGCTTGCAAGACTTCACATGCAAAATATACATTGGTATCTGAAGTCTCTTTGGTCCCAGCACCAACATCCATTATCGTTTTTAAATTCTAGTGCTGGGATTTGAGAAACAGAAATAATTTGGTGAAGACATCAGATTGTATTGAATCCAGGTCTCCTCTGCTCCCCTTCTGTTCCAAAGCTGTCAGTTACTACAGACACCTTGGACTTTGCTTGGGGAGCAGTGCCAAGGAAAATAAAAAGTCAAGGCCTCCAAGACAAGAAAGACAGACCAAAGCACATAAACATAAAAGAGATGCTAGCTATTATCAAGGTTCTCAACTCTCCAAATCATCTTTGATCATCAGGACCTCTTCAAGTAGTTGCAGACAATACCACAATGATGTGGTACATAAACAAGCAAAGAGCAACCGGATCTTAACTCCTGTGCAGACTAGCCATGTTAGTATGGGGTATAGTTTTACAGCATAATCTTCCTCGACAGGTATCATACATTTTGTTAGAGCAAAACTGTATGGCAGACATACTGAGCAAGACAAAGGCAGATTCTCATGAACAGAAACTAGATCAGGAGGTCTTCCAAGACTGGATCCATCTTTGTGAAGTTCCTCAGGTAGATGTTTTTGCCTCCTCTCTGAACAATCAGCTAGCAAAATCTGCTACAGGACTCCATGCAAGAAGGCCTGGAAGACAAATACCTTTTTTTTTCTTTTCCTTGGACAGGAATACTTCTGCATGCTTTTCCACCCTTTCCACTAATATCCAGGGTACTTCTGAAGATTCAAAAGGAATCCACAAAGATCATTGTATGGTGACTCCTTTCTGGCCCAGGCAACAGTGGTTTCCCCTTCTTTTGGAACTGGTCAGTTGCAGTTATCACAGGTGTCCTCACAGAGTGAATCTACCCACACAAGCACAAGGGTGTTTGATACATCCTGATCCCAAACAACTAAGACTGACTGCCTGGATGATTGGGTCTTAATACTTTTTAGACACCTGCTTACTGAGGATGTGCAGCGGGTACTAATAGAGTTAATAGTAGAAAATCATATATAAGCAAATTAAAAGAGTTTTCTAATTGATGCCAACCAATGCTTCTCTGGTTTTGCAATATTTGTGTGAATTATTATCCCATGGCCTGTTTTACTCCTCTATCAAAGCTCATTTCTTGGCTGTTATTTTCTTCCAAGGACTTCTTATGTCAAAATGTTTTTGAAAGGGGTGCTATATAAGAGACTTCAAAGAAAAATATGTCTTCTCCTTGGGATCTTAATTTTGTGTTAGAGAAGCTAACACTTGCTCCATTTGAACCAGCTCATCTGAGAGACTTGAGATTCTTAACATGGAAAACAGTTTCACTGACTGCTCTGACCTCTACAAAAAGAGTATCTAAGTTGCAAGCTCCTTTTTGGGGGGGGGGGTCACCCTTATCTCATTTTCTTTGAGAACTAATCGTTCTTTTATGCCTGAAGTGGTATCTGAGTTTACTTTAAGTCATACTATCCATCTCCCTGTGTTCTTTCCTGAATCCAAAAATGAGGCAGAAAGGATTTTTTATACCTTGTTATTGGCCTAATTAAGGCATTTGATACTGTCAACCACAACGTTCTACTTAACAACCTGTTCTCAACCAGCTTTTGGCCCATCCATTGTTTTAGTGCTTAAGCTACCTAACCAACAAGTCTTTTAGAGTAAAAGAATGAAATACATTTTCCACAACTCCTGTCATATTTTCTGGGATTCTCCAATGCTTTATCTTTGATACTGTTTCATTTGTGCTGTTCATATATCATCTCTCTGCACAACCAACATGGTTATTTATGCATATGATTTTGACCTCCCTCTCTTACAGGTCTAGCTTGCTAAATTACTAGTCCTGCTGGCTCCATATTGACTAACTCACATCAAATTGCAATAAAACAAAATATATGTTCCTTGGAACTTCGACCAGGCTAAGAATGCTAACCCAACTCCACATCTTTCTTACAACAATAATAAAACAAAATCCATCACCACCTTTACCTACTATTTGCTCCTGATCCCTCTCTCACAAAGGCCATTCATATTGATCTTCTAAAGTCAAAAATCAACAGAAAAATAAATGTTATTCAAAGAATCTCCAGATTCCTTACTTTCGAAGGGAGGTCTGTGATCAGTTAAGGGGTCTTAGAGCCAAAGCCCAAATGTGGCCTCCCCTCTCCTAGATTGTTCCTCCAAGAAAAATCGATGTGACTTACAAGCCTTTTCAAATAGATCTGTAGGTTAATTCTTCCCTTGTCATCCTTAGAACTTCACTGCATCTCCCTGTCTTCTGCCATCTGGCCCCCACTTCTCAAATGTCAATATGGCCTGAGTGTGAGACATTGTATTGAGGTCTGCAGACAGTGTCTCTGAACTTCCAAAGTTGCTTACCTGCTGATGTGAGGTGACTCCAGACTGGCTATATGGATTGCAATCACTTAGGCCAATGAGGGATTTTGATATTGTTGTTGAAAAGACTGCCGTACATTGTGGGCTGTTGAGCCTGCTAGAAAAGGCAGGACTTGGAGGTGCTATATGAGTGACTGTTGTGCACCAGGATGGAGCAGTCACATTTGGACTTTGGACAACAGGCAAATGCTTCTAATGGTGTTATTAGTAGAGGCACGCCCCCTAGAGAACAACATCATTGTAACGACAATGTTAGCAACATAGCTTCCAAGAGTTCCGTACAACACAGTCTGCCACCTAACTTTGGACTAGCTGCTGCAGAATCTCTACCTCATGCTGGGGATGTTAATACCACTTACAAACAAGGTACTACACTCTCTAATTTTCATGCAACTGACTCTAATATGCCGTGTGCATTTCGCTCATCCAGTACTGCTTTGATTTCTCATGCTGTTTCTTCTACAACCAACAAACCGGTTTGTGGCATATCTTCTCCCTCTCAGACTGCTGTCAATAAATTCATAGAGGGAAATGCGATTGTTTCGCAAACTGATAGTGCTTTTAGTGATTTGAATGAAGGTAATTTTAATACTAGAAATAATGCTACTTCTGCTAATGGTGACAATGAACGAGTGATGTCCTCGCCTTCTTTTGAGAAAGCAATTGGACTGTTGGGAGATAATGACTCCGTTTTGGCATCTGATAAGTCTAGTAGTAATGTAAATAATGTTTTTGGCACTAGAAATGTTGATGTTCATGCTAATGCAGCAGTGCATAGCATTGATAGGAATGATGTTTTTCCTATTGAAGGAATGAATGAAGTTAATATTAGTCCTAACAATGTGCATACAAATGCTGGGTTACTTGGTCAATTTAATTGCGATAATTCAACAACTGTTAAAACTATTTTAGCATGTGTCAATGATTTATCTAATGCCAAGTGTTTTAATGATGCTGATAGTCTAGTGGATGAGAATTCAGGCCATATTACTATGCAGACATTTAGTTTAAGTAAATCTACCTTGGACAATAATTTGGTTTTGGCATCTAATATTACACATGCCAACTTTTCAACTAATATAGAACCTATGGTTAAACCTAAGGTGTTTTCCTCTATGAACAGCAATAATGCAAGCAATGAAGGCACACGTTCTTCTGGAGTTTTTTTAGACAAAGCACTGCCCATAAGGCAGGACAAACATATGAGCAGGTCCAGGAGCTGCAGGCGACGAGGGAGGATACAGTCCAAACCTGGTGCTCAAAACAATTTAATTTATCCTCAGTTACTCTTACTGTTGAAGAACTTTCAGTGTTGAATAAGGGTCTCTCCTTTGTTCCTGCCAGCAATATGAATTTGGTGGATACTGTTTTAGACCTTAATGTTTTTGCAAGGCATATAATTCTGAAAACCATATATGATGGTAATACTTGTGGAGTTGATAATGTTCATAATTTAAGAAAACCGAGTTGTTTTGTTCCTAATAATTCTCCGGCCATGGATGCATTTATTAAGATGTGTGAGTGTGATCTTAGAAGAGTAACTAGTGAGAAAATGAAGGGCACTTTTTACAACTGGACTACTAGACAAGATCAAGCCCTGCATAGTTTGACTAAGGCAGATCACTTGACTATTAGACCAGCTGACAAGAGTGATGGGATAGTTGTCCTTGATACAATGGACTACTTGGATAGAATGCACAAAATGCTACATGATATCAATATATATATAAACTTACAAAAATACCAGGTAAGTGGTATCATCAGTAGACTGCATTTTTACATGTATGATCTACTTATAGGTTCATAGATTAGTACTAAGCTAACTGCCCTTGCGAGCCATTTCAAGCCTAGCCAATTATTCCTTGTGAGACTCAAACCCTGCACCTTGTGTTTGTAAGGCAAACACCTTAACCATTAGGCCACCCTCCCAACCCCTATTCTAGATTGATTATTCTTTGTACACCTACTTTAGTGTAGAGAATCTGACCATACCAGTTATTTATGGTTTGCCAAAAGTGCACAGAGATCCATTAAATCCCCCGCTTAGACCCATTGTTTCAGGAAGGAGCTGGCTTACAGAACCTATGCCTATCTATGTTGAAAAACAGCTAAGACGTGCTTTGAACAAAATACCTACTGTCCTAAAGGACAGTAAACAATTTCTGGAGCATCTGTTTCTTTGGGCTGAGTCCAGACAGGATACATCTATCAATTAAATTATTTTTGTAACTTTGGATGTGAATTCATTATTTATGGTCATTCCTAATGAAGAGGGAGTAGAGAATGTTAGAAGCTTTCTAAATAAAGAAAGTGAGTTTTCTAATATTAAAGTGAATATGATTTGTGCATTACTTGATTTGATATTAGAGAACAATGTTTTTCTATTTGAGAATGAATTCTTCCTTCAGAAAATAGGGGTTTCTATGGGCACAGCGTGTGCTAACACATACACCAACATTGTGCTGGCCCAATGGGAGAAGGCGATGGTATTTGTCTCTGACATGTTCAAGCAACACATTACGTTTTACAAGCATTTTGTGGATGACATCTTTTTTACTTGGCATGGGAATGAGCAAGATTTAGACAGTTTTGTTAACTTCCTTAAGAATACTACATCTTACCTCTCTTTTCTCACTTAAATTTTCAAAAGAAAAACTGGACTTTCTGGATGTTCTTGTTAGCAAAAGCATATTAGGAGATGTATCCACTAAAATGCATAGGAAAGATTGTAGGAAGAACAACATTCTCCATCGCTCCAGCATGCATCCCAGGCATATTATGAAAAATGTAGTCAAGAATCAAGTGTTACACTGTAGGAGACTTCACACTGATAGGGCTGACTACACTGCTGCGGTCCAGGGCCTTACATCAGATCTCTTAGATAGAGGTTACAAGAAGTTTGACATAGATAGTGCAATAGAGGAGGTTAATTTCTCCGATATCTGTAAAACCAAGCCCTATTTTTCTGATAGCTGTCGAGCTGAAGTACAAAGTGCAGGAAGGAAAGTAAACCAACCTGTGAATAGGTTGTGTTTGACTTATTCTAACAATGTCAATGTAGTATGTGATATTGTTAAAAAGAATTGGCCTATTTTGTTGACTGATCCAAGTATTAGCCAGGTAGTGGGAACTAATCCAAGCTTTAGCTTCAAGAATAATAGAAACTTGAAATAAAGGTTATGTTACAAGCACCATAATATATGTGAGAGGTTTAACTCACAGTGTAGAGGTACCCACCCATGTAGAACCTGTAATGCTTGTGCCTATATATGGACTGCTTGGATGGTCAGATATCCATTAAATAAGCCTATAGAGTTTTCTTTTTATGCTGATTGTTCCACAAGAAACATTATTTATTTAGCAAAGTGTAATTTATGTAGTGCATTTTACATAGGCAAAACTAATCGCATGTTAAAAGAAAGAATTTTGGAACATCTCAATGACATATGTAACAGCAAATGCACAAATGCACTAGCTAAGCATGTAATTGATTATGATACACAGCATAATTTTAAATTTTAGTTTTGCAAAAAGTGAATGTCAGTTTGTGTGAAGGGGACATTAAAAATGAGACAGAATATGTTGAATTAAGATGGATTGTGGATTTCAAGGCATATTTTCTACCTGGCCTCAATAGCGCTGTGCCTTTAAAACCTCTTTTGAAGAGAAGAGGTTTACCACATTAATTAATTAATTAATTAATTAATTAATTAATTAATCAATTTTTATGATGCATTCCTAAGCCTTGTTTTTATTGGTTAGTGCTTGTGTTTAAATCCAGGATTTTTATCAGTTTGTATTTAGGTCTGAAGAAGAGGGTTACCTTGAAAGCGCTTACCTTTTTGTTATTTTCATTTGTACTAAAGTGTTTTTATCTCCAGCCGAAGTGTCTTTTTTCTGTTTATGCATTTGAACTTGTTATCTGCTGGCTTTAATTGAATGACTTGCTAAACTTAATCTTTAACTTATAGAGATAGCTCAGTTATGTATTCTGTGTTCTAAACCTGATACTATTGGATTTTTGATATGCTGGACTTGACACTAGCTATTTCGTCATAAATATATTCAGTTTAACAGCTTTAATTAGTAATCTACATTAACATGTATGTTTAATAGGAAATTATGGAACTTTGGAAAGTACTGGCATTGCATATGACTTCAGCTCTGCCCGCACATTTTATTGTTTATATGTATGTTTATATGTTGAATTTGTAAAAGACTTTGCAGTAAGCACTCCAAGAAAAAGCTCATTTGAGTTGAGGCTTGTCTGGATTTGATGAGCGTTATTATTTTCACAGACAGGGATGAGATGTGAGTTTTAGAACAAGCTGAGTTTCTTCCAACAGAGCAAGGGGTTACTTCATCTGTTAATGATCCTGAATGTCCTTAAGACTCTGCTGAATTGTTTAAATAACTGAAAAGTACAGTATTGTCAGCAAGAACCTTGTGTTGGCAGAGATCATGACATATTATTTACAGTGCAAAATGGTTTAGCAAAGAATAAGGATTGGGAAACTTAATACATATGGAAACGATAGAACCCAGTTTAATAAGAAATAG
Organism: Protopterus annectens; assembly: GCF_019279795.1. Lineage (NCBI taxonomy): Eukaryota > Metazoa > Chordata > Ceratodontiformes > Protopteridae > Protopterus > Protopterus annectens. The sequence continues at coordinate 105,148,287 of NC_056738.1, read as the reverse complement.
AAAGAAATGTTGCATGCCACATTGACTGTTTATGCATGTGATTTCAGGCCATGTAGATGGTATAGAAACTGATGTAAATATTACATTTTATATTAATTTAGCACAATATACTTATTTAAATTCACAATTTGATAATAAAATTAAGATATTTAATAAAAAGATGAAGTATTGTAAATTAAGAAGCATATGAGAGATTGTGTCAGTTAAGAAATATACTAGACACAATTGAAAATGCAAACTGTTACAATGCTAAAAATGATCAGGGCACAAATTATGTTTGTGGAAATAATTATGCTAACATTTCTAACTGACTCATATGTGTACAAGGTCTAAAGGATGTCACTGGGACTAAAACTAATTACTTAATAAAAATGCTTAAAGCAAGCTGTTATCTTTTAAAATACGGTGTACTTCTGCATGTGGCAGGTATATAGCCTGAGCATAAATGAGAAATACAGATTCCTTTGTGCATCCTGCTAAATCAAAAAGTTACCTTTTAAAGATTATTTTACTTAATACATATCTTTCATTGTGTAAAGTAATAAAAAAACACATAATAGCAAAAGAAATACAAAACATGTAAACTGGTAAGCATGCTTTTACCAATAATGATTTTACTTAAGTTTTGTTTATCTGATGCAGTGACTTGAAGAGTATTAAAAGGCAGTGTTTATTTTTGTAAAATTATTATGGTTAGAAACAAAATGACTAAATATGTTTTATGTGTATGAACCTCTTGGATTATTTATTTGTTATTTATTTATTTATTATTTGTTTACCAGGAAAGTCCGATTTGGAACAAAACCAGTTTTCAGTGGAGGCCCAAGCTGAAACTCTCCAGACAGACTAAACAAGAGGTTCTCCGTTAAACCCATTGTAAAAGACAGGCCAATACATTTGCCTGGTTGTGGTAAGGATCTGAGATTGTGGTAACTGGTAAATGCCAAAGATCATAGCTTTTCTTTTGCTGATGTTTAGCAGTAAATGCTTATTCTGTTGCCAAGATTTTAGAGTGTTGAGATATTGTTCAAGCTGATGTTTTATAGCGTCAGGATTTAGGCAAGACCTGTAGAGTGCTGAGTTATCAGCATAAAGTAATACAATGTTAGGTCAGAAGTTTGTAGGAAGGCTGTTAACAAATAAGGATGACAGTAAAGAATAAAGTCATTAGGTTCTCCTTGCTATAGTGGAGAGTATTCTGAAGAAAAAGATCCAGTTTTGACTCTGAATTGTCTGTTGCTAAGGTAATTTTTGAACCACTTTGTTGCGGTGGGACTGAGGCCTGCATATGAATGCTGTCTGGAGCAGGTTATGGTTATCTAAATCAGATGCTTTAATTAGTTCTATAAAGATGGCTCTATTTAGGTTACTCTTGTCCATATGAAGTGAAATGTGATTGGTGGGGGTTAAAATGATGTTTATGTTGCTTCTATATCACAAGAAACTGAGGCGATGGGAAGATAGCAATGTATATTTTTCGGGCAACTGTAAAGTTGTTAATGTCTCACTTTGAAAGTAGCTTATCTAAACTGGGGAGAAAAGAGGTTTTTTGGTATGGGGGTTACTACAACTTTGGGGGGTTTTAAACATGCTGTAGGGGCTATATTCGGTATTGCCTGCAAGGTGTATAAACAAACAACAAAAAAGTCAGTTGTTTGTATCTACAGTTGCATTATAAGACTTTTTTTCATGTTGCTCTTCAGTTTATTTGGATTTAATATGTTGCATATTAATAAATGTAGGTGTAAAGATGATAGAATCTTCTGTAGAATGGTTGTTGCAGTGTATATAAATGTTTGAAATGGTCATAGATTTACATTGTTTAAGTAAGTCCTGGGAGTAGGGGGGTGGGAAGGGGACTGAATGCAGTCAGATATATTTGAATTGTTCTTAATTTTGCAGCCATTACATTATTAATGTGGCTCTAAAACCATTGGGTTATCTAAAAATGAAGATTGTTGTCTAAAATAGCTAGATGTGTGCTATACGCTAGCCTTCTTTGATAAGTTTCATAGGGTAGTATATTGTTTTATTATGAGGGTGAGGATCTTGTGAGATTTTTCAAATGGTCCAGGCTTGTTATCTGTATTTGAGGCAGCATTTACACTCAAAGGTGTGGCAATGGTTGGTTTGGGTGTTTAATAGCTTGGTTGTTGGAGGGCAGCACATACTTTGAATATTGTAAAGGATTCCATTTAGTTGGTTGTGTCTTCTTCTAGATTTAGACAGTTTAGTATGGGAGTTAAGTCTCTGTTGTTTAGGTAAGTTTTTTAGACTGATGATATTTTTTTTGGGATTGAGGGCAGATTGTAATTAGCTGAGGAATGTTTTTTAGTCTGTGGTAAGTTACGGAAAAGGTGATGCAATGGTCAATAACTTATGTGGAAGGATGTTCATGTTCTGTATGTAGATAGGTACATTTGTGATAACTTTATCAAGTAAAATAGGATTTTTGGAAGTAAATTTTGATCTAATAGTTTTTTTAATTCAGTTAGACCATGGTATGTGAGGGTGTTTTCAGTTAAATGTTTATGCTTTTGGGGCATATTCATTTTGAGGTAATTTAGGAGTATAATAGTTTGAAAAAGTGAGACTACATTTAGAGTTCAAAATAGTAATGTTTGATTTTTTTTTTTCTTTTGACTGGGGGCTGGGGATATGCCACGATTAAGTGCAGAGAAGTATGAGTCAGCTGGTATTTTAATGATGAGCCAGTTGGAATTTGTTGGATTAGCATGGGAAGAATTACTGTGAATGAAATAGAGACCAAGGTCTTACACAGTATCAAAATTCCTCCTCCTGTTTGCTTAATGGGCTTATAGCTACAGAGATACTTGTAATATGAAAAGAAAAGTTGGAGGCTGGGTATGCTTTCTTTTAACCAGTATTCAAAAATGCCAACAAGATCAGGGGAGTGAGTGCTGAGAAAGGAGTCTAATTGCTAGATTTTCTTTTTATACTTGGTGCTTTAATAAGGTAGAATGAGTGGGGTCTGCTGTTTTGTTCTACATTATCACAGCTTAAGAACAAGAGAAAACTTAGAGTTACATGAAAGAAAGTTTTTAAGGGCTTCATACTCATTAAATAATATGGAATGGAGAAGGATTCATCTGAGATGTGTCTAGTTTGGCTGGCTATGTTGATAGTAACTATGGTGTATTTAGGGGGTTAGGAATTTTTTGCCATGGGTATAGTTAGAGTCAGCAAAAATCTGATCAAAGATAGGATGGGCATTTTCTTTGATGTGGAGTTTGTTATTTGGATATTTGGGAAGCATGGAGTTTTGGATTAGGGAGGTATTTGAGGGGTAAGAGTAAACTGTATGCTAGAACCAGAAACAGAATTATGGTATTTATTGTAGACTGAGTAATATCTGAAAATATTAATGGTTATTGTAAAGCTGAAGGGGTATGCATAATTAGTAAAGGAAGTGAATGCGCTGTATTATTTAGTAATGGATTTTGCTAGACATTAGGACTGCAGAGACCATAGATATGGCTGATTATTAATTTTTGTGTCAGTTTGACTGAGGCATGGTAGGGAAATATGGGGAGAAGGCTGCTGTCCTGGACTCAATACACTAAATACAGTGGGTTATAGACTGTAACTTTGTAAAAGTAAGATGTAAAGAGTTTGCAGCTTAGAGGTTATGTAATTAGGAGAACAGTGACAGTAAGTGTATGCATTTAAATGATTCCCAAATAATCTGCAAAGCATAGGACATGCGGTGGGTGAAATATTAGCCATTGTAACTTTTAATGAAGTCTGAAAATATTATTATTATTATATTATTATTGTTATTATTATTATTATTATTATTGAAACTGGTGGCTAAACATAGATGTATGTGTTTAAGAGAGTGCTTAGCTTGTGATAAATGGAAGCATGGATTGATGTGGAGTGCTCCGGATCAGGGGAGGAGAAAGGAGAGCAAAGATGGCCACATCTCCTATGTCAAAGTGCATAAAAACAACACACCAAAAAGTGGGCATGCTCCATAGATCAAAAAGATTCCTTACCAAATCCTCAAAAGTTACTCTAGCCAATACATACCTCCTTCCTTCACTACTATACTGTATGTCTCACGTATTTTCACCAACATTCAGATCCCTCTAAGATCAAAACCTGAACTTTGCTATAACAAAGTAGCTAGATTTGAAGCCAGTCAGTCATACAACTCCCACCACTGCTCCACCCTCAGATATTTAAATTGGCTTTATTTACCTCACTACCTCAAGTTCACCCAACTCCTCCTTGCTCATAAAATGGCACACAAATCCTCATCCTGACCAGCAACCACCACCATTCTTAACCATTATCACCCTAATCACTCTTTTCGTTCATCTGAGAAACACCTCCTTGAAAACCATAAACTGAAAAGCTCTACTGGTCACTGCCTATATTCCTACTCAGTAGCCAAGGTCTGGAACAGTATTCCTACACATATTAGAGCAATGCCATGTAGTCACATATTTAAACAATGTCTAAAGAGATTTCTCCTTAACTCCTGGCTCTATACATGTCGTACACCAGGCTGGCACTACCTGTTACTTCTTCTTTCTCTTCCTTCCTCTCCCCTCTCTTCCTTCTTCCTTCCTTCCTTCTCCCTTCTTCCTTCTCTTTCCCAGTCTCTTCTTTTTCCGCTTTCCTTTCCTCCCCTCCCTTCTCTTATTAGCCGAAGCACCATTTACTTCTCTGATAGCTCCCCACTTTAACTCCATTTCCTAATATCCCCCCAACTTCAAAATCTCTTTCCTTTCTCATAGTCTTTTGCCCATATTTAAAATGCTCAACATATTTACCATTGGTCATTACTGTCGATCGTACTTTACTAAGTGTTAAGTATCCTATGATTGTTGTTTAATATTCACTGTATGATTTTCTGATCTGACTTTATTTATCCTGCATTGATTGTACTATCTGTTACTGCAAAGCATGTGACAATATTATGTAGTTTATTAATTGAACTATGTATGTTGGAGCTTTTCTCACTGGGCCTACTCTGAAAATGGGATTCATGCCCAGTCAGACTTTCCCGGAAAACAAACGCCAAATAAATAAATAATAACAATAAACAAATAAAACCTGAGTCATCCATTTTAAGTAGTAGGGTATTTATTTATTTTATTTATTCTGACTTTACGTACTGCAGATGCCATGACTCAATAACTTTGGAATTTATTGCTATGTTTAAGGCCCAGCTTAGGCCCAGTGGTTTTCCTTTGCATTTGTTTCCTTAATAATTACTTTTCCGTCCATCTGATGGATCATGCTGTATGTACTGTTATGTATGAAAGCAGTGTTGTCATGATAAACACTGAAGTCATGAGTGAAGATACAGTTGAAGGTATTTAATACTTGACATACAAGGAGGCTCTCAGTGCAGGTGTTGCACCACTTTTGATGAAACAAATCTATATAAACATCATTTATATGGCTCTTTTTCAGAGGTATGCATAATGAATTTGTAGAGAGAAAAAGTTACATTTTTTTCCTGGCTGCTGTCCAAAGGCTCCCCTTCCTTCACTCCATTGTTTCCTTTGTTCCTCTACAAAAGTTGGAACCAGACTTTTCCACCCCAATAAAGAACACTATAATCTATCACTCCCTGTCTGTAGAGCTTCCTTAGCTCATTTGTTTCAAAGAGAGAAGAGAGTCAGGTGGTAGGGAATGGGCCAGTCTGTAGCAAATCCTCATAAAATTGGTTGAATTCCTCCTCTTCAAGAACTGTAATCAGATCATAAATTTGCATAATCATAGTATTGAATGAGCAGTTGTGGAGTCTGGTTAAGATCATTCTGCTATTTTTCTGGGTTGCATTCAAACACTGTTTTGGCATCTTTCTATTAGCTATGTGGATTACTCTATTTATTCTGCAAGATTCTTATCCACAGTAAATGACCTGATGATTATCCAATGTAAATGACCAATCCTAGTTCATTTTAGCCCACTAATTCCCAAGATGCCAATGTTTATTTTTGTCAATTTATCTACAATCATGTTAAGTTTACCTTGGTTCATTGTTTTATATTGTAGGTTTCAGTACTACATAATTCTTTGGAACACTGGACTTTCATACTTTCATCTCTCTGAGGACCTCAGCAGATGGATGCCCTTTCAGCTTTAATTAATCTGTGTCATAACTTCTAGCACCACTTGTACTTGTCCTCTACTATGCTTGACAGCTTCATATTTGAGAATCTTATCTTTCAATGTCACTTTGACATGTGTCTGCTGCCTGCCTTGGGTGGCCCTACAAAGTTTAGCTCATAGCTTCACCAAGATACACATGCTACTTCACTATGACAAGGTAACGGTCCAGAAAAAGTAGGGAATGAAATTTGTCTGTGGACTTAAGCCTGAATACATTACTGGATATATAAAAACATGCAACAATATATCTCAAACTTATGCAAAAACAAACAAATAAAATGAAGAAATGCTCGAATGGAAGTGTAAAATACTAAAATGATTCACCCCTCACATAAACAGTCTAATTTAACTATATGCCTCAGAAACGTTTTAACCGGGTTATATGAATATGGATGGATACAGATACAGATAACCATCTCTTACTGTTCATTGCTCAAATAGATTCCACTGTAAATAAAATAAAATAAAATAAAATCCCTCCAGTTTCCTACACTATGAGTTCAAGCCCCCTATGAAAAGACAAATGTCCAGTGCCTAAATGTCATGTGAGGAGGTTTAATAAATAACACACAGATACAAGAGATGTGATTTAACTTTTGTGAGATCTATACTCCAAATGATTTCTTTTTGAAGTGAGGATAAACCACATAACATGCTAATCACTATAGATAACTTATTCACAATAAAGCCATGGACCCAAAGTACTAGACACTGACTTGTCCCCCATCTAAAATGGTCTTCAGTGGATTCTGCCTCCCTGTTATTTTAACCTAATGATAAAAGCTTTCAAAATAAGTTCTTTCCTCTTATAACCAGGAAAAGGAGAGGAGACACAAAATCCTGGATGACAAGGGACCATCTTCAATTTTTGAAAACAAAGGGCAAAGCTTAGGCCTCATAAAATAATTTTCTTTCCACTCAAATTAGCACCAACTGCTGATCCTGAGATCAATCCCCATCTAACTTCACTTTCCTTTTAGAGGATCCGCTAACAATGTTTTGTCTGTTTCCTGACAGTCAGCCACCCTTTTACCCATTTAAGTCAACTCTCCTACAGAAAGCATCTTCAGTATTTTTATCAGTTACCTGTGTTGAGGTTATATCAAAAGTTTTACTGAGGTCACAACAAACAGTATGCAGCAGGCCAGGGTTCCTTTGTCAAGTTAAAGCATAATCTATTAGTAAAGGTGAATATTGGTACATCCTGTTTTACACAAACTTATCTAGGTATATTTCTTGCTATCTGTTGTTAAATGAATGAAATAAATGTTTTGTCAGTATTTTATTCATAATGTCTCCGGCTATTTAGATTGGGCTTATGGGTCTATTTTCTCCAAATCACTGTAAGCTCACCACTTTTGGAACAGCACTACAAGGACAGACCTCAATCCTCTGAAACCTCAACATGTTCCACTGACTGGTCGAAGAGTTCTGTTAGAGGAACTGAAACAACATCTGCCAGATTCTTTACAGTCCTGTGGAGTATGCTGTCGAGATCATATGTCTTACCTTTAATTCTTTGAGTTTCCTTTCTACAACATCCTGTAGTCTGATACTGTCTGTCAGACATCATCCTTCTTTCCCCTTTCCATCCTCTCAAGATAGTACTCTTCTTTCTTTCTGTTTTGTGAAGAAAGAAGGAAAGCATCTGTGTATAATTTCTGCCATTTTCTTATCCTCACTATATTTCTATCCCCCCTTGGCCAACCTCTGTACTTTTGTCTTGACCATGCCTTCTTCTTTATATGTATCTAAGCGATCCAAATTTCTTTTCTTTATCCCCTTTTCTAGCTCTTGTTCTAGATTTTTGTTGCATTTCCAATTTATTTTTGTAGCCATTTTCTGGCTTCATCATATTCCTGGCCTCACTTCTGTCCTCTCTTATTTATGAAATGACCTTTCTATTAGTCTGGACTGCCTTCTGATATCAATCCTTTTAATACATCTCCAACACATCATCATATTACCCTTTAGTGTGGCAAATCCTATATCTGTAGGACATGGGGTAACTCTGCTCATTGAATGTAATGTAATTAAACATGAGAATTCTGGTATGGAAGCAGAAATGCTGTATTCTTAGTTCTGGTCTGTACTTATTACAAAGGAAGCGTTGAATGTTATAAACAACATTAATAATAAAATCTCTGAAAATGAATTGGAACTGCTGAAAGGTGGAAAAGGCAAATTAGTGAACATGAGAGAAAATGAGAAAGAGAGAGAGTGGAGTCCTGCAGGTTTATTTGAACTAAATGGCATTTCTTTGAGATGTGATAGGAGGGATATGGAGGAAGCCCACTGGCTGAATCAAGGCTACAGAATCATCATAAGTTCAGTAAGTTTTAATGTCTTCTCAAGATTATTCTACACATCATTAGCATCAGCAGAAAGAAAAAAAATAGGACTGCATTCACTATCAGATCTTTTTTTAATGTGCATCTAATTTTCAATTTTATTGAGGACAAAAATGAGCATGCTATGGAATGAATGGGGCAAGATAGCATTTACCAATAAAAAATGACAATATTGAGGTATACTTTGAACCTTGCTTCTTTTTCTCTCCTTCTCTCAAACTATTTTCTTTCTTTATGCAATATATAAAATATGAATGATAGTACTCCCAATGTTGTTAGTATTTCAGACACTTCTCTGGATGATGCATTATAACTGATTTTGGAACTTGGGCTCAGGTATTTGCCAAATAATATTCCATATGGACATCACAAGAAGTGGAATTCTTTACTTTTGTAAAAAAAATATATATTCAAAATAATATTTTTCTGTTGGTTGCTACAATGGTGGGTATATTGATAATATAAACAGTGAGAACTCATTTGTCATAGATGTGAACAAACTTATTTTGGTTTCTAAAAATAAGAGTATTTAAGATGATCTTGTGACTAAATCTGAAAGTAAAATTGTTTCTACTTTTCTTCTAACATACACATTTAAGTTTGTTTTACCTTGGTGAAACATTCAATGAAGGATATGTCTGTACAACTGAGATCAGAGAAGAACACTGTTAAACATAATATAATTAGACAACAGTAGCTGAGGCTTGAGGCATAAAGCATTTAAAAATATACAAATGTTGTGATAAAACCCTCTAAGAGTAATTCTGCAGTAACTGTGAATAGCAATCAATAGTGTACCATGTTTATTAATCATCTGAAAAATAGTAAAACTTGAAAGAGGACAAGCTTGCAAGTTTGTGAGAAAACATTGGATTGTTTTATGTAGATTAGTTTATAAAGGCATCAACATAGGTGTTTTGTCTGAGAATGGTGTCTCTAATTTATTGGTCTAGTACTCTAGAATTACAGCTTTTTTTATCTAAGTTACATAAAAATTTGGAAATACTTTCAGATAGGCAAGCTGTGTCTGCAAACAACAGTTTATTCTAAAAGCCAGCAATGTTATTCTTAATGTTTTGCAAGTAAGTTACCAAGGTCACTAACTTATTTTCATATTTGCAAGACTTGGTAGACTTGCTCAGTAATAAAAATAAATCAATAGATTTATTTTCCTCAGGAGTGCTATTGGATTGTTGTAGATGTGGTCAGCTCTTATACCAATGTTTCTCATGAGGCTGATTTGGAAGCTATTGACTTGTCCTTGGTTACTTGCCAGGTAGTGGATTTAATATTCAACTTTTGTCCTTTTGTCCGAGAATTTTTTTTCATCCTTAATGGGTACCTTTGCCATCAGCTTAGGTGTATCATTGTAACTGCTCCATTTTGTGGAAACATGTTCATAGAGCAGTTATTCTTTTTCTTTTGAAAATCATATTGTTTCATATTTTAGATATGTAGATGACTTACTGTTTTTCTGTGAATGGAGCACCCATCATATTTTGACTTTCTGCATCATTCACAATCTAATAGATGTTTCAATTTGCATACAAGTTGTATGCCACAGAAATTGACTATTTGGTCCTTACTTTGTAGGATACTATACAATACCATGGGTAAACCAAGCCCTATATATAAATGAAAGTTTCTTCTGCTACATTATATAGTTTGCTGTCACCCCACTCTTACAATTTCCAATGTCCTCTGTCAGGAATTGTAGAGCAAGAGCAGTATACAGCAACTGGGAAATCTTTCTCAAGGACTCTCACAAAACGATTGCTTTGTTTGTGAGCAGAAATCATGATCCATACATTGTTTATGATCCTTATTGGGAATGTACATAGAAAAGAAATACATTCATGGATGTGAATAGTGGGTATTCTTCTGAAGATAAGGTTAGGAGCACTCATTTAAATACTAGACATTTTGACTATGTCAGTTACTTTAATAAACTCAGTAAGCATTTTGTGCTAATTTTATATATATTTGTAAAATATTATGTGGGGGTGGTAAGTTGAAAAAAAAAAGTACTTCCAAAATATCCTGCATTTTCATAGAAGAGGAAACATCTCAGATCAACTAGTACATAGTTACTTTAGGAAGCCTCTTGTGAATATTAGGATTTGTGTAGACAGATCATCACCACTTTCTTTGAATTCTGTGCCAGTGAAAATATTTCACCAAAGTCACTTTCAGTGAATCTCAAAACAATTTTTTACAGAAGCATGAGCCCCCTCCCATATCCCATCCCTATTAAATGTAAATATACCTACTCCAAGGTTGGTCAACAGTGCAGAAAAAGGAATTCTCCATTATCACTGAAAGTGGTTACAGAAAAATATTTTCACTGAAAATGCATTCAGCAAAATTGACATTGATAGAATGGCATATTCCTGAATATTAATGTCAATGCTGGAATATGTAAAGCAAATGAAATGTATATTTTGTCAGAGTTCACTGTTTTAAAAGATCAGCGGGACTCATTTTCATATACATGGTCAATATTACTATAATAAAGCTTCATTATGCTCTGATGTGTCTCTGCAGGTTGGTGCATATTGGTAAACCAAAAAAAAGTGCAGGAGCACATCAAGTGCATTAAAATGTGGAAAAGAGAGCATTGCTGCTGTTTACTTTCTTGCTTGCCATGTCTTTGATGATATTTTGGTTAAAACAAATACTTTAGAACAATTATTTGATGAGAGATGTGGGAAACCCACAAGTTTGATTCTTTTTGAGAAAAAAGCTTCTTGCATTCTGAAATTCAACACCATGAATCCCTTTGGCCTTAACAGTGAAGTAGATGTGAAATAACTAATTAACTGAGCTCTGTTTTTCATTGACTTCTGTTGATAAGTTTATTAATCTGATATTTTTTTTTCTCACAGTGGTTGGTCTTTTTCCCTGTAACTATTTAGTTCTGTTTGCAGTTTTTAATGTTTGAGTCCTTAAAAGCAGTTTTGCCAAGGTTCCAGACTTCTGAATAAATGTGGTAAGCCATCCTTTTATGATTTTTGTTTGCTTTCTTTTTTGTTGTTTTTGAGTAATTGTGGTTATGCATACTGTTTCTCACTACTTTCCCTAAAATAAATCTTTATTTCTTCTTCCTTATGCTTATTCCCGCATTTTCTCTGTAAGGTTTTATCCCTGTTTCTCATATATTGCTATACCTCTGGGATTCAAAGATATTCTCTCTGTCCAAATGTGGGTTGGCTAACTAGAGCAACTGAGAGAATATCTGATTCAGCGACATGGTAAAGCCACACAGAAAAATACTTCTTTAGCAGATCATCATATCTCTGAATTGATAACCATACTGACAGTCCTGACAGTAGTCATGTGGTCATTAGTAGCCCACGCACTATGGTAGTACATGCACCTGCCAACACACACACACACACACACACACACACACACACACACACACACACACACACACACACACACACACACACACACACACACACACTCACCACCACCATCATCATCATTATCATCATCATCATCATCATGAATTCCCCTTCTTCTATTTTTCTAAATGGGCCAAGGTGTTGTGTTGGATCTATATTAAATCAGCGAATGCTGATTTATCAACCCTTTTTAAACTGAAACCTGAAAATCCCGAAGACATGGAACAGTGATTTTTTTCTCAGGGAAAAAAAATCGCTGGGCTGTTTTTGGGACTTTGCCATTTCCTCCACTGTGATACAATCTCAAAGTTGGTATATTTAAGTAGGGGGAGTGTGGGGGGCACAGCCCCCCACATTGGGGGGTGGTGGACAAAGGCCCCCCCCCCACACTTTATTTTGTGTTTTGAACTTTTTTTTTTTTGTGGAACAGTGATTTTTTTCCCTGGGAAAAAAATCGCTGTTCCATGTCTTCAGGATTTCAGGTTTCGGTTTTAAAGGGTCGATAATCAGTGTTCACTATTTTAAGCATTCGCTGATTTAATATAGACCCATTGTGTCAACTGTCACCATCTCTCCTGACTCAATGCCACTTTCCAACCTTCTTCGACAGTCATGCCTGACTGTTGCAGGTCTTCCCTCATACAATCCATCCACTTCTTTGCTGTACACTCTCATTTCCTCTTTGTTTCTTCTTGTGTGTCCCAAATCTTCTTCACCAGATTGTCTTCTGCTTTTCTGCAGATACACCCAAATCACAGTAATCTGTTCTCTTTGACCTTCCCTGCAATTAACACTACTTTGGCTTCTACTCTTATATCCTCATTTCTTTGTCTCCCTCACAGTGTGCAACCTACTACCCATCTCAGGGACTTCATCTCCATCACCACTAGCTTCCTCAGCTGCTCTGCCTTCACTGCTCAGGTTTCTGTACCATGCAATAGTACTGGTCACACCACTGTTTTGTACAACTTACTTTTCTACTTTTTTGGTATTCTTCTGTCATATACTACTGCTGATACTCTGATCCGTTTGGCTGCAGCTGTCCTGAATCTAGCTTTGACTTCCTCATTCAGACTTCCCTTCTCCTCAGCCACCCCTCCCAGATACTTGAAGCTGTTAATCTGTTCTACTATTTTCCCTTCTATTGCATTTATCAGCTTCTTCTGATTTCCCCTATTTGCTGATATTATAATTGTCTTATCTGTACTCCATTTCATTACATGTGCTTTCAGTTTCCATTCCATTTCTCTATTCCATTCCCCCTATTCCTCACTGAAGTTCTTGCTCAGTCTGCCTATAATGCCACGTCATCTTCCTACATTTGCATACAAAAATGTTATTGATCTTTCCCTTCTGACCTGTTTGCTAATGTAATCCATCACCAGTATGAACAGCAGTGGGCACAGAGCTGAATCCTGATGCACACCCACTCCCAGTGGTAACCCCTGTTTCAGACTGATCACTATTTTTACTTGAATCGTTGGGTCCTTGCACATAGCCTGCACTAATTCTGTCAATGTTTCTGGGACTTCAGACCACCACAGGACTGCCCAAATCAGCTTTCTTGGAATCTTGTCATGTGCGTTCTCCAAGTCTAGCAATGGCATTTGGACTATTTCCTCATCACTAGCTACTTTTGAACTATCTGTATCACTGCAAACATTGGGTCAGTTGTGCTTCATCCTGATCTGAATCCAAACTGCTCTTCGCTTATCTTACTTTCTACTACTCTGCATATTTGTTTATCAATCACCCTGCTCAGAACTTTCATACAGTGTGACAGGTGTTTGATACCTCTGTGCTACCCACAGTTGAGTATGTCCCCTTTGTCTTGCACACTAGCACGAGTATGCTTATTCGCCCACCATCTGGGATAAACATTTCTCTCCACACTACTATAAGTACCATCAGGAGTCCTTTTCCCTGTCTCCCCCAGCATCTTTATCCTATCTGCTGTGACCTCATCTGACCCTGCTGCCTTTCCCTGACTTCATTTTCCTTAGTGATGTTCTTACTTCTTCTAGGATAGGCTCTTCTTCTTTCATTGTAGGCTGTGTCTGGGGAAGTACAGCTTCTGCGGGCTTTTCTTCATTCAGAAGCTTCTCGAAGTACTCCTTCCATCTGTCTTTGATTTCCTGCATATTGGTGAGTGGTTTGTCTATCTTCTTTATCTACCAGTCTTAGCCTTGCAAACTTAGAGTTTCTTTGTGCCATCTACCGAGTCACTTTCCAGAAGCTGGTACAGTGCCTCTGATGCCTTGCTCTTTGCTATTGTAACTCCTTTCTTAGCCTCTTTGTTAGCCAACCAGTATTCCTTCTTAGCCTTGTCCAACTTTTTTACCTCCCACTATTTCCTGCACTCCTTTTTTCTTTTGATGACTTCCTGGACTTCTACATTCCACCACCAGCTTTCCTTGTGCACCATGTTTCCATACCTGGCTCGGATGTATATCTTTTTTTGTACTCTTCATATGTGATGTTTTGAGGCACTGCCATTCTTCTTCAATTCCACCAATTTCCACTTCTTCTTGAGGTGCTAGAGCTCTACGTAATTCCTTGAACCCTTATATTTTCCTGCCAGTCAACTGCTAGGTCTCCAGCCCAGTCATTGCTGACCTTAGAACTTTCATTGAACACTGCTTGCAGCTGAATGTGGAAACCAGTGATTTTTGCTGTAGGCCAACTGTTTCACTGGTTATGACTTTGCATTGCTGATTTTACCCCAGTACCTTTTCCTTACTAGGAGGAAGTCTACTTGAGTTGCATGTTGGCCATTCTTGTATATGATTTTGTGACTGGCTCTCTTGCTTAATTATGTGTCGGTCACAGTCAAGCCATTTGCCAGAGAGAAGTCTAGATAGGCCTCTCTTTTATTCCTGTTGTCCCACTCATATGGACTCAGGCAGTCCTCATGTCATGGTCTATCTTTTCCAGTACATGCATTGTGGCCTCCTATTATCAGCATCAGCTCATGTTGTCTTGCTTTATCTAGTAAGTCTTGCAACCACTGTCTGAATGCACTCTTTTCCTTAGTAGCACAACCCTATAGTGGGGCATAGGCTGAGATTATGAATAGTACTCTGCCCTTACACTGGATTCTGATTGCCACAAGTCCATTACTAATTCAGATGATATCCTTAACTGCATTCCAAAGCCTTTCCCTCACCATTATTCAAATGCCATTTCTAGTCTGTCCTCCTGAGAAGTAGACTCTGGATCCCAAGCCAAGGAGCTTTGCTGCACTGCCCTTCCATCTTGTCTCCATGATACATAGGATGTCCAGTCTCCTCCTTACCATCATGTCATCCACTTCCAAGTTGTGTCCTGTCATTGAAACTGCATCCACACACAGACAGACCTAGACACTCCCATGCCTCTGCTATACTCATCAGTAGTCATGGCACAAGCCACAATTATCCACGGAATGTGTGAATGTCATCAAAAGACAGCATTCAATTTTTGTTGTGTTAATCCAGAGTCTCCACCATTTCTGGGTGAGAACACATGGCTAATTAGCATTAGCATTTCCCCAGACTGATGTATTAGCATGTGGCTTCCCAGCAACACCTAACTCCTCACTATGGCCAGTGCCAGGGGGAAAACCATGGGGGTGTGGTGTGGTGTCTGAATCAGAAAGGCTTACCATGATGTGAAAAACTTCCAGTCTAAGGCATTTGTATCTCAGCAAGCCTTTCTGAATCCTACCCTATGTTCTTTGCGTATCTTTATCAATTCTATAAGTTTGTTTTGCTCATACTCACTTTTATATATCCTATGCAGGAGGGCCAGTCTGAAGGAGATTGGAAACTGTAAAGTGGTGACAGGGGAAAGTGTAGTTAGGCAGCATAGAATGCTGGTCTGTAGGATGATGTTGGTGATCAAGAAGAGGAGGACAAGTGTGAGAGCAGTGCCAAGGATCAAATGGTGGAAGTTGAAAAAGGGTGATTGTGAGGTGGAGTTCAGGGAAGAGTTAAAACAGGCACTGGGGGGCAGTGAAGTTACCAAATAGCTGGGTAACTACAGCAGAGATGGTAAGGGAGAGAGCTAGAAAGGTGCTTGGTGTGACATCTGGACAGAGGAAGGAGGACAAGGAGACCTGGTGGTGGAATGAGGAAGTACAGGAGAGTATACAGAGGAAGAGGCTGGCAAAGAAAAAATGGGATTGTCAGAGAGATGAAGAAAGTAGACAGGAGTATAAGGAGATGAGGAGCATGGCAAAGAGAGAGGTGATGAAGGCTAAGGATAAGGCATATGGAGAGTTGTATGAAAGGTTGGACAGTAAAGAGGGAGAAAAGGACCTGTACCAATTGGCTAAAGAGAGGGACCGAGCTAGGAAAGATGTGCAGCAGGTAAAGGTGATAAAAGATAATGAGGAAAATGTACTCACAAGTGAGGAGAGTGTGTTGAGCAGATGGAAAGAGTACTTTGAGGGACTGATGAATGAAGAGAATGAGAGCGAGAGAGTGTTAGATGATGTGGGGATAGTGAATCAGGAAGTGAAACTGATTAGCAAGGAGGAAGTACGGACAGTTATGAAGAGGATGAAGAATGGAAAGGCTGTTGGTCCAGATGACATACCAGTGGAAGCATGAAGGTGCTTAGGAGAAATGGCAGTGGAGTTTTTAACCAGTTGTTTAATGAAATCTTGGAAAGTCAGAGGATGCCTGAGAAGTGGAGAAAAAGTGTTTTGGTACCTATTTTTAAGAATAAGGGTGATGTGCAGAGTTGTAGTAACTACTGAGGGATAAAGCTGATCAGTCAGAGCTTGAAGTTATGGGAAAGAGTAGTGGAAGGTAGGTTAAGAAGGGAGGTGATGATTAGTGATCAGCGGTATAGTTTCATGCCGGGAAAGAGCACTACAGATGCAATGTTTACTCTGAGAGTGTTAATGGAGAAATTTAGAGAAAGTCAGAAGGAGTTGCATTGTGTCTTTGTGGACTTGGAGAAAGCATATGATAGGGTGTATAGAGAGGAGTTGTGGTATTGTATGAGGAAGTCAGGAGTGGCAGAGAAGTATGTAAGAGTGGTACAGGATATGTACGAGGGAAGTGTGACAGTGGTGAAGTCTGCAGTGGGAGTGACAGATCCATTTAAGGTGGTGGTGGGATTACATCAAGGATCAGCTCTGAGCCATTTCTTATTTGCAATGGTGATGGACAGGTTGACAGATGAGATTAGACAGAAGGCCCCATGGACTATGATGTTTGCAGATGACATTGTGATCTGTAGTGAGAGTAGGGACCAGGTTGAGGAGACCCTGGAGAGGTGGAGATATGCTCTAAAGAGGAGAGGAATGAAGGTCAGCAGGACTAAGACAGAATATGTGTGCATGAATGAGAGGGAGGATAGAGGAATGGTGAGGATGCAGGGAGTAGAGTTGGCGAAGTTGGATGAGTTTAAGTACTTGGGATCAACAGTTCAGAGTAATGGTGAGTGAGGAAGAGAGGTGAAGAAGAGACTACAGGCAGGGTGGAATGGGTGGAGAAGAGTGTCAGGAGTGATTTGTGACAGACGGGTACCAGTAAGAGTGAAAGGGAAGGTCTACAAGAGGGTAGTGAGATCAGCTATGTTGTATGGGTTGGAGACAGTGGCATTGACAAAAAGGCAGGAGTCAGAGCTGGAAGTGGCAGAGTTAAAGATGTTAAGATTTGCACTGGGTGTGACAAGAATGGACAGGATTAGGAATCATTATATTAGAGGGTCAGCTCAGGTTGGATGCTTTGGAGACAAAGTCAGAGAGGCGGGATTGCGTTGGTTTGGACATGTGCTGAGGAGGGATGATGGGTATACTAGGAAAAGGATGCTAAGGATGGAGCTGCCAAGTAAGAGGAAAAGAGGAAGGCTTAAGATAGGGTTTATGGATGTGGTGAGAGAGAACATGCAGGCAGTTGGTGTGACAGAGCAATATGCAGAGGACAGGAAGAAATGGAAACAGATGATCCGCTGTGGAAGACTCACAGTTATAGTATCTATATATATATATATATATATATATATATATATATATATATATAATCATAGTATAACCTTTGTTTCCTTTTTGTGAGATGTTTTCAATAACTAAAATTCTGGAAAATGTTAATTTTAGTGCTATATAACCACTGACAACTGCAGACAAATGCCTTTGGGTAAGTATCATCTTAATATAATTCTAACATGCCATCCTGATATTCCTTGATGCAGAAAATTCTACTTATGTGGGAAAAACTCAACTTATATTGGAAACAAATGTTAATCCATTTACCCAGCAGTTATTTTTTCTATGTACAAGTTCCATCCATCCATCCATCCATCCATCCATCCATCCATCCATCCATCCATCCATCCATTTTCTAAATCACTAGTCCTGGTGATGGTCAGGGTAGTAGAAATTGAGCAGCAAGTTGAATAGGGTAGGACAACACTTGTCTATCTCCAACAACAGTCTCTAGCTCATCTTATAGGATCCTCAGACATCCCCAAGTGAGCTGGATTATAATATCTGTAGGATGTACTGGGTCTGCACTGAGGGCTCCACTGGGCTGACATTTCATATATCAAGAGACATTTTCCATTGTCAGGGTCTAGTCCACCATGACCTGCCCTGGTCCTCTCTGCTGCTTGACTGGCATCATACCTGACTCCCACCCTTTTTTACTTTTGTCCCCATCACTTCATATTACTGGCCCAGCATTCCAGTGCCCTATATCCATGCTGCGTCTATCAGCTAATCTCTTTATTCCAATATGGTGAGGCGAATCATGGATACAAGGGCATCCCTGGGGCTCGACCATCTCTACTTCCATCTCAGTTTTTTTTTCTTGTTTACCCTACCTATACCCCCCTCACAGTGTCATGGTCTGAAGGATAGGCATGAAATGGGGAGGTTGTGGCATATCACCCCACCTTCATGGCAGCTCAGTCAGTTGCACCCCACCACCTTTTGGTCCACACTTCTTCTCAACATACCCCCCCAGCCTCCACCAGAGATTGTCGCAGGAGATGCCTAATTTGCACGCTCACCTGGATAGGTAACTCCCACCCTTTACCTTGTGAGCCAACATGGCATTTCCACACATTTTTTTTTGGATATGAGCCAAGCCAGAATACACATCTTTTTCAACCACTAGAATTTTGCTGGCAAACACCACCCTCGGGTTTGGCTCCATAGGTGAGTCATGGTAGCCTTGTTCATGATAATCATCTTTAACTTAATTGCTGTTTGCCTGTCGCCTTGTCTCAGATCAGTGGAGTGAAAGGGACAGCCACCTCACGTGCAAAGTGTTAGTGGAGGACGATTGATCAGCAGTGCACTTCGTATGTGGCAATATAAGTTGTAGCAAGCCAGCTGCTACAAATGTAGCAAGTAGTTTGCTACAGTCTTTAAAAGCAGAATGAGATTTTTCTTCATCAGGACCTTTTTTTTGCTCTACAACTTATAGCTGAGGGGAGAAGTGTCAGATTGGGGAAGAGCCCCAGGTGCTGGATGAGCTGGCTATGACTCTGGGAGGTTGTCATGGGTGACCATACCTTCCAGAGAGAGTAGTACTCTGTATCTAAATTTAGGGTCAAGCTGTGCAGATGATTGCAGATTATTACAGGGTGGTGTTAGACTTAACAAAGTGGTTTTGTAGATCATGAACAGCTGAAGAGAATGTTTTATATCATAAGATTCCTGTGTATAAAAGAGACAAATAAAAAGGGATCATGTTGAATATGGCATTAATTACAGTCATAAATACTAACAGTGTAGCTGTTTGGATAGTTATAATTCCTTCCACAACATTTTCTCTAATGGTATTGTACAAGTACAATGTTAAGTGCAACTTATTTGCTTGCTTTTTTCATAACACACTAGACCACTCATGTTTTTGACAAAACTAACTGAAATAAAAGGTCAAGCATGATTGTTCAAGACTACATGCCTCACAGTACAATTTCCCAGCACAGAGGGCTTGAATCTGATAGTTTAAGAAAACAAATGCTTGTCACATTTACTCATGTGTGTACAGGTCTTATCTCAATCAATGAAGAAAAAAATATAAGCAACATTTTTCTTTTTTTTTTTTTTGACCTGGGGAAAAGCCCTCCTGCTCACCCAATTTACTTTATTTTCACTCTGAAGTCACATCATCTTAAAGAACAAGTGATCACTGATACAGTGAAGAAATGTTTTATTGTATTACGACTATTTATCCATGTGGCTTGAACTGCTTGTGAGTTACTCTCAAATAACTGTGATACAAAGAATCTTGTACCGAGCAATGAATGCAAACGAAAATAAAAAGCATGCTGTTAAAATTAAGATTTTTATGTTTCTAAAACATGAATATTTAATTAATAGCATCACATTTAATTTTTGTGCAGTTCGCAGAAAATGTACACAAGTTTAAGTGCGCAAAGGTACATGAAATACTGCCTTAGTGCGTTGCACTGGTGAACAGTTTTGACTTATGGTGACTTCAGAATATAAGGCAGACTCACATAACATTGCAGCCCAAGGATATAACAATATACACAATTTATGAAAGTTACAAATGAAAAAGTCCTACAAAGGTCTCAAAATGAGCTACATCTTGTTCAGGGTTTTAAAAGAAAATGTCTAAGTGGTGTGAGTGCACAACAAACTTCCTCTGAGAAAGTTCCTCTAAGTAAAGTTGTTTGAAAAGCTTCTGCAAATGATGTACTATAAATAAGGAAGTACAGAAACACGCAAATAAAATATTACCAAAAAATGTAGAAACGGATGATTCTCAAAAGCTGTCCATTCAGAACAAAACCCAGTAGTACTGATAAAGTCCAATGGTTGATCAAAAAAAATATACCTTTTCCTTGTCGGAAAATCAAGGCAAAAGTACTGAGTTCCAGTTAAAATAATTTATTATTGACGAACAGAACCAGTGCATCACACAGAAATCCACACAAGCGCTTTCACCCGGTCTTACTGGGCTTTTTCAAGTACAACTATAATCAGATCTGTGACATGCTTAAATAGTATAAGCTAAAACAATTAAAATTCAAACCTTAATTTAATGTAATTAAATATAGAGTCAATTAACTGCTAAAAGCTGCAGTAGCATGATAGCAACTTCTAACAAATGTAAAAACTTGCTTTCTTAAAAGTAAATACTAGATGCAGCTTGGTAAATACCAAATTATTTGCCATTATAACTACCCTTTTAAAATAAATTAATCGTTGTTTGCAAATGCATATTCTACTAAGCTAGCTATGCCCATAAAAAATCTTACAATGATTAAATATTTTATTACTAAATCACCACATTTGCTAGATTGTGTTTACTAATAAATAACACTTTCTGCTGAGCTGCAATGTGCATAAATACGTAGTCAACTGTGTAATTCTCTTAATGTTATAAAAAATGTACTAAAAATATATAAAAAATACATCTAGAAATATGAATGAATCTATTCTGATACACAATGCTTAAAATGTTGTCAATACTTAAAAATATAAAACTAAATACTAATGCTGATTTGTGATTAAATAAAACACTGCAAATACAATGAATTAATTAAAGAACGTTCCTCCTGATTTTTAAAATACTGGATAAACTAATACTTTCATTCAACCCTGGATGCCTGGTGGCATCCAGCTTCAATTGCCAAATAAGCTCTCTAATTGCCAATCTGGCTTCTCAATCTCCAGCTCTTACATCATGTGACACTTTTTCTAAGACAAAAAATGTAATCAACATACGTGGGCAAATGAGAGAATGCTTAAAAAACGCATTAGTATCTTTTTTCTTTTCTACATCATGTAAATGTTCGTAAATCCTGCGTTTTAGCGTTCTCTCAGTTTTGCCCACGTAAAAAGCTTGACAGGTCTGACATACTCCTAAATAAACCAGACCTGTTGATGTGCAGGAAAAATAACCAGTTGCTTTTATAGTGAGTTCCCTAGAAGGTATAAACACTTGCTCTTCCTGCCAAATATAAGAGCATTGGTGACATCTCCCACAACTGTGGGTACCTAAACTCTTGCAAGATTTGATTATAGGTTGCATTAACTTAGAGTGTGGAGTTTGTTCAAAAAGGCCTTTTAAATTTATGTCCCTTTTTCTTGTGAATTTTATAGTATTGGGAAGCAGAGAACTGATGTCATCTTGCATAGTAACTATTGGCCAAAAGGTCTTTATGGTATTTTCTATTAACTGGGAATCCCCCAAATATGTGTAAGTGAAATTCTTGTGTGCATGATCTTCAGGACAGTCAGTGTGTAAAGCTGTCAATAAACCCGCACCTAACAAGGGGGGGTAGCATCTGTCTCTTTTTTCTAGAACTTCTATTAGTATTTTTTCAAAAAATGGCAAAGGGTAACCTCTTTCAATAAATGATGTTCTTAAAACATCAGCCTCTTGGAAAAACAACTCAATAGAACTACACATTCTCGAGGCCCGGATCAGTTGACCTTTAATAATCCCTTTCTTTGTATACAGTTGATGACCACTATCATAATGCAAAAAAGCATTAGAATGTGTGCTTTTTCTGTAAATTTTTGATTTAAACCAGTTCACATTGGGGTCCTTGATCAAAGCTACATCCAAATAATGCAGTGAATCATCGTTAATTTCGTATGTGAAAGTTAAAAAACTTGTTTTATTTATATACTCAAAAAATTCCAGAAAGTTTTCTTTGGAACCCTGCCACAAGATGCAGATATCGTCAAGATATCTTTTATAAAAAATTATAAACTGCTTCCATTTAGTGGAGTGAATGTATTGTTTTTCCCATCTATGCAGTACAATGTTGGCATAAGCCGTGGCACTCGGAGCCCCCATGGCTACACCACTTATTTGTTTAAAAAATTCCCCATTGAAATAAATAAAATTGTTTTGCAAAACAAGACTCATAAATTCTACAATCAAGTTAATTAAATCATTCCCCAGCTTGGACTCTGTAACTAATGTTTCACTAAACCATTCTAACCCTTTAACGTGTGGTATACTGGGAAAGAGTTCAACAATATCTATGGTTACCAAAAAAATATCTGAAATATTAAGTTCCAATGGAATACTAGCTAGGAAATTCCATGAGTCTTTACACACAAATTCTAGGGTTGAGACAAATTCCTTTAAATGGAAGTCCACAAATTTACTGAGAGGTTCAGTGATTCCACCTGCTCCGGCCACAATGGGTCTAAATTTTAGCGGCTCTAGTCCCTTGTGTGTCTTTGGAATTCCAAATAGGACAGGGGGTTTTGGCTTAGGTACCATCAAGTAGTTATAACTTTTTTCATCTATTGCACCTTGCATAAGGTGGTCATAAAGAAGATATTTAATGTTAGCCAGTGCAATATTTAACTCATTCAGTGATATTAATTCATAGATGTTGGTGTCTTGCAACAAATCATGTATATAATTTTCATAATCAAAATTATACATTAAGACTATGCCACCCCCCTTGTCCGGTTTCATCACACAAATTTTTTGTTCTTTTATTCTGTCCACTATTAATTGCAACTGTGGCTTAAAATTACACTGCTGGTCGGTATGTTTACCAATCCCGCTTTCTCTCCAAACTTTTTCTACTAGGTCCTCAAATATTTTAAGGGTTGGATGTGTGGGAGGATTAAATGTACTACTTCTAGATAAAACATCTTTAGTTGTTCCTTCCCCTTTAAAAAATAAAGCTAAATTTAAATTACGAATGAAAAGTTTTAGTTCTATGAGTAACTTAGGTAGATATGCTGGTCTTGACGGGACAAACTGCAACCCCTTAGTGAATAAATCAAAAAAGTCACCAGTTATTTCTAAATCTGTGTAGTTGTAAATCGTAAAATTAGCCCTAGTTACCACTGTAAAATTTTTGCTGTCTTTCTCTGTTTCGACATCATAGTAAAAACATGCAGCCAAGGGCAAAGAGTCTATCTGTGGGACCTCCCCCAGTTCTGTTGTTGATACTGGTTGGTTCTCCCCCCTGGTCTGCCCTGGGGGAATTGAAAAACCTGCTGTTGATTCACATTGCCTTTCTGGGCCAATCGCTCACTTCTTCTAAGAGGTTCTAAGTTTGGTGTATTAACTTGCGTGTTATTCTCATGCCCGTTTCTGAATACTTCTTTATCATGAAGAAACTTCTTAAATCTCCCAGGTACAGGAAAAGCTAACCCTTCCCTATATTCATGGAGATCCCTTTCCAACTTTCTTGCCTTCCTTTCAAGCACTTTAAAACAATGTGAGTCAACTTCAGCAAATGTGTCATCATATCTTTTTTTAAAGCTAATAAATTTGTCATGCTTCGTAATACAATCATTTAAAGTAGTGAGTTCAGCTAGTGTGGCATTAGCCTTACTTTGATAGTCATCGACCATCAATTGTAACATTTCAAGTCCAGCTTTGTTGAATAACTCAACCAATTGCCCATGCAGAGTCGAACCCAGTGTTGCGTTATTCGGAAATTTAAAAAAACGCAAACCTTTGGGTACTCTCTGCACTTTAATGCATTCTTTAAGGTAGTTAATCTCTAACTGCGAATTTTTGTACACATACAACTTGTTAGAAAAAATTTCAAAATCATTTTCCAGTTCTTCCAAATGCGAGGTTACAGTACCTTGTTTGAAAAATTATTGTTTCTCTGTCCAAGCCTTAAAGTTAAAGTTTTGATTGGATGCAGCTGGAAAATTATCAATGTTACTTGTAATGTTGTTGTTTTGTGAGCGCGGACACTGTCTCTCCGCTGCCGATGTATAAGCTGGCATTAACGTGCCCGTTGGCTCCTTTCTCCGCACAGTGTCCGTCCCTTCCATCACTTGTTGCTGATTACAGGGTAAGGAAATGCCGTTCCCATTGTTTGAAGCTGCCAAAGTTTTGTTCAGCTGTGAAAGCAAAATCAGCACCTGGTTAAATTCTTTTCTGGTTACCGGTGCTTCATCCAATTCTTCTCTGAGAACCAAAGGCGTGTCCTGAAAGTCTGGATGCGAGCAATCCTCCACCGTGGCAAGAACAGAAACACGCCAATAAAATATTACCAAAAAATGTAGAAACGGAGGATTCTCAAAAGCTGTCCATTCAGAACAAAACCCAGTAGTACTGATAAAGTCCAATGGTTGATCAAAAAAAATATACCTTTTCCTTGTCGGAAAATCAAGGCAAAAGTACTGAGTTCCAGTTAAAATAATTTAGAATTGACGAACAGAACCAGTGCATCACACAGAAATCCACACAAGCGCTTTCGCCCGGTCTTACCGGGCTTTTTCAAGTACAACTATGAGCAGATCTGTGACATGCTTAAATAGTATAAGCTAAAACAATTAGAATTCAAACCTTAATTTAATGTAATTAAATATAGAGTCAATTAACTGCTAAAAGCTGCAGTAGCATGATAGCAACTTCTAACAAATGTAAAAACTTGCTTTCTTAAAAGTAAATACTAGATGCCGCTTGGTAAATACCAAATTATTTGCCATTATAACTACCCTTTTAAAATAAATTAATCGTTGTTTGCAAATGCTTACTCTACTAAGCTAGCTATGCCCATAAAAAATCTTACAATGATTAAATATTTTATTACTAAATCACCACATTTGCTAGATTGTGTTTACAAATAAATAACACTTTCTGCTGAGCTGTAATGTGCATAAATACGTAGTCAACTGTGTAATTCTCTTAATGTTATAAAAAACGTACTAAAAAATATATAAAAAATACATCTAGAAATATGAATGAATCTATTCTGATACACAATACTTAAAATGTTGTCAATACTTAAAAATATAAAACTAAATACTAATGCTGATTTGTGATTAAATAAAACACTGCAAATACAATGAATTAATTAAAGAACGTTCCTCCTGATTTTTAAAATACTGGATAAACTAATACTTTCATTCAACCCTGGATGCCTGGTGGCATCCAGCTTCAATTGCCAAATAAGCTCTCTACTTGCCAATATGGCTTCCCAATCTCCACCTCTTAAATCCTGTGACACTTTTTCTAAGACAAAAAATGTAATCAACATACATGGGCAAATGAGAGAATGCTTAAAAAATGCATTAGTATCTTTTTTCTTTTCTACATCATGTAAATGTTAAGAATCCTGCGTTTTAGCATTCTCTCAGTTTTGCCCACGTAAAAAGCTTGACAGGTCTGACATACTCCTAAATAAACCAGACCTGTTGATGTGCAGGAAAAATAACCAGTTGCTTTTATAGTGAGTTCCCTAGAAGGTATAAACACTTGCTCTTCCTGCCAAATATAAGAGCATTGGTGACATCTCCCACAACTGTGGGTACCTAAACTCTTGCAAGATTTGATTATAGGTTTCGTTAACTTAGAGTGTGGAGTTTGTTCAAAAAGGCCTTTTAAATTTATGTCCCTTTTTCTTGTGAATTTTATAGTATTGGGAAGCAGAGAACTGATGTCATCTTGCATAGTAACTATTGGCCAAAAGGTCTTTATGGTGTTTTCTATTAACTGGGAATCCCCCGAATATGTGTAAGTGAAATTCTTGTGTGCATGATCTTCATAAATAAGGAAGTAAATGCATGTATTCAGTGTACAGGCTTTTACACACCTGAAATCTTAAAAAAAAGAGAAAGTTGATATGGCATCTGCAATGCTGAAGTCTGAAAAAATGCATTGCAGTCCCTATGTGTTCAGTTCAGTTATTTGCCACCTTTCTCTTACCCCATAGAATAATACCCTCCATTTCTCTCTCTCTTTCACTCTCATTTTCTCCTTTCTCCAGTTTTGACAAGTGCTACTGGTGAAAAATTATTAATACTCTGAAATGGATAACTCTGAATCTCTACTTCAGAGTTACAATTAGTTGTGAAAAAGTGATGAGAAAAAAAACACAAGGAAGTCTTCAGTGTATTTTTGCTACTTCTTGTTAAAAAGGTATGTTCTTTATGCTTCTTGTATCATGCTAACAGGCTACTGCATGCTCAGAATAATAGAAAAAGTTAATGAGTCACCATAAATAGAGAACTGTTCGAACTGGAGTCAAGTTAGCGTTCCACTCAAGGCAGATTCTGGTAAAGTATAACCGAGTCAGCGCATTGTTCAAAATGTGTTATAGTGATTCAGGAAATTATTGAAATACAATATGGCCATTTGCTTGGTAAACAGGGTAAACTATAAAGCATCAAGATCCCAAACTTCAGGAAGCAATGACATACCTTAGATAATGGGTGTTCCTGCACTCATATACAACATTCCATACACATAGCTTTAGCATGCTTGCATTGTCCTGCACAACTGTGCCAGGAAAAATCTTTATCTTCTGCATATTTTAAACCTCACTGAGCACAGATCTGCAAACCCTGTCACCACTGTGCTGGCAAAGCATTTATTTTCTGGCATTTCTTTGTAGATTACTGTCCATCCATCCACAGCTCCTTTTTCCCATTTTTTTCAAATGGGGTCAGGGTCTCACTTCAACAGTGACAATCATCTAAAGCCAAAGGTTCACACCATCGGGTAGTTTAACTGATTACTTAAATATGTTGTAAGAATATATTACTGATATAGTACTGGTTTGCTTATTTAGTCTCTTTAGATAGATGTGTGTGTGTGTGTGTGTGTGTGTGTGTGTGTGTGTGTGTGTGTGTGTGTGTGTGTGTGTGTGTGTGTATGCAAGAGTTTGTATCTGTGCGTTGTGGTTTGCTTTTATGCATTTTCTATTATACCTGCTAGAGTTTTCTCTAGGTACTCCAGTTAGGCATTTTTCTTATTTTTTTTAATAGTTTTAGATTTTTTTCCAGTGGAGTAGCCCTTAGGCATCCCAGTTTTGGTTACTGGACTGAATTTAGTTGAGATACTAGGTAAGATAGTTTATACATTTATAAATATGCTATTGTATAATATTTAAAAGATAAATTCTAGCAAAATACAATTTATATCATTCATATAAAACAGATTATCATTAGTTGGACAATTCCTACCCAGCATTAGCCTGACCACACCCTCTCATCTCAGTAAGTTTGACTGACACCTTCATAGGTTCATAGGTGTGTACTAGGCTAATGGCCCTGGAACCTTTACAAACCTAGCCCATAGAAGTGGCCTGGTAGCGTGCTGCCCAATGTTAGTTCCCAGCTCTCTATCAAGTAGAGCCACTGGAGTGATCCCCAGGGTGAACTTTCTATTTCCCATCCAGTCATCAAGATTACTCTTGAAGAGGGCCAGTGAGGTGCTCTGCTTGACATGTATGGGAAGTCTATTACAGAGCATGGGCAATCTCTGGGTTATGATCCTGTCCCTCCAGCATGTTCTGTTGATTGTGGTAATGAGGTTGAGGTCTCTGGAGGGTGTGGTGTGGAAGGATTGGGATTTCTTTAGATGTAGCATTTCTAACAGAGCTGGGCCAGGCATGGCTTTGGAAGTCAAACAGAGATCGCCTCTTAGTAGATGATATGAGACAGAGAATAGCTGGAGTTTTTTGAGTCTGTCCATGTACGACATGTGTTTAAGGCCTAGGATCTTCTTCGTGAGGTACTTCTGTGCCCTTTCCAGCTGTTGCATGTGTCTAGTAATGTACATGCTAAATGGGTCATTATACTCGATGACTGGCCTAATGAGGGAAGAGTAGAGAGAGATGATGACCTCTTTCTTCCTAGATGCAAAACCCTTGGTAATGAGATGTGCCACATAGGACATTCTGACCACAGTGGCAATGTTGTTTTTGAAGGAGAGGTTGTTGTCAACCTGTGTCACCAGATCTCTTATAATGCCTTCAGTGTTCAGTGGTCTCCCATCAATGGTAATTAGTGGGAACTGTGTTTTTCACAAAGGGGATGACGGCGCATTTTTTGGCATGAAGATTAAGGCCATGGTTTCAACACCAGTCACTGGTCTCATTGAGGCCTTTCTGTAGGATGTCTACATCACTTGGGGAGTTAATAATGGCTCCCAGCTTGCAGTCGTCTGTGAACTTCATCAACCAGAGTCCCTCTGTGTTGGCCTAGACTTTTGAGAAGTAGATGCCAAACAGGACAGGATCCAGGACCGATACCTGTGAGTCTCCACTCGTGACTGGTCAGCAGTCTGACTTGGAGTCTGCTACTTTCACACTGTGGGTTCTATCTGTGAGCCAATTTGCAACCCACCTAGTGATATAGGGGTTGATGCCTAGTTTGGTGAGTTTATCAATAATTCCTAAGTGGGGAATGGTATCAAAGGCCTTGGCCAGATTGTGGTAGGCTGTATGAACTGCCTTCCCCTCATTGACAGCTCTGGTGACTGACTCAAAGAAGTCAATCAGGTTGAGCAGGCATGATCTACCTTTCACAAAACCAAATTGCGTGGGATCTAGAGTTTGGAGATTTGCTATATCCTTGCTAATTAGGTCCATGATGATGTGCTCCATAGCCTTACATATCAGACTCATCAGGCTAATGGAACGATAATTCCAAGGGTCTGTAGTCACTCCCCCTTTATGGAGAGGGATGACTGTAGCAGTGCACCATTTGGCAGGGACAAAGCCTGAGGTGAGGCTGCGATTGAACAGGGCACACAGATGTGGAACTAGTTCACTTTGTAGTTCATGTAGAACACATCCAGGGATATTGTCGGGTCCCATGGAAGCTGTATTCTTGGCCTTGGACAATGCAGCTTTAACCTGTGCTGCAGTAATGCTGGGTGCCTGGCATTCCTCCAGTATTGTGATTGGTCCTTTGGGGGGGGGGTAAAGTTGGCACTGAATCTGTTGGCCAGGATGTTGGCAATATCAGTTGGCTCAGTATAGGTAGTACCATTGTGCAGTAACTCAGAGCAAACCTGGGTATTGCCATGGAGATTTTTGATATAAATATAGAAGGCTTTGTGGTTGTTTTTAGTGTCTGCCGCAGTTCTGCCTTCATAGCTGGCTTTAGAGGTTTTGATGAGGGATCTCAACTTTTTGTTGAGGCTAATAAGGTTGTTTTTCCAGTCTTGGGACTTCACCTTTTTTCTGCAACAGTTTCTTCCTTCTGTTGTAGAGTTTATTAATGGCAGGGGACCACCAGATTGGCTTCCTTTTTTTGGAGGAGAGCTTCTTGGTTCTGTTGGGTATGGCTAGTGTTAATCCATTTATCCAGCAGTTATTTTTTCTATGTACAAGTTCCATCCATCCATCCATCCATCCATCCATCCATCCATCCATCCATCCATCCATCCATCCATCCATTCATCCATCCATCTATCCATCCATCCATTTTCTAAATCACTAGTCCTGGTGATGGTCAGGGTAGTAGAAATTGAGCAGCAAGTTGAATAGGGTAGGACAACACTTGTCTATCTCCAACAACAGTCTCTAGCTCATCTTATAGGATCCTCAGACATCCCCAAGTGAGCTGGATTATAATATCTGTAGGATGTACTGGGTCTGCACTGAGGGCTCCACTGGGCTGACATTTCATATATCAAGAGCCATTTTCCATTGTCAGGGTCTAGTCCACCATGACCTGCCCTGGCCTTCTCTGCTGCTTGACTGGCATCATACCTGACTCCCACCCTTTTTTACTTTTGTCCCCATCTCTTCATATTACTGGCCCAGCATTCCAGTGCCCTATATCCATGCTGCGTCTATCAGCTAATCTCTTTATTCCAATATGGTGAGGCGAATCATGGATACAAGGACATCCCTGGGGCTCGACCATCTCTACTTCCATCTCAGTTTTTTTTTCTTGTTTACCCTACCTATACCCCCCTCACAGTGTCATGGTCTGAAGGATAGGCATGAAATGGGGAGGTTGTGGCATATCACCCCACCTTCATGGCAGCTCAGTCAGTTGCACCCCACCACCTTTTGGTCCACACTTCTTCTCAACATACCCCCCCCAGCCTCCACCAGAGATTGTCACAGGAGATGCCTAATTTGCACGCTCACCTGGTAGGTAACTCCCACCCTTTACCTTGTGAGCCAACATAGCATTTCCACACATTTTTTTTTGGATATGAGCCAAGCCAGAATACACATCTTTTTCAACCACTAGAATTTTGCTGGCAAACACAACCCTCGGGTTTGGCTCTATAGGTGAGTCATGGTAGCCTTGTTCATGATAATCATCTTTAACTGAATTGCTGTTTGCCTGTCGCCTTGTCTCAGATCAGTGAAGTGAAAGGGACAGCCACCTCACGTGTAAAGTGTTAGTGGAGGACGATTGATCAGCAGTGCACTTCGTATGTGGCAATATAAGTTGTAGCAAGCCAGCTGCTACAAATGTAGCAAGTAGTTTGCTACAGTCTTTAAAAGCAGAATGAGATTTTTCTTCATCAGGACCTTTTTTTTGCTCTACAACTTATAGCTGAGGGGAGAAGTGTCAGATTGGGGAAGAGCCCCAGGTGCTGGATGAGCTGGCTATGACTCTGGGAGGTTGTCATGGGTGACCATACCTTCCAGAGAGAGTAGTACTCTGTATCTAAATTTAGGGTCAAGCTGTGCAGATGATTGCAGATTATTACAGGGTGGTGTTAGACTTAACAAAGTGGTTTTGTAGATCATGAACAGCTGAAGAGAATGTTTTATATCATAAGATTCCTGTGTATAAAAGAGACAAATAAAAAGGGATCATGTTGAATATGGCATTAATTACAGTCATAAATACTAACAGTGTAGCTGTTTGGATAGTTATAATTCCTTCCACAACATTTTCTCTAATGGTATTGTACAAGTACAATGTTAAGTGCAACTTATTTGCTTGCTTTTTCATAACACACTAGACCACTCATGTTTTTGACAAAACTAACTGAAATAAAAGGTCAAGCATGATTGTTCAAGACTACATGCCTCACAGTACAATTTCCCAGCACAGAGGGCTTGAATCTGATAGTTTAAGAAAACAAATGCTTGTCACATCTACTCATGTGTGTACAGGTCTTATCTCAATCAAATGAAGAAAAAAATATAAGCAACATTTTTCTTTTTTTTTTTTTTTGACCTGGGGAAAAGCCCTCCTGCTCACCCAATTTACTTTATTTTCACTCTGAGGTCACATCATCTTAAAGAACAAGTGATCACTGATACAGTGAAGAAATGTTTTATTGTATTACGACTATTTATCCATGTGGCTTGAACTGCTTGTGAGTTACTCTCAAATAACTGTGATACAAAGAATCTTGTACCGAGCAATGAATGCAAACAAAAATAAAAAGCATGCTGTTAAAATTAAGATTTTTATGTTTCTAAAACACGAATATTTAATTAATAGCATCACATTTAATTTTTGTGCAGTTCGCAGAAAATGTACACAAGTTTAAGTGCGCAAAGGTACATGAAATACTGCCTTAGTGCGTTGCACTGGTGAACAGTTTTGACTTATGGTGACTTCAGAATATAAGGCAGACTCACATAACATTGCAGCCCAAGGATATAACAATATACACAATTTATGAAAGTTACAAATGAAAAAGTCCGACAAAGGTCTCAAAATGAGCTACATCTGGTTCAGGTTTTTAATAGAAAATGTCTAAGTGGTGTGAGTGCACAACAAACTTCCTCTGAGAAAGTTCCTCTAAGTAAAGTTGTTTGAAAAGCTTCTGCAAATGATGTACTATAAATAAGGAAGTACAGAAACACGCAAATAAAATATTACCAAAAAATGTAGAAACGGAGGATTCTCAAAAGCTGTCCATTCAGAACAAAACCCAGTAGTACTGATAAAGTCCAATGGTTGATCAAAAAAATATACCTTTTCCTTGTAAAAACCAAACAAATGAAGCTCCAACAAATCACGCCAGTCACTGAAAATGTATTTAATCCGTTAGCGCTTTCATGCATAAATAATCAATGCACTTCTTCAGACGGCCATTACAAACAATAATGTTGCATTTATACTCACACCCAACAATACATCATTAATTAATTAATTAAACAATTAGATATTTAAAGAACCTTAAACCTTAAAAAATATATGTAAAAAATACACATATAATTAAAACCCAAATATATCATACTCTAAAATGAACAATAAATTAGTTATTATTATTCAAAATATTATCTTAACTAGATCTAATTTAATATTACTACATTTATCGCTCTAAAGCTCTCAATTTCAACAAACACTTCACAGAACACATTTCATTTATGCCTGGATAGGCATATGCTTCTGTTTTAAATTGCCACAAGAGCTCCTGCTCTTCCAATCTAAGATGCCATGCACCACCCCTCGGATTTAAATGTACCTTTTGAATAACATTGAACCAAAAACTGTGATCAGGAAATTCAATAATATGCTTGGCTAGCGCATTTGTAATTGTACATTTAGAAATAGCGTATGTGTGTTCATATATTCGCTGTTTCAACTGGCATTCTGTTTTCCCTATATAAAAAACAGAACATAATTTGCAGGAAGCCAAATACACCACTCCTGAAGTTTCACAGTTATATTTCTCCTTACAGTAATATTTTTGTCCCCTAATCTCAAAGATAGAACCCGTCTTTATATATTTACAATATCTACATCGTCCGCATTTAAACAAAAGTACTGAGTTCCAGTTAAAATAATTTATAATTGACGAACAGAACCAGTGCATCACACAGAAATCCACACAAGCGCTTTCGCCCGGTCTTACCGGGCTTTTTCAAGTACAACTATAAGCAGATCTGTGACATGCTTAAATAGTATAAGCTAAAACAATTAAAATTCAAACCTTAATTTAATGTAATTAAATATAGAGTCAATTAACTGCTAAAAGCTGCAGTAGCATGATAGCAACTTCTAACAAATGTAAAAACTTGCTTTCTTAAAAGTAAATACTAGATGCAGCTTGGTAAATACCAAATTATTTGCCATTATAACTACCCTTTTAAAATAAATTAATCGTTGTTTGCAAATGCTTATTCTACTAAGCTAGCTATGCCCGTAAAAAATCTTACAATGATTAAATATTTTATTACTAAATCACCACATTTGCTAGATTGTGTTTACAAATAAATAACACTTTCTGCTGAGCTGCAATGTGCATAAATACGTAGTCAACTGTGTAATTCTCTTAATGTTATAAAAAACGTACTAAAAAATATATAAAAAATACATCTAGAAATATGAATGAATCTATTCTGATACACAATACTTAAAATGTTGTCAATACTTAAAAAATATAAAACTAAATACTAATGCTGATTTGTGATTAAATAAAACACTGCAAATACAATGAATTAATTAAAGAACGTTCCTCCTGATTTTTAAAATACTGGATAAACTAATACTTTCATTCAACCCTGGATGCCTGGTGGCATCCAGCTTCAATTGCCAAATAAGCTCTCTACTTGCCAATCTGGCTTCTCAATCTCCACCTCTTAAATCCTGTGACACTTTTTCTAAGACAAAAAATGTAATCAACATACATGGGCAAATGAGAGAATGCTTAAAAAATGCATTAGTATCTTTTTTCTTTTCTACATCATGTAAATGTTCGTAAATCCTGCGTTTTAGTGTTCTCTCAGTTTTGCCCATGTAAAAAGCTTGACAGGTCTGACATACTCCTAAATAAACCAGACCTGTTGATGTGCAGGAAAAATAACCAGTTGCTTTTATAGTGAGTTCCCTAGAAGGTATAAACACTTGCTCTTCCTGCCAAATATAAGAGCATTGGTGACATCTCCCACAACTGTGGGTACCTAAACTCTTGCAAGATTTGATTATAGGTTGCATTAACTTAGAGTGTGGAGTTTGTTCAAAAAGGCCTTTTAAATTTATGTCCCTTTTTCTTGTGAATTTTATAGTATTGGGAAGCAGAGAACTGATGTCATCTTGCATAGTAACTATTGGCCAAAAGGTCTTTATGGTGTTTTCTATTAACTGGGAATCCCCCAAATATGTGTAAGTGAAATTCTTGTGTGCATGATCTTCAGGACAGTCAGTGTGTAAAGCTGTCAATAAACCTGCACCTAACAAGGGGGGGTGGCATCTGTCTCTTTTTTCTAGAACTTCTATTAGTATTTTTTCAAAAAATGGCAAAGGGTAACCTCTTTCAATAAACGATGTTCTTAAAAAATCAGCCTCTTGGAAAAACAACTCAATAGAACTACACATTCTCGAGGCCCGGATCAGTTGACCTTTAATAATCCCTTTCTTTGTATACAGTTGATGACCACTATCATAATGCAAAAAAGCATTAGAATGTGTGCTTTTTCTGTAAATTTTTGATTTAAACCAGTTCACATTGGGGTCCTTGATCAAAGCTACATCCAAATAATGCAGTGAATCATCATTAATTTCATATGGGAAAGTTAAAAAACTTGTTGATTTATTTATATACTGAAAAAATTCCAGAAAGTTTTCTTTGGAACCCTGCCACAAGATGCAGATATCGTCAAGATATCTTTTATAAAAAATTATAAACTGCTTCCATTTAGTGGAGTGAATGTATTGTTTTTCCCATCTATGCAGTACAATGTTGGCATAAGCCGTGGCACTTGGAGCCCCCATGGCTACACCACTTATTTGTTTAAAAAATTCCCCATTGAAATAAATAAAATTGTTTTGCAAAACAAGACTCATAAATTCTACAATCAAGTTAATTAAATCATTCCCCAGCTTAGACTCTGTAACTAATGTTTCACTAAACCATTCTAACCCTTCAACGTGTGGTATACTGGGAAAGAGTTCAACAATATCTATGGTTACCAAAAAAATATCTGAAATATTAAGTTCCAATGGAATACTAGCTAGGAAATTCCATGAGTCTTTACACACAAATTCTAGGGTTGAGACAAATTCCTTTAAATGGAAGTCCACAATTTACTGAGAGGTTCAGTGATGCCACCTGCTCCGGCCACAATGGGTCTAAATTTTAGCGGCTCTAGTCCCTTGTGTGTCTTTGGAATTCCAAATAGGACAGGGGGTTTTGGCTTAGGTACCATCAAGTAGTTATAACTTTTTTCATCTATTGCACCTTGCATAAGGTGGTCATAAAGAAGATATTTAATGTTAGCCAGTGCAATATTTAACTCATTCAGTGATATTAATTCATAGATGTTGGTGTCTTGCAACAAATCATGTATATAATTTTCATAATCAAAATTATACATTAAGACTATGCCACCCCCCTTGTCCGGTTTCATCACACAAATTTTTTGTTCTTTTATTCTGTCCACTATTAATTGCAACTGTGGCTTAAAATTACACTGCTGGTCGGTATGTTTACCAATCCCGCTTTCTCTCCAAACTTTTTCTACTAGGTCCTCAAATATTTTAAGGGTTGGATGTGTGGGAGGATTAAATGTACTACTTCTAGATAAAACATCTTTAGTTGTTCCTTCCCCTTTAAAAAATAAAGCTAAATTTAAATTACGAATGAAAAGTTTTAGTTCTATGAGTAACTTAGGTAGATATGCTGGTCTTGACGGGACAAACTGCAACCCCTTAGTGTATAAATCAAAAAAGTCACCAGTTATTTCTAAATCTGTGTAGTTGTAAATCGTAAAATTATCCCTAGTTACCACTGTAAAATTTTTGCTGTCTTTCTCTGTTTCGACATCATAGTAAAAACATGCAGCCAAGGGCAAAGAGTCTATCTGCGGGACCTCCCCCAGTTCTGTTGTTGATACTGGTTGGTTCTCCCCCCCCCCCGGTCTGCCCTGGGGGAATTGAAAAACCTGCTGTTGATTCACATTGCCTTTCTGGGCCAATCGCTCACTTCTTCTAAGAGGTTCTAGGTTTGGTGTATTAACTTGCGTGTTATTCTCATGCCCGTTTCTGAATACTTCTTTATCATGAACAAACTTCTTAAATCTCCCAGGTACAGGAAAAGCGAACCCTTCCCTATATTCATGGAGATCCCTTTCCAACTTTCTTGCCTTACTTTCAAGCACTTTAAAACAATGTGAGTCAACTTCAGCAAATGTGTCATCATATCTTTTTTTAAAGCTAATAAATTTGTCATGCTTCGTAATACAATCATTTAAAGTAGTGAGTTCAGCTAGTGTGGCATTAGCCTTACTTTGATAGTCATCGACCATCAATTGTAACATTTCAAGTCCAGCTTTGTTGAATAACTCAACCAATTGCCCATGCAGAGTCGAACCCAGTGTTGCGTTATTCGGAAATTTAAAAAAACGCAAACCTTTGGGTACTCTCTGCACTTTAATGCATTCTTTAAGGTAGTTAATCTCTAACTGCGAATTTTTGTACACATACAACTTGTTAGAAAAAATGTCAAAATCATTTTCCAGTTCTTCCAAATGCGAGGTTACAGTACCTTGTTTGAAAAATTATTGTTTCTCTGTCCAAGCCTTAAAGTTAAAGTTTTGATTGGATGCGGCTGGAAAATTGTCAATGTTACTTGTAATGTTGTTTTGTGAGCGTGGACACTGTCTCTCCACTGCCGATGTATAAGCTGGCATTAACGTGCCTGTTGGCTCCTTTCTCCGCACAGTGTCCGTCCCTTCCATCACTTGTTGCTGATTACAGGGTAAGGAAATGCCGTTCCCATTGTTTGAAGCTGCCAAAGTTTTGTTCAGCTGCGAAAGTAAAATCAGCACCTGGTTAAATTCTTTTCTGGTTACTGGTGCTTCATCCAATTCTTCTCTGAGAACCAAAGGCGTGTCCTGAAAGTCTGGATGCGAGCAATCCTCCACCATGGCAAGAACAGAAACACGCCAATAAAATATTACCAAAAAATTTAGAAATGGAGGATTCTCAAAAGCTGTCCATTCAGAACAAAACCCAGTAGTACTGATAAAGTCCAATGGTTGATCAAAAAAACATATACCTTTTCCTTGTCGGAAAATCAAGGCAAAAGTACTGAGTTCCAGTTAAAATAATTTAGAATTGACGAACAGAACCAGTGCATCACACAGAAATCCACACAAGCGCTTTCGCCCGGTCTTACCGGGCTTTTTCAAGTACAACTATGAGCAGATCTGTGACATGCTTAAATAGTATAAGCTAAAACAATTAGAATTCAAACCTTAATTTAATGTAATTAAATATAGAGTCAATTAACTGCTAAAAGCTGCAGTAGCATGATAGCAACTTCTAACAAATGTAAAAACTTGCTTTCTTAAAAGTAAATACTACATGCAGCTTGGTAAATACCAAATTATTTGCCATTATAACTACCCTTTTAAAATAAATTAATCGTTGTTTGCAAATGCTTATTCTACTAAGCTACCTATGCCCGTAAAAAATCTTACAATGATTAAATATTTTATTACTAAATCACCACATTTGCTAGATTGTGTTTACAAATAAATAACACTTTCTGCTGAGCTGTAATGTGCATAAATACGTAGTCAACTGTGTAATTCTCTTAATGTTATAAAAAACGTACTAAAAAATATATAAAAAATACATCTAGAAATATGAATGAATCTATTCTGATACACAATACTTAAAATGTTGTCAATACTTAAAAAATATAAAACTAAATACTAATGCTGATTTGTGATTAAATAAAACACTGCAAATACAATGAATTAATTAAAGAATGTTCCTCCTGATTTTTAAAATACTGGATAAACTAATACTTTCATTCAACCCTGGATGCCTGGTGGCATCCAGCTTCAATTGCCAAATAAGCTCTCTACTTGCCAATATGGCTTCCCAATCTCCACCTCTTAAATCCTGTGACACTTTTTCTAAGACAAAAAATTTTAATCAACATACGTGGGCAAATGAGAGAATGCTTAAAAAACGCATTAGTATCTTTTTTCTTTTCTACATCATGTAAATGTTCGTAAATCCTGCGTTTTAGCGTTCTCTCAGTTTTGCCCACGTAAAAAGCTTGACAGGTCTGACATACTCCTAAATAAACCAGACCTGTTGATGTGCAGGAAAAATAACCAGTTGCTTTTATAGTGAGTTCCCTAGAAGGTATAAACACTTGCTCTTCCTGCCAAATATAAGAGCATTGGTGACATCTCCCACAACTGTGGGTACCTAAACTCTTGCAAGATTTGATTATAGGTTGAGTTAACTTAGAGTGTGGAGTTTGTTCAAAAAGGCCTTTTAAATTTATGTCCCTTTTTCTTGTGAATTTTATAGTATTGGGAAGCAGAGAACTGATGTCATCTTGCATAGTAACTATTGGCCAAAAGGTCTTTATGGTGTTTTCTATTAATTGGGAATCCCCCGAATATGTGTAAGTGAAATTCTTGTGTGCATGATCTTCATAAATAAGGAAGTAAATGCATGTATTCAGTGTACAGGCTTTTACACACCTGAAATCTTAAAAAAAAGAGAAAGTTGATATGGCATCTGCAATGCTGAAGTCTGAAAAAATGCATTGCAGTCCCTATGTGTTCAGTTCAGTTATTTGCCACCTTTCTCTTACCCCATAGAATAATACCCTCCATTTCTCTCTCTCTTTCACTCTCATTTTCTCCTTTCTCCAGTTTTGACAAGTGCTACTGGTGAAAGACTATTAATACTCTGAAATGGATAATTCTGAATCTCTACTTCAGAGTTACAATTAGTTGTGAAAAAGTGATGAGAAAAAAAAACACAAGGAAGTCTTCAGTGTATTTTTGCTACTTCTTGTTAAAAAGGTATGTTCTTTATGCTTCTTATATCATGCTAACAGGCTACTGCATGCTCAGAATAATAGAAAAAGTTAATGAGTCACCATAAATAGAGAACTGTTCGAACTGGAGTCAAGTTAGCATGCCACTCAAGGCAGATTCTGGTAAAGTATAACCGAGTCAGCGCATTGTTCAAAATGTGTTATAGTGATTCAGGAAATTATTGAAATACAATATGGCCATTTGCTTGGTAAACAGGGTAAACTATAAAGCATCAAGATCCCAAACTTCAGGAAGCAATGACATACCTTAGGTAATGGGTGTTCCTGCACTCAAATACAACATTCCATACACATAGCTTTAGCATGCTTGCATTGTCCTGCACAACTGTGCCAGGAAAAATCTTTATCTTCTGCATATTTTAAACCTCACTGAGCACAGATCTGCAAACCCTGTCACCACTGTGCTGGCAAAGCATTTATTTTCTGGCATTTCTTTGTAGATTATTGTCCATCCATCCACAGTTTTCAAATGGGGTCAGGGTCTCACTTCAACAGTGACAATCATCTAAAGCCAAAGGTTCACACCATCGGGTAGTTTAACTGATTACTTAAATATGTTGTAAGAATATATTACTGATATAGTAGTGGTTTGCTTATTTAGTCTCTTTTGATAGATGTGTGTGTGTGTGTGTGTGTGGCATGTGTTTTACAAGCATGCACACACACACACACACACACACACACACACACACACACACACACACACACACACACACACAAGCGCAAACAACAGTAAGTGTCTTAGAGCTCAAGGTTTCTGCCACAAAGCTCCAGAGATCAGAATTCAGTCTGTCGTCTGGTCACCATATCTCTCAACTGTCTAGATTTTTGCCCAAATTTTTGATCTGCTCCTCATAAAATCTATGTTTTTTTCCTGGCAAATCATTGAGAACTGCAGTCACTAAATAATGATTCATGTTGGTGCTTCCGACTTCATATCCTTTAAGAAACTGCATGCTAATGCAAAACCTGGTATTCTAACAATTTTCTAAGTTTTATAAGAGCACTAATTAAAATCTGTCTGTAGTTTTGTACCTTTGGCACCCCATTATTTTTGCATTTGTCCAGATTTCTTGCTCTAAGAGGTTGTGAGGAATGTTGGCCACCGTGTGTGTTTATGTATGTGTGTCTGTGCATGTGTGTGTGTGTGTGTGTGTGTGTGTGTGTGTGTGTGTGTGTATGCAAGAGTTTGTATCTGTGCGTTGTGGTTTGCTTTTATGCATTTTCTATTATACCTGCTAGAGTTTTCTCTAGGTACTCCAGTTAGGCATTTTTCTTATTTTTTCTAATAGTTTTAGATCTTTTTCCAGTGGAGTAGCCCTTAGGCATCCCTGTTTTGGTTACTGGACTGAATTTAGTTGAGATACTAGGTAAGATAGTTTATGCATTTATAAATATGCTATTGTATAATATTTAAAAGATAAATTCTAGCAAAATACAATTTATATCATTCATATAAAACAGATTATCATTAGTTGGACAATTCCTACCCAGCATTAGCCTGACCACACCCTCTCATCTCAGTAAGGTTGACTGACACCTTCATAGGTGTGTACTAGGCTAATGGCCCTGGAATCTTTACAAACCTAGCCCATAGAAGTGGCCTGGTAGCGTGCTGCCCAATGTTAGTTCCCAGCTCTCTATCAAGTAGAGCCACTGGAGTGATCCCCAGGGTGAACTTTCTATTTCCCATCCACTCATCAAGATTACTCTTGAAGAGGGCCAGTGAGGTGCTCTGCTTGACATGTATGGGAAGTCTATTACAGAGCATGGGCAATCTCTGGGTTATGATCCTGTCCCTCCAGCATGTTCTGTTGATTGTGGTAATGAGGTTGAGGTCTCTGGAGGGTGTGGTGTGGAAGGATTGGGATTTCTTTAGATGTAGCATTTCTAACAGAGCTGGGCCAGACATGGCTTTGGAAGTCAAACAGAGATCGCCTCTTAGTAGATGATATGAGACAGAGAATAGCTGGAGTTTTTTGAGTCTGTCCATGTACGACATGTGTTTAAGGCCTAGGATCTTCTTCGTGAGGTACTTCTGTGCCCTTTCCAGCTGTTGCATGTGTCTAGTAATGTACATGCTAAATGGGCCATTATACTCGATGACTGGTCTAATGAGGGAAGAGTAGAGAGAGATGATGACCTCTTTCTTCCTAGATGCAAAACCCTTGGTAATGAGATGTGCCACATAGGACATTCTGACCACAGTGGCAATGTTGTTTTTGAAGGAGAGGTTGTTGTCAACCTGTGTCACCAGATCTCTTATAATGCCTTCAGTGTTCAGTGGTCTCCCATCAATGGTAATTAGTGGGAACTGTGTTTTTCACAAAGGGGATGACGGCGCATTTTTTGGCATGAAGATTAAGGCCATGGTTTCGACACCAGTCACTGGTCTCATTGAGGCCTTTCTGTAGGATGTCTACATCACTTGGGGAGTTAATAATGGCTCCCAGCTTGCAGTCGTCTGTGAACTTCGTCAACCAGAGTCCCTCTGTGTTAGCCTAGACTTTTGAGAAGTAGATGCCAAACAGGACAGGATCCAGGACCGATACCTGTGAGACTCCACTCGTGACTGGTCAGCAGTCTGACTTGGAGTCTGCTACTTTCACACTGTGGGTTCTATCTGTGAGCCAATTTGCAACCCACCTAGTGATATAGAGGTTGATGCCTAGTTTGGTGAGTTTATCAATAATTCCTAAGTGGGGAATGGTATCAAAGGCCTTGGCCAGATTGTGGTAGGCTGTATGAACTGCCTTCCCCTCATTGACAGCTCTGGTGACTGACTCAAAGAAGTCAATCAGGTTGAGCAGGCATGATCTACCTTTCACAAAACCAAATTGCGTGGGATCTAGAGTTTGGAGATTTGCTATATCCTTGCTAATTAGGTCCATGATGATGTGCTCCATAGCCTTACATATCAGACTCATCAGGCTAATGGAACGATAATTCCAAGGGTCTGTAGTCACTCCCCCTTTATGGAGAGGGATGACTGTAGCAGTGCACCATTTGGCAGGGACAAAGCCTGAGGTGAGGCTGCGATTGAACAGGGCACACAGATGTGGAACTAGTTCACTTTGTAGTTCATGTAGAACACATCCAGGGATATTGTCGGGTCCCATGGAAGCTGTATTCTTGGCCTTGGACAATGCAGCTTTAACCTGTGCTGCAGTAATGCTGGGTGCCTGGCATTCCTCCAGTATTGTGATTGGTCCTTTGGGGGGGGGGGTAAAGTTGGCACTGAATCTGTTGGCCAGGATGTTGGCAAAATCTGTTGGCTCAGTATAGGTAGTACCATTGTGCAGTAACTCAGAGCAAACCTGGGTATTGCCATGGAGATTTTTGATATAACTATAGAAGGCTTTGTGGTTGTTTTTAGTGTCTGCCGCAGTTCTGCCTTCATAGCTGGCTTTAGAGGTTTTGATGAGGGATTTCAACTTTTTGTTGAGGCTAATAAGGTTGTTTTTCCAGTCTTGGGACTTCACCTTTTTTCTGCAACAGTTTCTTCCTTCTGTTGTAGAGTTTATTAATGGCAGGGGACCACCAGATTGGCTTCCTTTTTTTGGAGGAGAGCTTCTTGGTTCTGTTGGGTATGGCTAGTTCCATGCATTTATGTACGTGCTCGTACAGTGGATTGGTGTATGATTCATCAGTCATGCATCTATTTTCCATTGACATGGGTGCCATGAAGTTAGCCACCTCTGTTTTTTGGAGCCCAAAGTCGGCTTTGGAGAAGTTTTTCATGGTGGTTACCTTTGTAGTTTTTCATGGTGGTTACCTTTGTGGGGAGTGTGGGTGAGATTTGGATTTCCATGGTGATTAGTTTGTGGTCAGATCTAACCAGGGAGGAATTGACTACTGGTGTAGAGCAACGGTTGCCCATGTTAGTAATAACCAGGTCAAGGATGTTGCTTGCTGTAGTGGGGGTAAGAATGAGCTGGTTCAGGGCATTGGAATTGATGAATTCCAGGAAGCGTTGGGCCAGTGTATTGGTGCATGAGTAGTTTTCCCAGTTGATGGAGGGGTAGTTAAAGTCACCTAGTATGAGTGTTGGGTTGGACCCTAATAATTTCCAGGGTGCTTAGGAACATGGAGTGAGAGAGTCTTGGGACATGGTTGGGGAGCTATAGCAAGCTACGACCTGAATCACTGTCTTACCCAATGTTAGTTGTACCTGAAGTATCTCAGATGTGCTATGCTGGGCTACCAGTCTGGAGGTGTGCATATCCTTTATGAATATGGAGACACCATCGCGTCAGGAGCTTTGGTTCATGTTCTGGGGCCGAAAGGTGTGGAATGAGTTATAGCCTGCTAGTGCAGGTGTGATTTCTGCTGCTTTAAACCAGGTCTCTGTTACAGCAGAAATGCCGATGTTCTCCATTTTGAGGAGTGCTTTGAGAAAGTGCATCTTGAGATTTAGACTTTTACATTGAGCAGCATGACCTTCAGATTTCATTTATTTATAGCTGTTACGGTGGTAATTTGGTCTTTGGAACATCACCTAAAAAGGCACTATAGGGGTGGCAAGAGCCTTAGCCAGTATCTGGAAACCTAGTGGTGACAAATGCAGGCTGTCTCTGGCAAAGCATCGAGATCTGTCAGTCATGTCATCCCAAGCAGACAGATACTGGATCCCCTTAGAATGACATCAGAAACTTAGCCAATTGTTGAAGTCATTCATTTTCTGCTTGTACTGAGGTATCATTCTGGGTGATGGTAGGATGTTGCTCAGGGCTAGGGTCATACCTGCCTGGGCCACATAATCCGAGAGATCCTCCATGTTTCTTTTCATGTAGTCCAAGGAGGTGCATCTCAGGTCATTCACACCCACATGGACAGTGACAGAGTCATACTTGTACTTGTTGTGGAGTGACCTGAGTGCATGTGTTATGTGTCAGATTCTGGCACCTGATAGACAGCTGACTATTACCTTCTCCTTATTCAACCTAGTGAGTGGGACATCAGTGTGCTTCACTATCGAGTCACCTATGATTAGTGTATTGGGCAAGCATGCCACTAGATTATCTGCAATCCATATAATCAGTTAAAAACTAAATTAATAAAATCCACCTTGTCTCTAGTTCCCCATTCTCCTTCTTTTGTACTTCCTTCTGATTCCACCTTCTATAAGATACTCTCCAAATATCTGTCATTTCCCATTTGCACAGAACCAGTTACTCTTTCTGAGGAGAGGCCACAGGCATCTATGATCCTGTCTTCTAACCAAAGTTTCTTTATTTATCTACCCTCAGTTCTGATTCATCAGTATTACCTTCTTAATCCATATACTTATAGACATTGTGTTCATTGTCTTATGCCTGGTCATTTTGTCCCTTTTTGCCAACCTCAGACAGATGGATCTCCCAAGACCACTCAAATTTTGCGGCATAGAACTTCTCCAAAGCTTAGACACATTTTATGCACCTTTTTGTAAAGCTTGGCATTTTCACTACCTTAATGAGGTAAGTCCCCTCCTTCGCCCC
This sequence comes from Protopterus annectens, assembly GCF_019279795.1. Taxonomy (NCBI): domain Eukaryota; kingdom Metazoa; phylum Chordata; order Ceratodontiformes; family Protopteridae; genus Protopterus; species Protopterus annectens. The sequence continues at coordinate 105,103,453 of NC_056738.1, read as the reverse complement.
ACTTTGTCATTACTAATTTTGGTCCGACCCACCTTCATTCCTTCCAAATCAAACCCTAATTGGTGACTTTAATCACTGGTAAATTGCCCTTGTTTGTATGTGATAAACAGGCCATTTCCCTTACTGCTCAGCATACCACCATGCTGCTTCTTAACAGTTCTTATCCACTGACCACAATATCTTATCCTTCACCCAACTATTCTGCAGGTCCTGCATCCAGTTTTCACCCATGTCTTCTCCCTAATTTTTATACATCCTACCTGCATTCTCTTTCCTTTTTTCATATCATGTCCGTTATTCCATCATCCTTTCTCTTTCAAATTTCCCCTTCCTTATTCAAGCAGCATTACTTTCTTAACCTACTTACACTTTAGACACTTTCTTGCCACAAACCATACTATTCTGTCATCTGTTATAGCTTTTAACCTCCTTCCTAGCTCCCCATCCATCAAAACTTCAGCCAGCACAATGCATTTTTTATCTTGGTCACTATTTTCTAGTGCCCAGTCACTTATACAATCCCATACAGCTCTCTCAAGTTTTCTTTCACACCCTATTCTCTTCTGCTAAACTGGCTATCACCCCATTTGCTATCCTCCGCACCATCTCCTAGTAAGTGCACAGACATTTCTCTTATATGCCTCTGCTGTCCTCTTCTTCATACAACATGCAACACCTCCACCTAGGGCTAACTTAAATTGCTTACTGTTTTCTTTCAATTTGAAGTTACAATGCTTTTTTTCTCCTGTAGTAGTAGTAAGACATACCAATTATTTTTCATATGAATGGACACCACTGTGTAGGTATATGAGGTTTCGTAGTTCCAAGAGGGAGGTACTTTTTCATGATTTCTTTCTTTCTTTCTTTCTTTCTTTCTTTCTTTCTTTCTTTCTTTCATTTTTGTTTTTAGATCTTAACCAGCCAAAATCTATTTATTTATTTTTGTACATTTTTACTTGGAGTAGAGTACTGATCCTAATGGACCATTTTCAGATTCAGTGCAGGGTGTACCTCCACAACAATACATGACATATAAAGAGAAATATAATCACTTCAACAAGACTGTGTGCAAAAGTTATTCTCAATATTTATATAAGCTGTTATTTTTTAAATGAGTTGCTGTTTTTCTGATACAGGCAGGAGTACTGTTTAACATGTAAATAGCTTGTAGCATGAAGGAAAAAAGAAGCAGGTCAGAGAGAAAAAGAACTGAGGCTTGAAGGGTAGTAGACAGCGGTTCGTAGAAACTGAAATAGTAATATGGAAAGGTAAAAAATAAAACTAGTTGAGCTGAGGGAGATTGAGTCAGCTGCTTTTATTAATTAGGGCATTTCCCTTCATTTTTTAATGATTTTTGCAGCTGGCATTAGTAGGATTAGATGTGGAGTTTAGACAATTTTTTGCTTCATGTAATTTAAAACAGATCACAGCTTACGCTGACAAGACCGATGATTCAAGATGACGTCCTGGACATGTTTGTACTTTTAAGATGGCTACTTTACCCATCACACTAGCATTCTTTTTTATAGAGTTTTAAATTAATTTAATTTTTGTTTTTGATTTTGATTCAAGTGTTTAAGCTGGAAATGTTGGATGAAAATGTGTATACTTTTATTTTTGGTATACAGTTCTAGATGCTAAACTGCAATGTTTGTATGGTTTATTTTTCATTTGTTACAGATTTCAGCATTGCTGTTCAGTATGGAGGGACTGTTTATATCTTTTAGCTGGGACTTGACATGTTTTTTTACTGGATTTCTTTAGTTTTTAAGCTGCTTCAGTTTTTCCTTGTGTGCACAAACCTGGAGGGTCTGCTTTTAAGCTCTTTCTTTCATTTGGTGGTCAGTGTGTATGACTTTCAGAACAATTACCCCAAGTACTTTTAATGCATTAAATAATTTTAATGTACATATGTGCGTTATATGTATTTTAATTTAAGTATGCATAGCTTTGTGATAAGGCTTATGTACAGTGGTTAGGTCCGAAGGACTGATGTATCCATTAGGCATAATATGCACAGTGCCTAAGGCCTATAAAAATTATAATTTTTTTAAGTCAGGAAAAAATAAAAAGTAAGTAGAAATTATTAATTTTCATGCCTTACCTTCCAGCCGTGAAAATATACACAGTAAATAGAATACACATACTTAAAATACAAATCAAATGCAAATAAAATATACATATAATTCAAATTAAAAGGCCATTCATATATTAAATACCACTGAGGTAAAATAATACTTGTCACAGGTCTTGTTATATTAAATTATAAGAACTTATAAGAGAAAAGAAAATATCATTACCTTCAGGCAACAACATTCTCATGTAATTTACATGCTATGTTATTTGTGTTATTAATTTCTGAAATACGTATTTAAGACACACCAACTTTATTATATCATTCTAGCAGGTAATCTACTGGTGGATGGACACTTGAGCTTCAATTGTCTGAGGTTCAATCTATCAATGATTGGAGCTCCTCCGCAGGAAATTACTGTCAACAAGTTATGCAGGAAGTGATTCCCTTTTGGGAGAAATTTCCCATTTTTTGTGTTTGTGCAACTGTGGAGTTGGTATACATAAGTTTAGGGGTGTGGGGGCTTGTCCCTCTCATTGGTGGGTGCAGGGAGACTTGCTCCCCTGCAAAAACACTTCAAAAAGTGTTTTTTGGTAGTTTTTTTCAGCGACTTCAGTTCAGGGATGCTGATCCTCAGTGCATTTGCTTTCTTCCACTGAGAGTGGAACCCATTGTAGCACTGTATTTGCTTTTCTTAGCTTGTACATGTTTTTATATTTTACTACTTGTGAAATGGAATGATGAGAACTAAAAAGAGGGGGCAGATTTCATGATGGACATTTAGTATTTAACAACATTTTTTATTGGCAAATTCTTGGATTACTTCATAACTGAACGTTTCTTTTAATAACTTACTTCATACAGAGAGCAGAAAAAGGTGGATATTTTGTTTACATAGTGCAATGTAAGTAGTTTCTGATGTGATTTAATTTGAAAATGACTGCTGTCCTTCTATATTAGTATCAAAAATTGATTAATAAATTCTTAATGGAATATTTATTTTTAGAAAACGTGGCCAGACTTTGTTTAATTTGTACTGCAAGCAATTCAGTCACAGTTTTCTTTATAGGATTAGAAAATCATGAAAATTCATTAACAAAGTCTTTAAGATCATTGTGGTATATTTCTACCAGTGCTTTTCCTTTCAGAACAATTTCATCTTGAGGCTTAGATCTGACAAATGAAAAACTAAATCTATAATGTAGTGCATGTAGCCAACAAAAGCACCCGCACAACCCACAAAAGTTCTGGCAAAATACCAACCACCTCCTTAACTGTGGCAAAACCTTCACTCCTGCTCCCTCCACATCTAATACCTCTGATCCATTAGCCACACACTTCATCTCTCATTTTATTGAATCTATCACCTCACTCCTATATAGCAAACAAAACCTACCACTCACAGTCCCCTCCCCTACCACTGACAACACAAACTCTTTCTCCTTTAAGCCTATTCAAACTGCCTACATAAACAACTCCTACTTAAACTAAAACCCTGCTGTCTTGCTGCTGATCAGGTACCCAGTGAATTTCTAAAAGTAGCTGCTCCAGCCATTGTTTACCTCATATCCATCCTGATCAATTGCTCTATCTCAGAACAGTATGTGCCGCACCTTTGGAAAATTTCTCACTTAATACCCCTCCACAAGGGTGGGCCCTTTAGAGACATTTCAAACTACCAACCCATTGCCATCCTCTCTCCCATAGCCAAAATCTTAGAATAATTTATTCAACAACTAATTAATCACCTCATCACTAACGACCTACTATCCAGCTCTCAGACATAGTACAAACACAGCACTAATAACCTTTACTGATATTATTAATTGCCTCAAAAATGAAGGACAGCTAGTCTCAGCAATTTTCCTAGATATGTCAAAAGCCTTTGACACAGTATACCACCAACTACTATCAATAAACTTGCAAATTATAATCTCAGCTCATCAACCCTAACATGGTTCCTCAGCTATTTGTCCAACTGACAACAGGCTACAAAATGGGAAAACTACTACCAGTATTCACTGGGGTACCCCAAGGATCCATACTTGGCCCCCTTCTCTTTGTCATATTAACCAACAATCTAAATTCCACCACCCAACTTGCCACTATCATCCACAATGCAGATGATTCCTTTATTATCTGTTCAGCCTCTTCCCCTAAGAACTTCAACATAAAATGCAAAATTCTTTCCAGGACATTGAAAATTACCTCTCCAGACACCAACTCATCCTAAACCCAAACAAGACTAAGTTAATGATTTTCACAAACTAATCATCCAAGTGCGACTCACTACCTCTCTCTATTCACTCCTCTAATAGTACAAAAATTGAACCTACAAATCAGACCAAACTGCTAAGAGTTACTATAGATGATAGACTAAAACTTGATATACACATCTCCCTAACAACTAAAAATGTCCACACAAAACTTAGAGCTCTCTATAGGGCCAAACTGTACCTCACACACCAAGCCAGATTAGCCACTGCTAGATCTCAATTACTATTTACCTTCCTCTATTGCTCACATATCTTCACCAACTTATGCAGGGCTGACCTTAATAATCTAGAGTCCTGTTATAACAAAATAGCTAAATTGGCCAAGAACCATCCCTATAAAGCTCATCACTGCTCTGTTCTTTAACAACTCAACTGGCTGGAACTTCCCAACCTGTTAACACTAAACCAACTGATCTTTGCCCATAAAATCATACACAACCCCAGCAACTGCCCTGCACTCTCAATCCTGCTCCAACCTGTCTAACTGCAGGTCCCTTAGGTCTTCCAACAGACTAATGCTAAAAGTTACCCAGTCTCACAACTGTCATGGCAACTCCCTCTAGTCCTAAAACATAGCTAAGGGCTGGAATACTCTTCCTAAGCACATCCAAAATTACCCCAACTTGTCCTCATTTAAAAATAGCCTAAAGGATTATCTCAGTAGCAGCTGGCTCTGACCCTGTATTGCTACTGGCTAGTTTCTTTCTACTATTACTTCACAACTCCCCTCTCTCATATCTCTCTTCAGCACCTTTCAGTAGCTAATGCTTACACTCCCATTTCTTTCCTTTTTACAAACTGACTTGCATATTCTCTGTTTGAATTTATCTCTGTACTACATTTACTATATGCTTTCTTGACTAAATATTCATATGGATATTGTTAATTGCGTTTTTGCTAAAACTGGTGCACATGATTACATTTTATTTCCTTTATGTATTTTTGTTAACTGCATATTTTTGCTAATATTCATGTTCATAATATCTTGGAATGTTAACTAATTGTAACTGTACTGGAGCTTTTCTCCCCGGGTCTCCTCTGAAAACGGGCTACTTGCCCACTTGGACACTACCCAGTTAACAAATGTAAACAAACAAATAAATAAATAATAAAGAAATAAAATAAACAGTGATTCATACACAACTCATCTTTTTCTCAATTCTGCTGTTAAGCTATCTATAATAATATAATATGAAATACATGTTACATTCCAAATTTGTCTGAAGTATTTGAATTCAGATTTATGCTTTCATCAGTTTCACTGGCAACTCTTAACTTCATCCAAAATAATTCCATTTGTTGATGTTCTCTGAATTTATACTCAGATTCTGGTGCATTTTTGTAAGTTCTCAAATATGTGGAACTTACATGGTATGGAAATAAGACAAAAAGGTGCTGTAAATGTTTATTATTGATACAAAATTCAGTGCTGGGGTGCTGTAAAGCTGTATTGATAGTGTAAATGTTTTGGAGACTAACCTTCCAAATGACACACATCAGAGCTATTTCAAAATTATCAACTTTTTGAAAGAGCTTTTGCTCCATTGCATCTATTGAAATGAACAGAGGTCCGTAATTTAACACAATATAAAAAAAACATTCCCTGGGATTCAATAAAATCCTTGTAGGCTTCACGTGAAGCCTACACAGAGTTTATGTGTTTGCATGGTGAGCAGCAGTGCTTAATGATTACTCATGCAGCGGCTCGCCCTCAAACATAAGCAAACAGGGTTTCATGGCAGCCAGGAAACTTCATAAAGCAACACTAGTTGCAGCATAGCAAACCGGGTTAGTGGGATTGCTCAAAATGCCACATGGACCATCAGGGTTTTTCATATATTAATGTATTATGTTGTGGGGACAGGACAGGACAGTGTATGTGTACATTCCAGCATACTGGGGTAATGGGATTGTGTAGGATGCCACATGAACCACTAGGGTTTTTCATATATTAATGGATTATTTTGTGGGGACAGGACAGTGTATGTGAACACTCCAGCATACTGGGCTAGTGGGATTGCTCAGAATGCCACACAGACCACCAGGGCTTTTCATATATTAATGTATTGTGTTGCAGGCACAGGACAGGACAGTGTATACAGTGCTGAGTATTGTGTAATCCCATTCCAGGTACACTGTACAACTTGTCTCAGTGATCTGTAAGGGTACATGGACCACCATTTATAAGAAACAGTCATGGGAAATGTGTTTATTGAATAGGGACATGCAGATGAAGTTTAGGGATAAACACTGGAAAGGAGGACAGGTGAAACATTGTAATGTATTGCACATGAGGAAATGTAAAAGGAAGACAATTGCACCAGAAACACTAATCACATCTCCACATGGCACAATACGGACTGCACAGTGACAAATGTATATGATGAGACTGTCGCACAATGTGACATAACAGTGAAGGATGTCTGTGTGATATAAGCATCCATACATGAACAGTGGAGTGGACATGTATCATGGATGTTAAATACAATTGGGGTTGGGTGCATATTGTGAAGCTATGCAAAATGATTTGCCTGAGTATGCCTGTATTGTCAGCACAAGTTTCCAACAAGTAGGACACAGGTACAGGCTCATGGCCAATAGTAAAACAATCATACACAGTCATTGACAATATCAGAATAATACCACCAGTGATACCCATGTCTTTGACACAACATATGTGTTTCTGAGTGAGCATTGATGGTTCTGCACCAACACACTTGTACAAATATTAGGACATGTCAGCAATCTGAGTGTAATTAACACACTCTCCTGACACTGACATATGTAGAAGGTGTAAGGAGACACACTTGACATTATGATCACTACAAGCTAGTTGACTGGTGTGCATGGCAGAGATATATATGGCACAATCCGCACTGTCATGAATGTAAACCATGCCATCAATGTCGTTAAACAACTATGTATGTCATGAGTCCATCACCGAAACAGATATCACACATGGATGTGTTATTACACCTTGGTGGGGGTTTTGTGCCATCAGACAGTAATGCTTATGCAACAAAACTAATACCTAGGTATGCACAAACAGATGTGTGACAGCTTACAGTGACAACGGTGGCACAGTTCAGTTATACATCATTGGAAGATGTGTATGGAGGGACATGAGGAAGGGTGACTTGTACTTAGGTATTGGTGTGGTTAAGGCTGTGAACTCTGAAGGTATTATGGCCTGTCATGTGGATGTCCTGCACATACTCAGTAGTTGTGTTACATACAAGGGACTAGTCACCACTGTGGGCACATGCTGGTGGACATTCCACAAACCATATATCCCAGGACAAAGCCACATAACAGCTGGTCTGTTGATAGGGTGTGACATCTACATGATCCTTGGTTTGTGCATTTGTTTGTATAATGAAACTAATCCCCACATGTTTTTTTTTTGTTTCATCTCATGTGTTGTCATGGCTGTGACAGCAATCTTTGATGTGTGGTGATACTGTCTGTATTATACCAATATCAAAGTTTGAGTCAATGATTGTCCATAATCAGTAGTCCTCCAGACAGCTGTTGGGGCACAGGATTTGTATGTCATTCTTGACGTCTGTGATTTCAGTCATTGACAGGAAAGGGCCTAGCAGACAGCCCTGATGTACACACTTGATCACTGGACATGAGATATAGGTCACTTCACACATCTCTACATATTTAGATGCCACATATGTGATCCACTGTTTTACCCACTTGGTGATATAACTGTTCATGGCCACATCTGTCATTGTCGAGCGAATACCTCAGTGTGGACTCCTGTAGACTGCGTTGGCCTTTTCAAGTTCCACAGGTTGATGTTCTTTGAGGACATCTGACAGATGTAACCGACATAGCTGTAGCATCAAAATCTCACACATGTCTGTTACACACAGCTGGGATATTACTAGTGTCCATTTAGAGAAGTTCCATGATGACATGTTGGTCTCCCTCTCACATCAGGAGAGTTGGGATGTGTCTATACAAGCATGCCTTAAGTGCTGTCCCCAGCCCATTCAGATGAGTGCATGTCCATGTACACCCTTCTATGGGAGCATAGTCCATCTGGTGGGTGGGTTGGTGTGTATCACATTGTGTCAGGTAGGCGTATGTTCTGAGTCATGTGATAGGTGATCTGTGATGTTGTTACAGCCCATTGTTTCTGTGTAATAGGCCTGCATGAAGGTAACACAGTGCATACTGCCTATCATGACCTCTCCTAGAGTTTGGGCATAATCCCTCTAGTCAGGTATCTTTGACAAACTCTACCAGCTGGGGATTAACACTTATGTCACTAAATGGTTAATCAGTGTCCGCAGTGGCAGACCACATACTGTGAAAGTTGGTGAATAACCCTCTACCATTGCAGCTGTCACCACTGGTTCATAGGTGGTTACTAGGCTATTGACCCGAAGGTCTTTATAAGCCTAGTCATGTGGGCCCAATATAATACTATCGGAACAAAATACAAAGGATCTTGCCTAAACTTGAGATCTTAATTCACTACCATTCTACCTCTACTACCTAGCCTTACCTATTAGTATACTCTCATAAAAGTTACAGTCTTCACGATTAGAATTTTCTTACTCAACTTCTATTCCAGTCTTACTTTCCTTTTTTCCCCTTCTTATATCTAGAATTATATTATGTGTTTTACTATCAATCTTTCTGAACAGTTAAATTGCAGCCTCATGATAAATTGTATTATGTTTAGTCAATATTTTGTTATATACTCTATATACCTGTAACCACTTTTTAGCTAATACTGCTTTAGTTATTATTAATGTAGTCAATCTCATGTATGTACTTCTGTAGATATGTACTGTAATTGAACTTTGGAGCTTATCTCCCCGGGCCTCTACTGAAAATGGACATATATCCAGCTAGACTAGCCCGGTCAACAAATGTAAAATAAATAAATAAATAAATAAATTAGCATCTACTTCCCATATCTAAGAGGGTCATAGGTGAAATCCCCAGCAGGAATTTGTGGTTTCCCATCCAGTCATCCAGATTATGCTTAAACAGGGTCATAGAGGGTCTTTGTTCGATGTGAACTGGTAGCCGATTCCAGAAGAGTGGCAACCTCTGACAGACATATTTATCTCTACAGCAGGTCCTATTCATGTTGCAGGCCAGGTTAATGTCCCTGGAGTGGGTAGCCCTTGTCCCATTTGACTTGCAGATGTGCAGCATTTCCATTAGGTTTGGATCCAAGGTTGCTCTGAAGTCCAGGCACAAGTCTCCCCTAAGTATTCTGCAGGCTACTGAGTACAATGACAGTGACTTCAATCTGTCAATGTATGGCATGTGCTGGAGCCCTGTATTTTCTTGGTTAGAAATCTCTGAGATTGCTCAAGTTGCTGCAGGTGCCTGGTAAGGTACATACCAAAGGAAGCATTGTACTCAATTGTTGTCCTGATGAGGGTTGAGTACAGGGGAGTTATGACCTCTTTTGCTCTTGAGGCAATGCCTTTGCTATTGAGGTGTGTGACGTAGAATGCCTTCCTTACCACAGTAGACACATGGTTGTCAACGTTTAGGCTACAGTTAACTTGCAGTCTCAAGTCTCTCACTACTGAGTTGTTACTTAGGGTGGTATTATTTATATGATGGCCTGCAAGGATATCATTTTTACCAAAGGGGATGATAATACATTTTTTTGTATTGGGTTTGAGTCCATAGCTTTGGCACCAATCACTGGTTTGTGTAAGTCCCTTTTGAAGTATATTGACATCATTTGGGGATTCAATGATTGCACCTAATTTGCAGTCGTCAGCAAAATTAGTCAGCCACAGCCTCTCTGTTTAGGCCTGAACTTCTGAGAAGTATATTCCCAACAATAGGAACTCCACTGGTCACTGGTCTGCTGGTTGAGGTAAAATCCCTAACTTTGACTGGGTGTGATCTATCGGTGACCCAGTTAGCAGCCCACCTAATGACATAAAGGTTGATATTCAACTGAAAGAGTTATCAATTATCCCCAAATGTGGGACTGTGTCAAAGGCCTTGGCTAAGTCAAGGTAGGCTGTATGCACAGATTGTCCTTTGTCTATTGCTCTGCTGACTTTTTTGAAGAAGCCCACCAGGTTTAACAGGCATGACCTGCTTTTGACTTAACCAAACTGTCGGATCAAAGGCTTGGAGATCACCTATATCCTTATTCATAAGGTCCATATTGATTCATTTCATGGCCTTACAGATAAGGCTGGTTATGCTTATGGGTCTGTAGTTCCCAGGGTCTGTTGCTATACCCCATTTATGAAGGGGGATGACGGTTTCTGTTTTCTGTTAAGCAGGAACAAAACCTGTACTCAGGCTGTGGTTGAAGATAGTACCTAATGGAGTTGCTAACTCATGTTTTAGACCATTTAAAATGCAATGTGGGATGCCATCCAGTCCCATAGAGGCTGTGTTTTTGGCCTTGGAAAGAGCATTAATGACTTGCTCTTTGGAGATGCAAGGTTGGGGGGATGTAGAGGGAATGCTTTGCGTAATGTTTGGAGGAGATGGGGGGTGAAATTTTCACTAAACTTGTCAGCAAATAGGTTAGCTATTTTTATAGGAACAGTGTATGTGAAGGTTCTCCCATTCGATTCTCAGCTGGAGTGCCTTCTGTGTGGAGTCTGCATGTCCTCCCCGCAGTCGAGTGGCCTCCAAAAGACATGCATGAATGGGTGTGCCTTCACTGAAGGTTGGGTGTCGGGCTGGCAACTCAGCACCATAAAAAATCTACTGCCAATCATTAGCAGACCAGAGTTCCACTGTGGCGACCCCTAACCGGGAAAAGCTGAAAAGACAAACAAACAAAGTGTATGTGATGCCATCCACTGCTAATTCAGCACACGTCTGGGTCCTGTCTTTTAGGTTATGGATATAGCTGAAGATTGCCATATGGTCATCCTTGGGTCTATATTACGAACGTGAAAAACTATATGAGTGAATATGAAGACGTCGACCCGTATTGCGCGAAGTATGGAAATCCCAAACGTACAAAACCGCAAATTCTGAAATGTCGATTTGTTTTGGTTGGCCCATCTGCGGTATAGCTCCATAAGGTAAGTGTGCGATAGATAGGACTTTAGTGTTACGATTTGGGTTAAGGTAAGTCTATAGATAGGTAATGTATGTAAGGTTTAGTGTAGTGTTCGAAGTAGGGTTGTTTTAAGTGTATGTATGTGTATTGTTTATTTTGTTTGGGTGTATGTCTGTAGGGGAAGTGTGTGGTAGTTACAGACCTTAGGGTTAGGGATGCGTTAAGGATAGTGCATAGATAGTTGTGTATGTGGGGTTTAGTGTAGTGTTGGAGGTAGGGTTTTGTTAAATGTATGTATGTAGATTATTTATTTTGTTTGGGTGTATGTGTATAGGGGACGTGTGTGGCAGTTATGGACCTTAGGGTTAGGGAGGGGTTAAGGATAGTGCATAGTTGTGTATGTTGGGTTTAGTGTAGGGTTAGAGGTAGGGTTTTGGTGCTTTACCTTAGGTTAGAAGTAGGGTTTGGTTAGTATATATGTGTGGTTTATTTATTTTCTTTGGGTATGTAGTATGTAGCGGGTGGTGGCATTGGCCGACTATGACAGTTCGATATTTGTTTTTTTGTGGTTTAGTGTATTCGCGATTTTAGTGGTTCACAGTATAGTTGTCAACATTTAGGTATTTGTGACTAGGGTTTTTTGCTTTGGTTATACAGACCCATCATCCTTAGCTAGGGTTGCTAAATTTTTTTCGAAGTTGCCCTTAGAGGATTTTACAAGTTGTTTTATTTGTTTGTTCAAGCAGAGGAGGGTGTTCTTCCATTTTTGGGACCTCTCTTCTTAATTCTTAGACAGCAACGTCTTCCTCTTGTTGTATAACTTATTAATGCTAGATGTCCACTAGGGAGGCTTTTTTTTTCTTGAGGATCTTCTTTGATCCAATCGGGTACAGCTGTCTCAATACATTTGTATAAGTGCTTGTACAGGGCATTTGTGTATACCTTAGTATAGTTGTCAATGCCATATGTGGGAACAGCAGCTTGGAAATCATTTATTCCATCCCTTAGGAGAGTATAATTAGCTTTGGTGAAATTTTTTAGCCTGATTTCACCTAAGACAGGTTCAGCTGTTATAGCTACTTCAAATGTGACTGATTTGTGATCAGATTTAACCAGCGAGAGTCCTATACTTGGCGGTGTAATGGTTGCTCATGTTGGTGAGGACCAGGTTGAGAATATTTGAACTCCTTTTTGGGTTACATACTATTTGTTCCAGGGCATTAGTGTTAACAAAGTCCAGGAACCTTTCATGCGAGCACATTGGTACTCATATACGTTTCCCAGTAAATGGAGGGATACTTAAAATCGCCAATGACTAGAGTGGTTTTAATTTGATTGACTCATGTAGGTCCAAATAGATAGTGTGGGTATCTTGATTCATTGAAGGGGGCCTATAGCTAAAGATGACTTGAGGGGGGGGGTCTTCCCCAAGGTTAGTTGAACTTGGAGTAACTCCATGGAGTTTTCATGTCTAACCGGTCTAGAGGTGTATTTATCTTTGATGAAAATAGATTTTCCTCCTCCTCCTTTGGTTCTCACACATTCATTTTGTGGTCTAAAAGTGTGGAGGCATTGTAGCCTTGCAATGCTGGGGTAGTACTCTATGTGGTCCTGAACCAAGTTTCTGTGACTGCACAGATGCCAACATCCTCCAGAGAGAGGAGTGCTTCCAGAGAGGTCAGTTTCTGATTTTAACTCCCAGCGTTTAGCAGCATAACTTTGTGAGTGATACTTTCATGTCAGAAATTTTGTTTGTGTGACCTTGCCCAAAAAGGGCACTATTGAGGAGGCAAGTGCCTTAGCCAGTAACTGAAACCCTAGGAGTAACAGGTGAAGACCGTCTCTAGTAAAGCAGTGTGGTCTATCAACCATATCATCCTAGGCTGACAGGAACTGGATCCCCTTATAATGACACCAGAAATTAAGCTAACTGTTGAAGTCAATCATTTTTTGTTTACATTGTGGAATCACCCTAAGTGAGGGTAGAAAGCTGCTCAAGGCTAGGGACATACCTACTTGGGACACATATTTATTGAGCTCAAACATGTTTCTTTTCATATAGTTCATTGCTGTATGTTTCAAGTCATCATTCATGCCAACAAGAACTATGTTGAAATCATAACGGTACTTGCCGAGAGACTTGAGTGTGTGTGTGATCTGATGGATCCTGGAACTTGATAGACAGCTCACTGTAACCTTCTTCTTGTCCATTCTGGTGAGTGTAACATCTGTGTGTCTCACAATGGAGTCACCTATGACAAAGAAATTTAGTTCAGATGTGCTTTGCCTTAGGGACTTCTTTGGTGAGACACTGGTGCTTGTGTTTTATGAATATTGAGTTCCTTAGGTGCTGTATTAGGTATAGCATACTTGGAAGGTCCCTTGTGTTTAGGTAGGTTTCTGGTGAGTACCTCCACATATGATGGCTTATGTGTGGTTTGCATATGAGGTGTAGTATGTGAACTGACAACCTGTTCAGTGTTACTGTTCTGTGTGCAAGAGATCAAAGATTCCAGATTCTTAGTGTAGATGAATCTCTTACAAATTGTACTTGTGTGATTTAGGAGTAGAGGGTTGTCAGTGTACATGAGACAGTTGCTATACTGCTTCAGGATACCCATGTTAGTCAAGCTGGTAGGAGAAATGGAGAAAAACTGACCATCCATAATGCTAGGTTAAATCCTGTTTACACAGTGGGGAGAGAAAATGAAGGGGTGTGGTATAACTGGGTGCTCTAAATGGGGTCTATACTATTGTGGTCCTCTATAAAGGATCTATACTAGCAAGGGTTCTCTAAATGGTATGAGACTATTGTAGAGTTGGTGGTTTTGGGACTGTTTAAGGGGCAAAAGTGCAGCTGAGGTGTTCTCTGAGCAGCTAAGTGAAATTTAAGGACTTCTCGGCTGGATCACTGACAGCTACTAAGGGAAAATTTATCTACTGAAGTTTTTGCGTCCATAACTGCCAGTGGTTACCCCCAGTGCACTGTAGTGTGCGATGGTGCACTGAGGTGCACTACACATAAATAGATGAATACAGCAGAGCAGTGGCTGGTTGTGTAACTTTGTGGAGCTGTGTTAAAATAAGAGCAATCCTGCACAAATGTGGGGCTTATGGTAGCAACAGTGAGCAAACTGAATTGAGCGATTTAACCAATAAAAACTCAAAAATTAGCCCTGTGCCAGTAACTTTCAATTGGATGAGTCCTGACTGCACTTTCCTGCCACAAGGGTGCAGGAGGGCCCTCTTCAACAAAAGATAGCCCGGTTAGTGTTCAATTTAACAAACAGAACCAGATTCAGGATGTTTGAATCTAATCTATGCTAGAGCAGACAAAAAGTGCAACAAATCAGCAAGAACAGTTTTAAAAAATCAGCAAGATAGCAAAAATACAGTTTAAAACTGCAAAATATAGTATACAATTGTACTCATGATCAGCAGACTGCAACAGATTCATTAGACTGCACAGATGAATACAGCAGAGCAGTGTCTGGTCCCCTAACTCTGTGGAGGTGTGTTAAAACAGCGAGCAAACTGAATTAATCAATTTAACCAATAAAAAGCTCAAAACAGAGGCCTGTCCCAGCAGCCTTCAGTCAGATGAGTCCTAGCTGCACTCTTCTGCCACAAGGGTGCAGGGGGGGGCCCTCTCCAACAAAAGATAACCTGGTTTAGTGCTCAATTTAACAAACAGGACTGGAGTCAGCAGGTCTGAGTCTAGTCTATGCTACAGTGACAAAAAGTGCAACAAATCAGCAAGAACAGTTTTAAAAATCAGCAATATTATACAGATGCTTATTTTGGTTTTGCTGAATATAAATGATATTAAAAATCTTCTTAGAGCAGCAGACTATTTCAACATCTCAAACTCTCTCAGACAGTCTCTGAAATTTCTTTTCCTCCAGTCTTCATGATGAGCATATAATGCTGCCCTCTTTGCCACTCTCTGGATCTTCTTCTCTGCCAGGTAAGATCTCTTTGGTTCACTGGTTCATGAGGAAGTCAATTTAGCTTGGAATGGGAGCCCTCATGCCCAAGGGATTGGCATGCTATAGGCTTTTGAAATGTACATCCATGACTCCATGATGTAATGAATTTGCTATGGCCCCTTGCAGGCTGCAGTCTCTATGTGAATCCTGGTCTCCATGAGGGCTTCAGTCACATAGAGTTGTGCAAAACACCCTCAGAACTTTAGTCACAGAGAGCATACATAGACATGTACTGTCCACAACACTCTTAAGACTTCAGGCCCATACAGCATACATAGACATGTATTGTACGCAATACCCCAGGACATCAGACACAGAAAGCATAAATAGACGTACTGTACACAACACCCTGAGGACTTCAAGAGATCAAAGAGATCATACATAGACATGTACTATATATAGCACCCTGAGGACTTCCATCAGAGAGAGCATACATAGACATCTACTGTACACAACACCCCCAGGACTTTAGTCACAGAGAGCATACATAGATATGTACTGTACACAACACCCTCACGACTTCAGTCACAGAGAGCATACATAGATATAATTTACACAACACCCTGAGGATTTCACTTACAGAGATCATACATGGACATGTATACAGCACCCTGATGACTTCCTTCAGAGAGAACATACATAGACATACTGTACACAACACCCTCAAGACTTCAGTCACAGAAAGCATACATAGTTGTACTGTATACAATAACCTCAGAACTTCAGTCACAGAGATCATACATAGATGTACTGTACACAACACCCTCAGGACTTCAGTCACAGAGAGCATGCATAGACATACTGTACACAACATACTTAGGACTTTGCTCACAGAGACCATACATTAACATGTACTGTACACAAGACCCACAGGACTTCAGTCGTAGAGAGCATACATAGACTGCTGGACTTCAGTCACAGGGCACACACATGGCCATGTACTGTCCGCAACACCCACAGGATGTCAGTGGCAGAGAGCATACATCATCATGTACTGTACACAACACCCCCAGGACTTCAGTCATAGAGAACATACATAGATTGCAGGGCTTCAGTCACAGGGTGCATACATGAACATGTACTGTCCATAACACTGTTAGGACTTCAGTCATAGAGAACATACATAGACATGTACTATACACAACACCCACAGGACTTTAGTCACAGAGAACATACATAGACATGTACTGTGCACAACACCCTAAAGACTTCAGTCACATAGAGCATACGTATACATGCACTATACACAACACCCCAAGGTCTTCAGTCATAGAGAGCATATATAGAACATATTGTACACAACACCCTCAGGACATCTGTCACAGAGAGCATGCATAGACATCTACTGTACACGGCACCACCAGGACTTCAGTCACAGAGAGCACACATAGTTATGTACTGTGCACAACAGCCTCAGGACTTCAGTTACAGAGATCATACATAAACGTGTACTGTACACAGCACCCTCAGGACTTCAGTCACAGAGAGCACACGTAGATATGTACTGTGCACAACAGCCTCAGGACTTCAGTTACAGAGATCATACATAGACGTTCTGTACACAACACCCTTAGGACTTCAATTACAGACATCATACATAGATGTAATTTACACAACACCATGAGGATTTCAGTTACAGAGATCATACATGGACATGTATACAGCACTCTGAGGACTTCCGTCAGAGAGAACATACATAGACATACTGTGCACAAGAGCCTCAAGACTTCAGTCACAGAGAGCATACCTAGACATGTGCTGTATACAACACCCTCAAGACTTCAGTCACAGAAAGCATAAATAGGCATACTGTATACAATACCCTTAGGACTTCAGTCACAGAGATCGTACATAGATGTACTGTACACAACACCTTCAGGTTTTTAAGTCACAGAGAGCATGCCTAGACATACTGTACAGAATATTTTTAGGACATCAGTCACAGAGATAATACATAGACATATTGTCCACAACATCCTTAGGACTTTACTCACAGAGAGCATACATCAACATGTACTGTACACAACAACCCTAGGTCTTCAGTCATAGAGAGTATACATAGACTGCAGGACTTCAGTCACAGGGCACATACATGGACATGTACTGTCTGCAACATCCACAGGACATCAGTTGCAGAGAACATACATTGTCATGTACTGTACACAACACCCCCAGGACTTTAGTCATAGAGAGCATACATAGACTGCAGGGCTTCAGTCACAGGGTGCATAAATGGAAGTGTACTGTCCGCAACACCGTCAGGACTTAAGTCATAGAGAGCATACATAGACATGTATTGTACACAATACCCTCAAGACTTCAATCACTTAGAGCATACATAGATATGTATTGTACCCAACACCCTCAGGACTTCAGTTACATAGAGCATACATAGATATGTACTGTATAGAGCGCCTGCAGGACTTCAGTCACATAGAGCATACATAAACATGCAGTATACACAACACCCTCAGGACTTCAGTCACTGAAATCATGCATAGATATGTACTGTACATAATACCCTCAGGACTTTAGTCACAGAGATTATGTATAGACATGTTCTGTGCATAGGACCCTCAGGAAGAAGTAGGCAGGCCAAGCTGCATTACCCCCCCCCAACCAGTTCCAAAAGGTGCTTGAGCCAGCATTAGAATGTGGGTCAACTGGGTCTTAGGCACAGCAATATGTTTCTACATCAGTTTAGTCAGTGTAAAAACTGGCATTTTTGCAAAAGGCCCATTTACATTCTGAGCACAGGCTATCAAGGTCTGGATGCTAGGTTGTGTCTTCCTCCTCTTTTAAGAAGGGTATTCACATCCCAACCCCACCCCCTGCCCAGAAAACCACAGTGAAAAACTTCTCTAAAGCAAATTTCACACTCCTGAAAACCGAGGTGGAATCTTTCAAAGCCCCAGAGCCTGTGGAAAATATGGCCCAGACCACAGAATCCTTTATAAACGGATTCTATGAACACCTTCAGGAATGCATGGATCATGCAATCTCAAATAAAACCAAGACCCAATCCTCCAAGGGCAGACATCCTGTCTGGTGAACCCCAGCCATAAACAAACTATACAATAGAAGGAGGAAGCTACTACATGATATTGCAAAATCCCAAAAAGGGAAGGCATCTCTGATCAGTATTAGCAAAAAACTATGGGCACTCATAAAATCATCTAAGGCCAGCTTCGAGAGAAAAACTGCACAGGACACTAAGGATAATCACAAGGCTTTCTTTAGTTATGTTTGGAACCTGGGTGGGAATTCCCAGATATGCTCAGAATTAGTCCAAAATGACAAAAAATACATCAAACCCACAGACATTGTCAACATCCTAGCTGACAGGTTCAGCACAACCCCCCCCTCCCCACAAAAAGGGCAAATATCTATCCCAGCAGAGTGCTGCCCCCCTGACATCTCAGATGCTCAGGTAAGAGCCGCCCTCTCCAAAGCAAAAAACACAGCATCAATGGGACCAGACGGTGTCCCGGGCTACGTCCTACATGAACTCCAAGAAGAGCTAAACCCAAACATAAAACTACTGTTCAATCTCAGCCTTACTACAGGATATGTACCCAAAGAGTGGCGTACAGCAACAGTGGTCCCTCTCCACAAAGGTGGTGCCTCAACGGATCCTGGAAACTATCACCCCATAAGCCTGACTAGCTTGGTTTGCAAAGCTATGGAAAGGATCATCATGAACCTCATAAATAAAGATATCGGGGACCTATAGACACTGGATCCTACCCAGTTCGGCTTTGTTAAGGGCAGATCCTGCCTCTTAAACCGGTTGATTTCTTTGAAACAGTCACCAAGGCCATTGATGAGGGGAAGGTGGTCCACACAGCCTACCTAGACCTTGCAAAAGCCTTCGATACAATACCCCACTCGGGCATTATAGATAAGCTCACCAGCTTAAATATAAACCCCTATGTCACTAGATGGGTTGCAAACTGGCTCAAGGACAGAACCCACATGGTTAGAATTGCTGGAGCCATGTCAGACTCCAAACCAGTTACAAGTGGCGTCCCACAAGGCTCAGTCCTGGGACCTCTCTTGTTTGGTATATATTTCTCTGAGGTACAGGCCAACACGGAAGGACTGTGGCTGACCAAGTTTGCAGATGACTGCAAACTGGGCAATATAATCGACTCTCCAGCCGACACAAGCATCCTCCAAAAGGGTCTAATAGAAACAGACAACTGGTGCCAGAGCCATGGCCTCAAGCTAAATGCCAAAAAGTGTATAGTCATCCTCTTTGGCAAAAACAAAGTGCACATAGGTGGTAATCCATTAAGTACAGAAGAAGTAATTAGGGACCTGGGGACCCAAGTTGATAGCAATCTCTCAATTGACAACCACGTGGCCAAAGTGGTTAGAAAAACATTTTATATAGCCCACCTAATCATGAAGGGATTCACATCTAGATCAGGGGAGGTCATCGTGCCTCTTTACTCATCCCTCATCAGGTCCATAATTGAGTACAATGCCCCTTTTGGGATGTACCTTACCAGACACCTGCAGCAACTGGAAAGACCCCAAAAGTACCTCACCAAGAGGATCAAAGGGCTCAAACAGATGCCATATGCTACCCGGTTAAAGAAACTCCAGCTCTACTCAGTGGCATACCGCCTGCTCAAAGGCGATCTGTGCCGGACGTATAAAGCCATGTCCAACCCGGAATTAATGGACATGCTGCACCTCAGAAAATCCAAATCCCATTGAGCTATGCGCTCGAGAGACTTGAACCTCAGCACTAAAATAAATAAGACATGCTGGAGGGACAGATTCATAACCCAGAGGCTCCCTTCACTCTGGAATAAAATCCCAGTCCAGGTTAGGCAGAGTCCCTCATTGACTTTCTTCAAGAGGAATCTTGATGAGTGAATGGGAGATCGTAGGTTTACCCCAGGTATCACTTCTGTGTCACTGTTAGACAGAGGCACAGTATACTAACCTTGAAAAAGGGCATAGCAAAATTAATTTAAAATGGGTGGCGAAAGCCAAACACACTCTGGCTAGGCTTATAAATGCCCTAGGGCAGATAGCCTAGTATGAACCTATGAACCTAAAAGAAGGGATGTGTTTTTCTTGTTAAAAGTAGATACTTGATAAATCACTGGGAGGATACAATTTGAATTTCTTGTCAGAGGATCTTATTTCTGCTGAAGATAATAATGCAGAGGATGGGCAGCCATGGTGGTGCAGTGGTTAGCATCGTTGCCTCACAGCAAGAGGTTCTCCGGTTCAATCCCCAGCTGGGGTGTCTTCTGTGTGGAGTCTGCATGTCCTCCTTGTGGTCACATAGGTTTCCTCCAGGTGCGCTGACTTTCCTTCCAAAGACATGCTGTACATGGCATGTGTGTGCCTTCCGTGGAAGGTTGAGCACCAGGCTGGCACCTCAACACTGTAAAACTCTACTGCCAATCATGAGCAGACAGGTGATCTGCTGTAGCAACCCCTAACTGGGAAAAGCCAGAAGAATAATGCAGAGGATGCCAGACCATTCTTTACTATCTATCTTTAACATGCTATTTCAGGTGCTCTGATATTCTCTCTTAATTCCTACTGTAGTAGCTCACCTACTAAGGTTTGGTAAACTTTATAAACAATGCTCCCCTCAAAAAAAAAATGTTTTATTAATCCTTCTACTCAAAAATTTTAACTTATTTAGTCGGGTATGTTGGTATGTTACTCTAACAGTACTATATAGATATTCCTGTATTTTAAATGTTTTTACCTGTCTGACATTATCTGTATTGTATATGGTCAAGATTTCTGTCTTGTAAATTGTCTTAATGTGGAGCTTTTCTTCCTGGGCCTCCACTGAAAATGGACATACATCCAGTCGGACTATCCCGGTCAACAAATGTAAAATAAATAAATTAAAAAAAATGCCTGTTGGAGGAAAACTATTAAACTATTCTCAGCAAAAGGCCTATCTCAGGTTATCTGGTTAGTGGCTCTGATAACTGGGTTTTACCTTTTCTTATATTAATGTCAGTTATCATTATTAATCACAACCACTTGAGACTGGGTCAAGGACTGATAGAGTATGTGTGCAAAGGGCTCTGTAGGATAGTTGCATATCAAATTACCAATCCATCACTGCTTCTCTATTAACACTTAAACTTGCTTATTCTATCTAATACCTCACTCTAATGGTTTTCTTAAATTACTTCTACCTATCTTATACACCATTTTTCTATCTGTAAATTCTCAATGCAATGCTTGTATATTAAAGCTTGCAAATATCAATGCACATTTTATTATACCAACTACTATGTTATGTATACAGTGTAACTGCATTATAACATTTGTTATTTTAATTAGTGAGTGCATTAAATTTGTTTCATTGGAGCTTTTCTCCCCGGGCCTCCACTGAAAAGGGGCACCTGTGCCAAGTCCGACTTTCCCAATAAACATGTCAGTCAATCTTCTTCTTTACCTTTCAGCTGTTCCTGTTAGGGTTCACCACAGTGGATCATCTGTTTCCATTTCTTCCTGTCTTCTGCATCTTGATCTGTCACACCAACTAGCTGCATGTCCTCTCTCACCCCATCCATCACCCATAAACCTTATCTTAGGCCTTTCTCTTTTCCTTTTACCTGGCAACTCCATCCATATAATCCATTACCCAATTTACCCAGCATCCCTCATCAGCACATGTCCAAACCAACGCAATCTCGTGTCTCTGACTTTGCTTCCAATCTGCCCAACCTGAGCTGACCCTCTAATATTTCTAATCCTGTCCATCCTTGTTACACCCAGTGCAAATCTTAACAGCTTTAGCTCTGCCCCATCCATCTCTGACTCCTCCCTTTTTGTCAATGCTACCGTCTCCAACCCATATAACATAGCTGGTCTCACTACCCTTTTGCAGACCTTCCCTTCCCTTTCACTCTGACTGTTACCCATCTGTCACAAATCACTCCTGACACTCTTCTCCACCCACTCCACCCTGCCTGTACTCTCTTCTTCACCTCCCTTCCACACTCACCATTACTCTGAACAGTTGATCCCAAGTATTTAAACTTATCCACCTTCACCAGCTCTATTCCCTGCATCCTCAACATTCCTCTATCCTCCCTCTCATTCACACACATATATTCTGTCTTAGTCCTGCTGAACTTCATTCCTCTCCTCTCTAGAGCATATCTCCATCTCTCCAGGGTCTCCTCAATCTGGCCCCTACTTTCACTACAGATCACAATATCATCTGCAAACATCATAGCCTACAGGGCCTCCTGTCTGATCTCGTCTGTCAACCTGTCACCACTGTCACACTACCCTTGTGCATATCCTGTACCACTCTTACATACTTCTCTGCCACTTCAGACTTCCTCATACACTACCACAACTCCTCTCTAGGCACCCTGTTATATGCTTTCTCCAAGTCCACAAAGACACAATGTAACTTGTTCTGACCTTCTCTGTACTTTTCCATCAACACTCTCAAAGCAAATGTCGCATCTGTAATGCTCTTTCCTGGCATGAAACCATACTGCTGATCACTAATCATCACCTCCCTTCTTAACCTAGCTTCCACTACTCTTTCCCATAACTTCACGTTGTGACTGATCAGTTTTATCCCTCTGTAGTTACTACAGCTCTGCACATCACCCTTATTCTTAAAAATTGGTACCAAAGCACTTTTTCTCCACTCCTTAGGCATCCTCTCACTTTCCAAGATTTCATTAAACAATCTGGTTAAAAACTCCACTGTCATTTCACCTAAGCACCTCCATTTTTCCACTGGTATGTCATCTGGACCAACAGCCTTTCCATTCTTCATCCTCTTCATAGCTATCCTTACTTCCTCCTTGCTAATCCATTGTACTTCCTGATTCACTATCTCCACATCATCCAATCTTCTCTCTCTCTCATTCTTCTCACTCATCAGCCCCTCAAAGTACTCTTTATATCTGTTCAACACACTCCCCTCGCTTGTGAGTACATTTCCCTCATTATCCTTTATCACCCTTACCTGCTGCACATCTGTCCCAGCTCAGTCCTTCTGTCTAGCCAATTGGTACAGGGCCTTTTCTCCCCCCTTAGTGTTCTGCCTCTCATACAACTCTCCATATGCCTTATCTTTAGCCTTCAATAAATAAATAAATAAGTTTTTGCTAGTGACATGTTTGCCTCTGTTTGATTTATTAGGTCTCTCTATTGCTATATTCCCATTGAGGTGCAGATTACCCTTTCTAAATACTAGGGTCTCCCTCCTTTTAATATGAGGATGCCAGAGTTTAGGGGAAAACATAAATGAAATGGATAATTAATTCCATAACATTCATGGGGGAGGTAGAGATGATGGAAGAATAACTGAGGGTAGAAGGGATGCCTGGAAAATGGAAATGTATATAGAGGTTTAAATAAAAGTCACAATCACTCTGGAGAAGCTGTCATAATCAAGTAATTATGGAACTGTAGAGTTACTGCTTACTGAGGAAGGCAAATCTATTTAAAAGAAAAATGAATTCATTATGTCATTAAAACTGCGAGCTCAGGACACTTACAGATTATAAGACTGCAGCTGCATTAGAACAGCTTAAGATCTGTTACTGTTCTACTACTCCCCCGTGGTTAAAAAGATAGATTATAGAGATGGAATAAATAAGAGGAGGCATAAAATTATCTTTCTTATATGTCTGCATTTTTGTAGGACAACTAACTCACTGAGAGAAATTTCTGGAACTTTTCAGGATTTCCAGGTAGATCTCTTATTAACTTATCAGAAGAAAGACATGCAAGATATTTTTGTACCAGTTAAAGTTGTCTTATTCTGGACAAAGAACAAAAGATACTCCCATCTCATATATCATTTTTTAACGAACTTGCCAGTTCTGATATTGTCAGTTTAAATCCTGTACACACATGCACAATAGATGAATGGCTTTTTGTTATGTGCTTCTTTTAATGTAATTATTTTTATAGTAGTCATTTATTTATTTGTTTTCACTATGTACTTTATGTGTCTTCTTGTATCATATTTTTGATTATTTGTTTTATTGTTGGCTGCTTTTATACATTGTCTTACCTTATGGTAAATCAAAGGCAGAAAATGGTCCTGTGCCAGTTATCTAACCTGGTTAACAAACTTAAATAAATAAATGCATGCATTAGTTGTTTGAGTACTCTTTATTTATGAATGAGGTTGAAAAAACAATAACTACAGTAAAACCTTACAAAAGACCAGGCCCAGATGAGCTAACAAGAAAGTTTTGTAAAGGTCCTGCAATGCAAGCAAAGTGCACCATATTGGCTATAGTTAATGTACATGTAGGTTCAGTGAGATTATGCCATTTCCTTTTCTTGGAAGGATTCCATGATTTCCTAAGCCAGGAAAGGATCTTTCACTCCCAGGCAGATATGGACCAGATTCATTCTTAATTGTAGATTACAAAATGTACATCAATATATAGGAGGTCTCAATAAAAGTTTTGATTCCTAAAGTGATAGCCTCTGCTCGAAATTAATTTACTCTAGGTAAGCAAACATGGGACAGTGTCACATGGGTAGAGTCAGTTGTTTCCTTGGCAAAGGTAACTTCTACACTTCTAGGCCTGAGCCTGAATAGGTTCATAGTGAAATTCTAGGCCAGAATTTAGACTATTATGAGCCTATCTCAAAAAGAAAAAAAAAAGTCAAGTTTTTTTTTCTAACCTCAAGGTGGGATACAAGAAGGGATATCCATGATCGGGCCAGTAAAAATGTATGTAATTGTCAAGATTAAACTTGGAGATGGCAATGGAGTTATTTTGTTTGACGTGTCATGGTAATTTATTTGAGATATGTAGTATACTTTGGCATGTGCATCTGTCATGCCAACATATCCTGTTAATTTGCTGATAAATATTTAGATACTTATGCAGGTATTTGAAAAAACCATTACTTTTGTGAAGACATAGATGGCCAGGGGAAGAGACAGACATAGTGTTTCATGGCAGAAAAGGCTAAGCACAGGTCATCAGAAAGGAATCTATAGGTGAGCACAGAGAGAGGGCTGTCAGTCAATCAATGTAACTAAGGAACCTGAGATCTGTGGTGTATTTGGTTAGGATTATTTGAGGTTTGTCAAGCTGAGTGATACAGGCACATGCCAAAGGGAGCATTATGTTCATGAATGGGTTGAATAAGAGATGAGTAAAGGGGCAATAAGACTTCTTTGGGGCTGGAGGAGATGCCCTTGGTTGCTAAATGGGCCAATTTTGAAGGATTTCCTGCCTGGACTGGAGAAATGATAGTCAAGGGAAAAGTTTTCGACAATGGATATAGAAATCTCAGTTTGTATGGGTGCATCATCTGTAGAATAGGATATGGAATTGTTTTACTTAAGAATTGAATCATGCTGATTGATTTTTGTATTTAGTATGAGGGCATTGTTTTGCATGAGTTACTGACATAGTCTAGTCCTTGCTGAAGTTTTTGAATGCCAGTGGATGAGTTAATAACCTCCAGTTTGCAATCAGCCATGAGCACAGCTAACCAGAGACATGGGGTGTTAACTTACATATCTGAAAAGTATATGCCAAATAGAAGATGACCTTGTACTAAACCCCGAGGGGCACCACTTGTGACATGTCTTCCATGAGTGAGTTATCTACTGCACAACATCTGGATTTATATTTATGTTTACATGTTTTTCAATAATGTTCACTTGGAGAATAGTGCCAAATACTTTTGCCATGTTATGAAATGCTGTGTGCACTCCAAAGCTTCTGCCTACTACTTCTGTAATATTTTCAAATGAATTAATGAGGTTCAGGAGGCACAAGCTGTCTTTGACAAAACCAAATTCACATGAGCCCAGGGCCAAGAGATTTACAATGCCTACATTACTGAAGTCAGAAATGATAAGGTCCAAGGATTTACATATAACACTGAATACCCTGGTGGATCTGTAGATTCCAGGATCAATGCCTGGGCCACCTTTGTGTACTAGTATTATGATGGCTGTTATCCATGATTCAGGAATGGAACCTATGGAGATGCTTTGGGTAAAGAAGCTGAGTTGGGATTCAGATAAGCCAAATTTGGCATTAATAATCAAGAAACCTGGCATGTTATTAAGGGTTTTAGATGTGGTTTTCTTAGTTTTTAACAGGGTATAGAGATTACGGAAGGAAACTGGGTCTGAAGGATCAGGTGATATTAGCAATTTATTTTGGTCCTGAGTAGGTGTTGTATCTTGGAACAGTTCAGAATATTGATGGGCATTGCCCTTTAACTTCCTAACATACTTAGATAAAAATTTATAATTACTTTTTGTTTAAGTAGCTATTTTGATTCATATTCAGCCTGAATGATCATAATGGCACCCCTGTTTTCTTTGCTAGCATGTTTAAAGAGTCTCTTAAAGTTGGTAGAATGAGACTTCTCATAATCACATAGTGATTTATTCCTCTTGTTAAATAGTTTATTTGTGCAGGCATTCTATTATAGGGGCTTGTTTATTTATTTATTTATTTATTGAAGACCCCTTGACATCAGTTACATCATTTACAGTTTCAATTAAAAATAACACATTGCATGGGTTGCATGTGAATTCATTTTTTAAGATAAAGAGTTAGAGCAGCCCAAAGAAAGGAAGGAGAAGAGGAGGCAAAAGGAAGATCAAGGAGATGAAATGATAGAGGAGGGTATAGTTGAGATAATAATGCATTAGGTTTGGTGCAAAACAGAGTTATGACACAAATTCTTATACCTGTATTCCCAGTTTAACTGAAGTAGATGCAGGTACAGAGCCACTGATATATCAGCTGTTGCTTCAGCTGACATTTAAATTATTTCAGGTTGCAGACTGCTCTTTAGTGGAGTGAGATGGTATTCTTGCTGTTAGCAATGTAGTGTGAATGCAGGGAGTATCCTGCATTGTTGTTGGGTATAGTTATGAAGAGTAATGATAGGTCAGTGGAGTGTAGAGGTCTCTTAATCATATAAGGTTGAATGATAAAGTGAAGAGATGGGAATTGTAAGGGTTATGCAGTAGTTTGACGGCTGTAATTAATTGTGAATACAGCAGAGAATTATTTAGTTCAAACCAGTTTAGCTGTTTTGGAGAGAGACAGTAATGTGATCTATGTTGTTGGCTGTGACTTTGGCTACTTTATTGTAGCATTGTTCTAGTTTATCTGATAGAGAGAAGTTGAAATTCATTTGAATAGGAGAGGCATATAATAGGATAGGGAGTAGAAAATAAGTGGCTATGTTTTATCTAGCAGAGTCAGTAAGGTGGTGTTTTAGTTAACAGGGGCAGCCTAGCTTTTGGTGTGTCTTTTTTATGACTTGCTGAAAGTGGAGATCAAATTTCAGGTGGTCATCTTTAATCACACATAGTAGTTTGGTGTAGGATACCAACTCTAGATTGGTCTTGTATATTAAAGACAGTTTTCAGAAGGTGGGAGAGTTAGGGGGTGAACAGTAATATGTTTTTGGGGGATTCAGGAAGAGATGGAAATTATCGAGAGTTGTGGGGTTGTTTCTAAATTACTCTAAATATTTGGTGTGGATACAGAATGCCTTATTGACAATGTTGTTTAAACAGGAAAAGAAATCTGATAGATAGGCATTAGCTTCAGCTATAGGGTCTGTTGATGGAGGATTACAATGAAATTTCCCTAGGTCACTCAGAAGTTATAGGTGGTTTGCTTTTGAGTAGTCCCTGAACACTGGAGTGTTTATTTGTGACATGCTACCAGTTTTAATAGAAAAGATCATGGATTTGTAATCAGATTTGTCAAGTGAGTATGCTACTCAGTAAATTCTGCAAGACCGGGCTAAATTAGTTAAGACAAGATCAAGGATGTTAGGATCCTTGATTGGTATGGTAACTACCTGTTGTAACTGATTAGCATTTACAAAGTAAAAGAGACATTGGGTATGATTATCACTAGTGGTGTATGTAAACCAGTTTATTGATAGATAACTGAAATGTCCCAGTATAAATGTAATCAGATTTATAGAGATTTCATTTAAGACATTACTACAGCAATCATAATAAGCAGGGAACACGGAAGAAGATATGAACCTAGCAATGAAATTGTAAGTAACCTTATATAGGGTAAACTGAAATATCTAAGAGTTCAAATCTGTGGTCATGAGGGATCTTCTGAGACATGATGGGATACCTGATGAATACCGATAATTTACTTACAATTGCCTGTAGGTCTAATGGCATAATTGGTGCTGACCCAGGAATAGATAGAGAACATCCCTTACCTTAGAACATAACTATGTAAGTATAAATGCATTCAAGATGCAGGAGGGGCTGTCTGTTCTGAATTCAAATTTAGTAGGTTAACGGAGAGGTATGGTTCAAGGATTGCGACCGGCCAAATAATAATCAAATACTCTTTATTAATAAGTTAAGCGCTTTCATCCCTAAAAATAATAAATTAGTTACAGAATGCAATGAAATATTACTGGAAGGATTGGGTACTAGATATACACCACTTCTAAGTAGTGACGCATTCTATTGTCAGCTTACGGTTAAGAATACAAGCACTATGTTTGCTAATTCCATGGTTCTCTATTACGGTGACTTTAGTGCCGAAGTTAGAAATATATTGTCCAAAAACTGGGTTATGTTAAAAAAAAATTCAGAATTATGGAATATTGTGGGGGAGAGACCACATTTTATATTTAAGACTGAATACAATTTTATGTTTTGGTTAGAACATCCTTTATTGCAGCAAAATAACAAAAGAAAGGGGACATTTAAATGTGGTGCATGTAATTATTGTAGTTACATTTTGGAGGGTGGAGAAGTTACAGTTGATCAGCCTTTGCAACTGGTAAAACCAGATACTGGAAATTGTGGCAGTAAAGGCTTAGTGTACATAATTGTTTACTTAGGCTGCTCACATTACTATGTGGGAAAAACAGAAAGAAGTTTTCATAAAAAAATATACAAACACATCTATGCTATTCAACATGGAAATTTGAACAACACTCTTTACAAACACAGTACTTGATGTCATTCTTATACAAAGTTTCATTTTGGAATTATTGAAATAATTTAAAAAAAAAGCAGAGAGGGTTTTTTTGGGGGAGAATGATTTAGCCTTAAGAGAATTCTACTGGCAGCTGAGGCTAAATGCGGCTACTGGAAGGATTGGGTACTAGATACTACCTGATGAAGCTGGGCATCTTGGGGCAATGCAGCAATTGCCTCTTGTACACAGACAACCCTCTCCAACTACCACCCAACTTATATAGCTAAACTGGAAGCAAAGCTCGCTTCACCCAAGACTGGACTAGACAGTTAACAGGAGAAGGTAAACACTTGCACCACATCACACTCATCACATAGTCCCTCAAAACCTATACCACCAAAACACACACATAGCAACACAAAACACACATCTACATTTGCGGAGGCTCTCAATAAAAATCTCCTCAAGCAACAGAGATTTCCAAAGCAGAATCGCATGCAACCTCCACCTCTAACACAACCCAAATGACACATAGCCCACAAACTCAGTGTGCCACTCAACCACAGTCCATAAGGCATAACAACGTACCCAACACTCTATTCATAGTTGACTCTATAGTCAGGCACACTGATGTCCCACTCACCAGGCTAAACAAGGAGAAAGTTTCTGTCAGCTGTTTGTCGGGTGCCAGATCTGCCACATAACGCACGCACTCAGGTCACTCCACAACAAGTACAAATATGACTCTGTCATTGTCCATGCTGGAGTGAATGACCTGAGATGTACCTCCCTGGACTACATGAAAAGAGACATGTAGGAGCTCTCTGATCTTGTAGCCCAAGTAGGTATAACCCTAGCCCTGAGTAACATCCTGCCATCACTCAGAATGATACCACAGTACAAGGACAAAATGATTGACGTCAACAATTGGCTAAGCTTCTGGTGTCATTCTAAGGGGATCCAGTATATGTCTGCCTGGGATGACATGATCAACAGACCACGATGCTTTGCCAGAGATGGCCTGCATCTGTCGCCCTTGGGATTCTGGATACTGACCAAGGCTCTTGCCACCCCTATAGTGCCTTTTTTAGGCAAGGTTCAAATGACAAATTCACCACCGTAACAGGTACAAGCAAGCAAAATCTGAGGGTAATGCTACTCAATGCTAGAAGTCTAAACCTCAAAATGCATTCACTCAAGGCACTCCTTAAAATGGAGAACATTGACATCTGTGCAGTGACAGAGACCTGGTTCAATGCTCCAGAGAGCACCCCTGCATTACAAGGCTATAATTCATATCGCACCTTTTGGCCACCTAACCTGGACCAAAACACTAAAGGTGTCCATATTCATTAAGGATATCCACACCTCCAGGCTAGTTGCTCAGCATACTGCATCCGAGATTATCCAAGTGCAACTAACTCTGGGCAAGACCGCAATCCAAATTGTAACTTGCTACAGATCCCCCACCATGTCCCAGGATTCCCACTCCTCATTTCTCGATACACTGGAAAATATTAGAGTACAACCCAACACCCTAATAATGGGC
This sequence comes from Protopterus annectens, assembly GCF_019279795.1. Taxonomy (NCBI): domain Eukaryota; kingdom Metazoa; phylum Chordata; order Ceratodontiformes; family Protopteridae; genus Protopterus; species Protopterus annectens. The sequence continues at coordinate 105,072,601 of NC_056738.1, read as the reverse complement.
AATTTCAACTACCCCACCATTAACTGGGAAAACTACTCATGTACCAACTCTTTTGCTCAACATTTTCTGGAATTCATAAATTCCAATGTCTTGGATCAACTTATCCACACCCCCAGCAGGGGCAGCAATATCCTAGACCTGGTCATTACCAACATGGGTGAACAGTGTTCCACACCAGAGGTCAATTCCTCGTTGGTCAGATCCGACCACAAGCTAATCAGCCTAGACATTCACATCCCACCCTCACTCCCCATTAGGGAAATCACCGTAAAAAAATTCTCCAAAGCCAACTTCACACTTCTTAAGACAGAAGTGGCAAACTTCACGACACCCATGCAGACGGACAATAGAGGTAAGACTGCTGAATCCTACACAAATGCACTTTATAAGTGCTTACACGAGTGCATGGATTGTGCTATCCCTAACAGAACAAGAACAAGCAAAAACTGAGGGTGGTGCTACTCAATGGTAGAAGTCTAAATCTCAAAATGCACTCACTCAAGGCACTCCTTAAAATGGAGAACATTGATATCTGTGCAGTGACAGACTTGGTTCAAGGCTCTAGAGAGCACCCCTGCACTACCAGGCTATAACTCATACCACACTTTTCGGCTATGTAACCTGGACCGGAACACCAAAGGCGGAGGTGTGTCCATATTCATTAAGGATATTTACACCTCCAGGCTAGTTGCTCAGCATAATGCAGCCGAGGTTATCCAAGTGCAACTAACTCTGGGCAAAACTGCAATCCAAATTGTAGCTTGCTACAGATCACCCACCATGTCCCAGGATTCCCACTCCTCTTTTCTTGATGTACTGGAAAATATTAGGGTTCAACCAAACACCCTAATAATGGGTGATTTCAACTACCCCACCATTAACTGGGAAAACTACTCATGTACCAACTCCTTCGCTCAATGCTTTCTGGAATTCATAAACTCCAATGCCCTGGATCAACTTATCCACACCCCCACCAGGGGCAACAATATCCTAGATCTAGTCATTACCAACATGAGTGACCGGTGTTCCACACCTGAAGTCAACGCCTCATTGGTCTGATCCGACCATAAGCTAATTACCCTAGATATCCACATCCTGCCCCCACCCCCATTAAGGAAACCATGGTAAAACATTTCTCCAAAGCCAACTTCATGCTTCTTAAGACAGAAGTGGTGAACTTCATGACACCTATGCAGATGGACAATACAGTTACGACTACTGAATCCTACACAATTGCACTTTATAAGCACTTACATGAGTGCATGGATCGTGCTATCCCAAATAGAACCAAGATACTATCCTCCAAAAAAAGGAAGACAATCTAGTGGTCCCCTGCCATACACAAACTGTACAACAGAAGGAAGAAACTGTTGCAAAAGAGAGTAAAATCCTATGAGTGGAGGAGCTCCCTGGTCTGCCTCAGTAAGAAGCTGCGATCCCTGATAAAATCCCCCAAAGCTAGTTACGAAAACAAATTCGCCACTGATTCTAAAGACAACCACAAAGCATTCTATATCTATGTCAAGAATCTCAATGGCAACACTCAGATCTGCTCTGAGTTACAGCACAACGGCACTAAACATACAGACCCAACTGATATTGCCAACATCCTGGCAGATAGGTTCAGTGCTAACTCAACCCCTAAAGAGCCCATCTCTATACCAGAAGAATTAAAAGTTCCTGTAATCACAGCTGCACAGGTAAAAACCACACTCTCCAAAGTCAAGAACACAGCATCCATGGGACCAGACAACATCCCAGGCTGCATTCTACATGAAATACAGAATGAACTGGCATCCCACCTAAGTACCATGTTCAGTCATAGCCTCATCTCAGGCTTTGTGCCCATTAAATGGTGCACAGCAATGGTTTTCCCACTCCACAAGGGGGGAGCCACCACGGACCCCGGGAACTACCGCCCTATTAGCCTGACAAGCCTGGTCTGTAAGGCCATGGAACGTATTATCATATCATATCATGGAACTTATAAACAAAGACATTGGTAATCTCCAAACTCTGGACCCCACCCAGTTTGGGTTTGTAAAAGGCAGATCATGTCTCCTAAACCTGATAGACTTCTTTGAAGCAGTCACTAAAGCCGTTGACAAGGGTAAGGTGGTTCACACAGCCTATCTAGATCTTGCCAAGGCTTTCAACACCATCCCCCACTCTGGAATTATAGATAAACTTACTAAACTAGGTATAAATCCCTATGTTACAAGATGGGTGGCCAACTGGCTCACTGACAGAACCAACACTGTGAAAGTAGCAGACTCCAAATCCGACTTCAGACCAGTGACAAGTGGAGTACCACAGGGTTCAGTCCTGGGTCCTCTCCTGTTTGGTATCTACTTCTCTGAAGTACAGGCTAACACAGAAGGTCTTTGGCTAATGAAGTTCAAAGATGACTGCAAACTAGGAGCCATAATCAAAACTCCTAACGATGTGGGCATCGTACAAAAAGGCCTCACTGAGACAGATGCCTGGTGTCAAAGCCATGGCTTCAAGCTCAATGCCAAAAAGTGCATTGTCATCCCCTTTGGTAAAAACTCTGTACCCATAAACTACAACATCGGCAGTAGTATACTTAACACCGAAACTGTGATAAGAGACCTTGGGACACAGGTGAACAGTAGTCTCTCCTTTGATAATCACATCTCCACAGTAGTCAGGAAATCCTTTTATGTGGCACACCTCATCACAAAAGGTTTCTCATCCAGAAAAAAAGAGGTCATTGTTCCCCTCTACTCATCACACATTAGATCCATTATAGAGTACAATGCCCTTTTTGGTATGTACCTCACAAGACATCTACAACAACTGGAAAGGCCACAGAAATACCTCACAAAGAGGATTACCAGCCTCAAACAGATGCCCTACGCAGACCGTCTCAAAAAACTGCAGCTTTACTCCATCGCATATCGCCTACTCAGAGATGATCTCTGCCTAACATATAAAGCTATGTCAAACAAAGAGCTGTTGGACATGCTCCACTTAAAGAAACCCCAATCCCTCCGAGCTACACGCTCTAGGGACCTAAACCTTTTCACCACAATAAACAGAACATGATGGAGGGATAGATTCCTGTCCCAGAGACTTCCCATACTCTGGAACAAACTACCTATCTATATCAAACAAAGCTCCTCATTAGTACTCTTCAAGAAAAATCTTGATGACTGGATGGGAAATAGGAAAGTCACACCGGGGATCACCTCTGTGGCTCTGTTCGACAGGAAAATAATTTTCTTGGGTGGCAAAAGCCAGGGTACCTTTTTGGCTGGGCTTGTATAGGCCCCAGGGCCGATAGCCTAGTACCTACCTATGAACCTATGAACCTATGAACCTCCAAAAAAAGGAAGCCAATCTGGTGGTCGCCTGCCATAAACAAACTCTACAACAGAAGAAAGAAACTGTTGCAAAAAAGAGTAAAATCCCATGACTGGAAGAACTCTCTGGTCAGCCTCAGTAAGAAGCTGAGAGCCCTCATAAAATCCTCCAAAGCTAGTTATGAAAACAAAATTGCCCCTGATTCTAAAGACAACCACAAAGCATTCTATAGCTATGTCAAAAATCTCAATGGCAACACTCAGATCTGTCCTGAGCTACAGCACAATGGCACTAAATATACAGAACCAACTGATATTGCCAACATCCTGTCAGATAGGTTCAGTGCTAACTTTACCCCCCCCTCCCATCCCCTAAAGGGCTCAGCTCTATACTGGAAGAATGCAAAGTTCCTGTAATCATGGCTGCACAGGTAAAAACTACACTCTCCAAAGCCAAGAACACAGCATCCATGGGACCTGACAACATCCCAGGCTGTGTTCTACATGAACTACAGAATGAACTGGCAACCCACCTAAGCACCATGCTCAATCATAGCTTCACCTCAGGCTTTGTGCCCACTGAATGGTGCACAGTGATGGTTATTCCACTCCACAAAGGGGGAGCCACCATGGACCCTGGGAACTACTGCTCCATTAGCCTAATGAGCCTGGTCTGCAAGGCCAAGGAACATATCATCATGGAGCTTATAAATAAAGACATTGGTAATCTCCAAACTCTGGACCCCACCCATTTCGGGTTTGTAAAAGGCAGATCTCATCTCCTAAACCTGATTGACTTCTTTGAAGCAGTCTCCAAAGCCATAGACGAGAGTAAGGTGGGTCACACAGTCTATCTAGATCTCGCCAATACTTTTGACACTATCTCCCACTCTGGAATTGTAGATAAACTCACTAAACTAGGTATAAATCCCTTTGTCACAACATGGGTTGCCAAGTGGCTCACTGATAGAACCCACACTGTGAAAGTAGCAAACTCTAAATCTGAAAATGTGACTTCAGACTGGTGACAAGTGGACTACCACAAGGTTCAGTCCTGGGTCCTCTCCTGTTTGGTATCTACTTTTCTGAAGTACAGACTAACACAGAAGGTCTTTGGCTAACGAAGTTCACAAATGACTGCAAACTAGGAGCCATAATTGAAACTCCTAATTATGTGGACATCTTACAAAAGGGCCTCACTGAGACAGATGCCTGGTGTCAATGCCATGGCCTCAAGCTCAATGCCAAAAAGTGCATTGTCATCCCCTATGGTAAAAACTCTGTACCCATTAGCTACCACATAGGTGGTAGTCTCCTTAACACTGAAAGTGTGATAAGATACCTTGGGACACAGGTAGACAGTAGTCTCTCATTTGATAATCACATCACCACAGTAGTCAGGAAATCCTTCTACGTGGCACACCTCATCACAAAAGGTTTCTCATCCAGGAAAAAAGGGGTCATTGTTCCCCTTTACTCATCACTCATTAGACCTATTATAGAGTACAATGCCCCTTTTGGTATGTACCTCACAAGACATCTACAACAACTGGAAAGGGCACAGAAATACCTCACAAAGAGGATTAATGGCCTCAAACAGATGCCCTACGCAGACAGTCTAAAAAAACTCCAGCTTTACTCTGTTACATATCGCCTACTCAGAGGCAATCTCTGCCTAACATACAAAGCTATGTCAAACCCAGAGCTGTTGGACATGCTCCACTTAAAGAAATCCCAATTCCTCCAAGCTACACACTCTAGGGACCTAAACCTTGTCACCATAATAAACAGAACATGCTGGAGGGATATATTCCTGTCCCAGAGACTTTGGAACAAACTACCTGTTTGTATGAAACAAAGCTCCTCATTAGCACTCTTCAAGAAAAATCTTGATGATTGGATGGGAAATAGGAAATTCACCCCAGGGATCACCTCTGTGGCTCTGCTTGACAGGGGCACAGGAAAATCATTTTCTTGGGTGGTGAAAGCCAGGGTACCTTTTTGGCTAGGTTTGTATAGGCCCTAGGGCTGATAGCCTAGTACCTACCTATGAACCTATGAACCTATGAACAACACTTGGGTTAAAGGAATCTATAAATCTTATGCCAATTTTAAGGGAAACAACGTTGGTAATTTAAAAACTTGAATGTTCTTATTGATTTAAACTCACACTTTTAAGATGAATTATTGTTAGCTTATCATCATATTGAATCAGTTCTGCTTCCTTGCCATGACTTATATTAATTCATATATTTCTATTTATTCATATTTTTAGTTTACATTTTTGATTCATGGCACCCACATACTGTGTCACAGTATTACAATTACAAGATAATATTCGGTAAATTAGTTTTATGTGTGTGTGTTACTTTTTATCACTTTTTAAGACATTTCTTTATGATTTTCAGCTTATTTTTAGTAGAAGTGTGAATTATTCATTATGGATTGCTTTTCTTTTTTCTGATTTCTGATTTGACGGATTTCATTGATGATTAACAGTCTTGTGACAGTTCAATTATTTTAAAAGAGGTGTACTCAATTGATTTTAACTATTCTGATGAAGTCCCTTAAGCACTTAACTTATTAATAAAGAGCATTTGATTATTATTTGGCCAGTTGCAATCCCTGAACCATACCACTCTGTGAGGTTTTACTGTTTTTTTCTTTATTTTTGGCTTTACAGAGAGTGCTGTTGAGGTTATTTAGTTATCAAATTTAGTAGGTTGCAATGTCCAGTAGATGGACTCTGCCTAAAAAATGGCATTTTGGGGTAGGATGGAAAATATTTTAGCTAGAATATGAAAGCCCTGGTAGGAGAGATACAGACAATCCTTGTTAAAGCAAGAAGGTTTGTCAGCACTCTTATCCTGAACTGACACACACTGGATCATCCTAGAATGACACTAGTTATATATTTAATTATTACAGACACTTGTCTTATCTCGAATCTCGAATCTTGGCATCATTCTGAATGATGACAGAATACTACTCACCTCCAGTGTTTTCCCTTTCTTGAACTCATGCATAGCAAGGTTCACCATATCCTTCTGAACATCTCTGATTTGGGACCCCTGCACCATGTGAGAAATTACCAAGTCATAATTGCATTTGTAAGTATACAGAGATCTGAGCGCTCTCATTATGTTCTGAGCCTGGGTTCCAGAAATACAGCTATTACCCTATTTTTGTCAAGCCTGGTGAGAGTGGTATCAGTGTACCTTATAACAGAGTCACCAGCAATCAAAGTATTATCTTAAGTTATTTATTTAGTTAGTTATTTATGTGTTTGCTTGTTTGTTTGGTTTATTTATCTATTATAATTGTTTAACTGGAGTAGAGCACTGATTTCAACTGATCAATCGCAGTCTTATCTTAGAAATAAAATAAAGTAAATAATAAGCATTTGTTATAAGAAGTCGTAACTAGCATTGCAATAAAGACAAACCACAACTATGGCAACAGATTAAAACACAAACATATACATAATACATCAATGAGAGCAGCTAATATATAATGTGTACAACAGTACAACAATATGTAATGTAACCGCAAAGATTTATAGCATTAGAGGAGAAAGGAAAATTGGGGAAAAAGAAGGGAAGAAAAAGAGAAGGGGGAAAGTAGACTGAGGCATATCTCTCAAACCTTGATTTTGCTTCATATTTTTTCCCTATCTCTCATAACTTTTTTGTTTTTCTTTTAAATCACTGGGGGTTACAGTCAGTCAATAATGACAGGATTTTGAGCTTCATGCTTGTTATTGTTCAAAAAATCTGTGTCATTGGAAAACTTGTTGTTCTATTAATGTTTTAAGTGAATTAGAGTAATATTTAAATAGTGTCTCTGATTTTGACCATTTGTACTCCCATTAGTTTTGGCACTGTCCAGAATTTTTGGATAGATAAGCTGAAAGATACAGAGTGAGTGGAGGTAGAAGTGAATGTAGTGATGTTGTGTTAGGGCACTTGTACTTTGTTTGTGAAGATGTGTTTTCAGATATGGCTTAACTTTTGGGTATAGTGAAGTGCTTTTCATAGAGGGTAGAGAAGATTCCCAGAGTTTATGGCCTAGAATGGAGAAGCAGTGGACAGTATTATGAAGCTTGCCTCTGGGAGTTCGAAGGCTGGATACAGTTTGGTTGAGATTCCTGAGATTGCAGGGAATATTTTGCCTTAGGATCTTTGAGGCTAAAGGGAAAAGTGATCGGTCATTTAGTAATTTGAATACGTAAGATCCAAGTAGGAGGTTGGCTTTTTGTTTGACAGAAAGCTGGCTTATTCAAAGGTTTTACAGTGGTGTACATGAGATGAAGAGAGGCTGATGAAATCGCAAATGTTATCTGGATAATATCCATTGATGCCCAATAGACTGTCCAGTTGTAACTGTTCCAGGAATGAATTGGAATGATGTTTGTAACCTGAGATTTGCTTAAACTGAAATAACGGAGTATGTGGGGTGGATTTGTTAAGGTAAGGCCAGAGTTGGATAGCTAGGATTGAAGGATGCTACACAATTCTCTGACAAAGTCAGAAGAGGTAAACTGAGAGGATGTATTGTGTGTGGATTTTGAGGGATTAAACTGACTGACCTTTTTCCAGAATTGTTTCATGGAATGTATTAGGAAGACCTGATTATATTTTACTGAGTTTTATGGTACCTTTTTGCTTGTTTTGCAAGATTTCTATGTTTGTATGATGCATGCTTGTGTTTGAGTAGTGGGGTTGACTTTCCAGGAATAGCATGTCTCATGTCTGATGTGTAGCGGGTCTTTAAGTTTGCATGTTAACCAGTGGTTTCTTTTGAGCTTATACAGTCTACTAATGATTGTGAAACAAGTATTTTGTACATTTAATAGAGTTTTAATGGATGCAGACTTAAAATCTTGGATTTAGCACTGTTGTGTTTCTTAGAGGATGTATACTGGCTACAAAGGTGCATGGTGAAGGAAGGAGTGTAGTGGTGAGACCCAGTGACTGAGGTTTCTTAGTCTTCTACCTGGATGGCTTGGGAAGTGTTTTCCCAACAACCTCATTATAAGTGAGTGCAGTGAAGGGGCTCAGAGCTATGGATGAGCATATATGACACTTACTGATTGTGGAATGAATGAGGAGGCCTCAGAGTTCAATAATTAGTTATGCTGGTCATATATCAAATTATTATGAGGCAGCAATAATAAGTTTTCAGTAAGCATGAGGCAATTTCTACACTGTCTCAAAATACAAAGTGCTATTAGGGTGCATGCAGATGGGGCCAAAACTTACTGAGATTCCATATTTATCACTGCCTTAATAAGTATATAAGAAGGATAGGTTAAAATGCTGATACTGAAAAACTGATACAAGGATTGATATAAAGCACTGAAGGTGGCAACCATTTTTATTTAGGTTAAAAAAATAACTGTAGGGAGTAGCAACAAACAAATCAGTTACACAAGGAGAATAATAAGAGGAGGTAATAGCAGTTTTCTAAAGCTGGCAAACTACACTTCACTTATGATCCCTGGGAGCTGTAATTGAAGGAAAATGTTTTATACTGGATAAACCTACCCTTATCATTTTACATGTACTTGCAATAGTTTGGGTAGTTCTAAAACTGCAGATAAACTTCACTGCAATTAACATAAGGGCAACATAACTGGATAGCTATGAACTCCTTTATCCAAAAAAGTATCAGTCTTATTGTTATTTACATCACACCTGGGAATAACTTAGAAACCTTGGAGCTAACTCTAAGCTGGTTAGCCACTAACTACCCTCAAGAAACCATTGTACTAGGGGATTTCAACATTGACTGGACCCTGTGCTCTGCTCAGACTAATCCCTTGCCCATTAACTTATATGGTTTCTCCCAAAATATTATCTCTCCAACAAGAGTTGGAAATGCTCAACAAAAAGAGAGCACTATCGACTGGATTCTTACCAATAATGACACACATAAATATACCACTGGGACCCTCCCCAATGATCTTAGTGACCACCTTGTCACTTTCACAATAAAACATAAATTTACCTGTACAAACCTTCCCATACATAGACTTGTTAGAAATAAGAAGAAATTTGTCCCAGCACAATTCCTAGCAGAACTCAAATCCTGTAACTGGTCCAAGCTAAAAACTCTACCCCTAGATGAGAGTGTGACATACTTTAATGACACATTCCTAAACATACTGGACTCCCATGCACCTAACCGACTAATCAGATCCAAGGTACGGACAGCACCTTGGCAAACTAGAGAAACCAAATCAAAAATTAAACTTAGAGATCAGGCTTGGGATAAATAGCGAGCTACTAAAGCACCTCTACATCGCATCAAATTCCAGCAGCTTAGAAATGCTACGAAAACTGACATTACCCGGGACAAAAAGAACTATTTCTGTCACCTCCAGGATAAACACCAGAATAATCCTAAGAAGTTCTGGGCAGGTTTAAATAATCTCCTCCATTCTGGGAAATCAACTACCCCTACCCCTGAGACACTTATTGGTAAAAATCCTGAAGATGTAGCCAATACCTTTAACTCCTTTTTTACCGAGACCATCCAGTTTCTAGCCAATCAACTAACTCCTTCTTCTTCCCCCCCAACTAATGTTACTGACAAATCTCTACCCTTCTTTAACCTATAACCAATATCCACCTCTTACATTAGAACCCTATTGAAGAAACTTAAACCAACCACCCTATCGGCCGATCGTCTCCAGCGGAATACCTACAAATAGCATCAGATGTTATAGCCTATCCTATCTCAATCCTGATTAACAGAACTATAACAGAGGCCACCATTCCCTCCATTTGGAAAATATCCTACGTCATTCCACTTCATAAGGGTGGCTCCTCCACGGAACCATCGAACTATAGACCTATAGCAATATTGTCACCAATAGCCAAAATTATGGAAAGATGTGTCCACAAACAACTCTTACACTATCTCACCCTAAACAATCTTTTGTCCAAATCTCAACACGGTTTTAGACCCCATCATAGTACAACCACTGCCCTCCTTTCTTTTACTGACTCAGTCAACAATAACCGTAATAACAAAAAAATATCTTCTGCCCTCTTTCTTGACTTGTCAAAAGCCTTCGATATGGTCAACCACCAGCTATTGCTCCACACCCTTGAAACTTTACACCTCGATAATCCAGCCCTCAGATGGTTTAATGCTTACCTTTCTGGTAGGCAACAAGCAGTCCAGTGGCATAACAAGCTATCACACCTGCTACCTAACACCATAGGAGTTCCCCAGGGCTCCATACTTGGTCCCCTTCTCTTCTCCGTATTCATAAATGAACTTCACTCAGTCATCCCTAAAGCCACCTGCATCCAATATGCAGACGACTCCACCCTGATCTGCTCTGATGTTTCTCTCCATGATCTACAAGTAGTCACCCAACACTGCTTTGCTACAGTTGAAAAATGGCTCACAGAACGGAAACTCATCCTAAATCCAAAAAAACTAAGTCACTACTATTTTTTCCCACCTCAGTTTCTCCTCTAGGGCAACACCCTCTACATTCTAATAATAGGACCGTCTACGTTCAATCCATTAATGGTACCATCATTGAGCCTGTCACCAACACCAAACTACTAGGTGTCACTATTGACAATAAGCTTAAATTTGATATGCATATTAGTCAAACCATAAAGACAGTAAACAAGAAACTCGGTTCCATGTACAGAATTAAGAACTTTCTAACCCCTAATGCCAAACTAACCATTGCACGCACCTCCTCTCCACCCTATTATATGCCTCTCCTGTGCTTTCTTTCCTCAACAAAAGAGAGATTAATAAACTCTCTGTTGCCTATAATCATATTGCCAGATTTGTAACGGGAGTACCTTATCGTACTCACCACTGCCTTAACCTAAGGAAACTTGACTGGCTAGAACTACCCAATCTTCTCAAACTTAACCAACTCACTGAAGCATTTAAAATAATTAAGGAACCAGATAAAACCCCTTCGCTGAATAAACTTCTGACTCCCTACTCCAATCTTAGCTGCCTTCGATCTTCAAATAGTTTACTGGTTCTAACCACTAAACCTAATAATTCGGGTGGCGAAGCTCTTTATTCCAATTCCATAGGAAAGGTCTGGAATTCCCTTCCTAATAACCTAAGACTTACTACCTCACTTTGTCAATTCAAAAATAATCTTAAAGAATTCTTTAAGTCACATTGGCTATGCCCATGTCCTAATCCAGACTTATCCTAATAGTCTCACACCACCCACCTACTCTTAACTAGGGGCTTTTCTCTCTTTTCTTCTTCAAGTTTTATACAATTGTAACTCCTCTGACCACTAAGCCTTTATCTCTACTGGTTTTATAGTAATCAGGCTCCTCTTGGTCTTCCTGTACCTCATAAGGGCTAGATTCTTAATTGTGGGACAAAGGAACATCATTGTCCTTTGAGCCTATAATCTTAACCAGACTGTTGGCAAATGTTTCTATACCACGGTAACTTATAACAAAGTATAAGTGGGACAAAGTAACATCTTTGTCCTTTGAGCCTTTAATCTTAACCACACTGTTGGCAAATGTATATATACCACTGTAACTTATAAATCATGTTAATGTGAATTTATCTGTATGTAAATTTATGTGTTTTTCTTGTCCTTGTGGAGCTTTTCTCCCCGTGCCTCCGCTGAAAATGGACATGTAACCAGTCGGACTACCCCGGTCAACAAATGTAAAATAAATAAATAAATAAATAAACATGCAGAAGAACAGCAGCAGTGAACAGACAAAGCAATTAGTAACTCAGTAATAGCTTGACTATTAGTAACGCAGTAAAAGTTTGACTATTAGTAACTCAGTAATACCTTAACTATTAGTAACTCAGTAATAGCTTGACTATTAGTAACTCAGTAATACCTTAACTATTAGTAACTCAGTAATAGCTTGACTATTTCCTTGAATGGTGTCAGCAGCAAGCAATAACAAACAAAAGTGCTATTTAAGCTAGTAAATGTGATGAGCAACACTGCAGAAGCAGCAATGGGCACCAGTCTATATGAGAAAATGACCATTAGTAATCAATGAAGTGCTACAGAATCAGACAACTAGCTGGACATACAATGCTCTATTGCACTTATCTTTATTTGTCCTTACCTACCCCCGACAGCTAACCATAGTTCATAGATTCATAGTTTAGTACTAAGCTAACTGCCCTTGTGAGCCATTTTAAGCCTAGCCAATTATCAAACCCTGCATCTTGTGTTTGTAAGGAAAACACCTTAGCCATTAAGCCACCCTCCCAACCCCCATCACCTGTCACCAGCTCCTCTCCTTATTCATTGGGTCTACTGGACTTAACATAACCTCCCCAGGCACAATCTGAATAACATCTAGGGTCAGGGACGAGATCAAATATGCTGGAGCAGCAATACACTGCTGCCAGAGAAAGTGCTCCACCCACATCGAACAGCAGCAGCCTTGTGACCTCTGCAGTGCCTGTATTCAGGTGGTGCATGAGCACTTCACCACATGTTCATAGGTTCATAGATTAGTTCATAGATTAGTACTAAGCTAACTGCCCTTGCGAGCCATTTTAAGCCTAGTCAGTTATCCCTTGTGAGACTCAAACCCTGCACCTTGTGTTTGAAAGGCAAACACCTTAACCATTAGGCCACCCTCCCATCCCTGTGCAACCTCCTTACCAAGTGGTATATCACTTGCAGCACAGAGCTTGCCCAACTATTAATGTTGCTACTACAGCACACCTAAGCAACCTGCCTCTAACCAGGATAGAGGGCCAATATCTAACGCTTATTCCCATCCTCTCCTGACCAGTCCTTCCAGCACCCAGGCTGCTGGACTGTTTTTCAATCATAAGGAGCAGTCTGTACCACAAGGCCAAGGGCTTGTGTACTATCTTAAACAAAAGACAGTTCACAGAAATAACTGCGGTATCAAACACAGCCAGTAATGAACAAGAAACAGCAATAGTGATGTATTGCAGTGTTTCAGAATACTCACCAGACAGCAACACTGTAAACAGAGGTGCTCACAGGGTTGAATTTTCTAAGACATAAATGCCATAATTGGGCTTTGTGAAGGTGTTCAGTCCTGTTTAAGGCTTGAATCTTACCTTTTGAAGATTTTTCAAAGGTTTATAGATAGTTACTAGGCAAGCAATCCTAGAAATCATTAAAGACCTTAGCCCATCTATTCCAATTGCCTCAGATCACTGTCTGGTTAAGTGACTTGCTCAGTATCACACACTAAGCAAACAGAGGACGAGGTAATCAAACCATGTCCTGTAGGAAGCAAGTTGTTTTCAGGTCATAGTCTTTATTCTCTGTGCTTATTGCCAGACATTCAAATACTTAGATGGCTGACACAGAGCTGACCTTTTTAATCTCTCTTAATTGTTCCTTCTTATAAAAATGAGCTCAGTAGCTTTGAGGGTTTGTGAATGATGGAGGGATCCTTTATCAGTGAATGTATGCACTGATGATAATTTGCTTACTGATCCTGCCCAAGAAAACATATTGCTGATTGTATGTCAGATGCTAAAGTTGTTCAAAGAGGAAGGTGGCTATAAAGTTAATATGACTAATCACAGGCTTTTAAATTAGAATCTAAAAGTGCAGTTGTAATGCCAGTGAGCACTGAAAGTAGTGAAGTATTTGAGGGCCCTGGCCCTCTAGTAATTTGAAGTGGGTTAATTACAATCAAGTTATAGAGGTGAAATTGATTATGCAGTGTCAAGTAAACTAATTGGATAAGTTCATTGTGCCTCCTGACCAAAGATTGTGGTTCATTAAGCAGTTTTAAGGTCCAGGCTCCTCTGTCCCTTGTTGTCCACTATGATGCATCCATCAAGGAAAGTATGCAGGCAATAGATGGTTAGAATGTGCCAGTACCTTTGGGCTCCTTCTAAAGATTAGTGCCAGTATACAGACATTGACTTGATGGAAACAGAAGGTAGAGATGCTTGTCTGCATCTTGAACTCAACCTGCAAACATTTTACACGTTGATCTATCTGTCATTGCACTGTAGTGGGCATCATTTTTGTCATGGGGTAAGCCCTCTGCATCTCCCTATGTGGGTTACAAGCCTTCCTCCCAAACCTATGTCTACAAACTTAGCAATTGTTCAAACAGTGAGAAAAGAGATATCTCCAAAAACAATCTGCCTGCTCTCTAATGAAAACAGTGCTAACAATAACTTCCTGTGAGGAAAGCACTTGGCAAGCTGCAACTCATATGGTTATGATTGACAAGTTGCAACTTCCTCCATTTTACACACACCCATGGAAGCCAGTTTCTCATTGCAGTACAGACAACGTCACTGCATCTCACCCGCAGTACCTACAAGGAAGAGTGTGACAAGAATTCACCAGAAATACTTCAGTACTATACAGGATATAAATGAGGGAAGGCAGGAAATAGAACATAGATTAATTTCAGTACAGGATTTCACAAAATAGTATGTTAAAGCATTCATACTGCTAGGTGTATTTAATGCATGTGCTGTTTATTTCAGCATCATTTTTGTGAACAATTACAAAAACTGTATTTAAGATGGACTTACTGGAATTTTCCCTGAGTTGAAGACTTATAACAGACCAAAGTTAAAGTCATTCTTTAACAGGTATTTGAGAAATACTGAGGGTAACTTTAAAAGTACAATGTCAAACAACAGTCTCCAGAAATAATCATAAAGCCAAGCATAATACGTAGTTATAAATGTCTGCAAATGGCAGCCGTTTGCATAGTTGTCCTGATGGTCAGATTGTTGAGGTCCTTGCACAAAGTGGGTATGTATAAAAATGTTTCATGAACTAAATCAATGCAAGTAAATTCTCCTCCTCTCCCTATTTCTCTCGATCTCTCTCTCTCTTTCTTCCTTCTCCATGGCTTCTATTGAAAACATTGTTAGCAAGAGTTGGTTAACTGACGTATAGTCATTAAGATGACAAATAAAAATAAAAATGAATGCTTAGCTACGCAAGGTAGTAGACAACTGTTCCACCTCTTACTGTGCAAAAAGAAACACTAGAAGGTGATGATTACACTGGGACAAACCATGATGGCAAATGGTGAAGTTTTCCACCAGCTGTTCTCTCTTGACACCTGGGTGAAAGTAATTCAGAGGGCAGGCAACAGACATTTAGACATCATACATGCAAACTATGTGTGGCAATGTACAACAGAAGAAAGAACTATCAAGCTAGGTTTACTGCTGATGGTATGATGCGGAAGGGTGATGCAGATTCTCAAGTGGAAAAACTAATAACACAAGATGTAACTGAAACTGGGATCATCTTCAGTAAAAACCTTGATAGTACAGAAAAATGCAAGGATTGCATCACATCACCACTGAAAAGTGTTAATGTTATTTACTTTATACTGAAAGCAAATGCGCATGCACACTCACAGGTAAGTAAACACTACTCGGGCACAAGCAAACTGCTATTACCTGCAAGAGTGGCAGTGATATGGTTTGAAGAGTGAGGCAACATTCTGACTGATGGTTCAGGATTATGTCTGTCTTCATTCTCAGACAGGAGCTAGCATGCATACTTTTCTGCTGCAGTGTCCTGCAGTCAGCTGCAGAGTATAACACAGAATCATGAGCTGGATGGGGAGGTGAATGCTGACCCTGCAAATGTACAACTAGTGGACGTGTGCTTTACTCTTTAGTGCATAGCAGTGCAGACAGAAGGAATAAATAGAAAGTAGAAAAATCACCTGAGCAGTAAGAGCATCAGATGTTCACATTAGAACGTGATAGCCTGACAAATGCAATGATAAGGGTCTTGCACACTGGGAGGGGGAGTAGAGAGACTGGATAGAACAAGCTTTCTTTATGTGCTTCCACCTTCTGTCTAAGAAAATGTTTTATTTGTTACATAAGAAACATGTCTTAGTATGCATATTACTGCAAAAGCTGTCACATGTTACTTATACAGTACAGGAATAGTTTTAAAAAAAGGACAAGAACACTATAATAAGTTTTGTAGAGTATATTTTTATTCCCTAGTTATATATTCAAAGCAGTACTTTTTCAACTAGTTTGTCCTTTGACCATGGTAAACGGTTCTTAAATGACAGAATTGGATATTTATGCAGGTATGGTATCCAGGTGTTGTGAAATAAACAAGAGGAGTTTTTTTTCTCTTCAGAAGATGTTATGGCATTCAGTTGCATTGAGTACAACCTGGAAATCAAGAGTATCATCAAAGAAAATGTCACTGTATAATTACATATAGATTAAATGGCTGGACAAATATTTAATTTTATTGAATGTGTAGTTAGTCCACTGAACAGTAATCATTTTCAAGGGTGCTCCAATGAAAAATATGTCCTTATTACATCAGGATCATAATCATAATAATAATAATAATGCATCATTACCTTGTATAGAGAATTATAATCAGGTCTCCAGTTCTACCTAGCTTACTGTGTTCAAGATATGGATGCCATGAAATTCACTTTAACAGTGAAGCAAACCAAAGCTTGAAAGGTGAATCTTGATATCCATGTTAAGAACACATAATAACACTTATGCTGTGGGATTCAGCAAACTTCTCTGCAGGGATAGCTTATTTCCGCATGGAAGGGACTGTTCCCGTGCAGCACGGCAGTGTGCCATGCATAATTATGAAGGTGCGCTGCCATGCTCTAATACATACACAGGGATGTGTATGAGCGCAGGAGGTGTGTCTGAGAGCAGTGCTCTCACAATACACATGCCTCCTGCACACCAGAATTGCCATACAGCAATTTAAAAAGAGCAAGATCACTTGTCACACCTCTCAACTCATTAGATTAAGAAATTTGTACAAAACCATAAAAAAGTGTAGGGGGACAAGTTTTAAATATTGCTATTACAAACTTAGAAAGTTGATAGAATAACAAGTTTTGCATTAGCATAAATTTTCTGAAGGGTATGAAGTCTAAAACACAAATGTCTGTCATTATTTTCAAATGACAATCTTTGATGATGTGCCAGAAAGCTACACGTTTATGAAAAGTGGACCAAGAATATAAGGCACAAATCTGGGCATACTGTGAAAAGTTATATGTCGTTAACATTTGCAAAGCACAGCCTCCAGCAAATAAATTGTTTTTTGTTCACATCTGAAATAAAGTTTAAGTGTAGCTGTGCGGGTGTGCCCATTGCTTAGCTATGCTTAGCCCAGCTTAAATGGCACAATAAGTTAAATAGCAATAGACATCCAGAAAAAGCAGTAGTGTAATAGTCTATGGGTTAGAGTGTATGCTTTGTATGTAGTCATTCATGGTTCGAACCCCCACCAAAGCCATTTCCATTTTGTATGTGAAATCAGTACAATTTTAATTTATTTGTATATTTATGTATTAAGTAACTTATATTTCTCAACCAGAGTAGTGTAGTAGGCCCAGATGTGAGGTGTCAGTGTACTGAAGTTGTGAAACCCCCATAGAAACACAAGTGTCCCATAGATGTAGTCACACCAAATGTAATGTCAGAAAAGCACATAGGTAGATGTCATGGAAGGTAAACGTAAAAGTATAAATGTGTATGTAAATATTTAAGTTTATAGCATACAATGACTGGCCATTAACATACAGAAATGAGTATGCTAATTGGCCAGCCCAAACAGAGTGCCCATTGTAACTCTGAGAGTATGCAAATGGAAAAATGTCCAGATACCTAGACTATTTCCATTTGTATATCACCTCTGTGTATTTCCAGTCTGCAGAGATAGCAATGGGGAAATGGAGATCTCTGCTGTATTTTGAACATATCTCGCATTGTGTGACGAGTTGAAGAACTCGTATAACATAGCAAGATATCATAAAAAAAGGCAATGGAGATCTTCCTCTCAACAGAGAAAGGAAGATCTCTGTTGCCTTTTTAATATATCTCACTATGTTATACGAGTTCAATATCTCGTATAACATACCGAAATATGTTAAAAAAGCAATCGTGGTCCCCCTATCTCTGTCGTTACCTCTGCACAGCACTGATGTACTGCGTAAGTGTGGGAACAAGTCCCTTACGCATGTGCAGTACATCAGAAATGGCCCAGGATACCGGAAAACTGTGGAAGGGCAGCATGGAGGCATGATACAATGACATTATTTAAGAAAGGTAAGTATTGTTTACTTAATATCATCGTATAATAGCATTAACCCACGGTTGGGTGTGGGCAATGCTGGACTTACCCATGGTTGGCATTGTATGGTCATGAGGGCATTGCCCTTGTGACCAAACCAGACCAACTGTGGGTAAATACAGCATTACTCACACCCAGCTGTGGGTTATTGCTTAAATATAACATTATACGTATGATATGCATAAATGTGCCTTAATCAGATTGTATCGCTCAGACTTTGTTCTGCCCAGCAACAAAATAATCATCATTGCCAAGTTTCAAACCCAGGACACTGCCCACAGCAATCACATGAACATACCACTATACCATCTGACTTGTACAATACTGATGTGCTTTAATGCACATATCCTGCAGTCAGGTAATTTAACAATAAAAAAACAGCAGTCCCAAGTGCTGAACCTATGAGCCTTAACATTTTAATCAGAGAAATGTACTAGTACCAGCTGAGCCATAGGAATTATTGTTGCTTTTTCAAACATATCATGCAGTAGAGGCATACAACATTAGGGGGAAACTGTCGTGAAACCCTTTATGCGTTGTATCTAGGCATATATACACACACACACACACACACACACACACACACACACACACACACACACACACACATATATATATATATATATATATATATATATATTTATGTCAGATGAAACATATATGTAAACGTACAGTCATAATATAGATGTACATATATTAAATATAACGGAAGGAAAAAAAAAAAAATATATATATATATATACATGTGTATATATATACACACACACACACACACACACATATATATATATATATATATATATATATATATATATATATATATATATATATAAATATATATGTATGTATAAAACATACAGTGCAGTTATTTCTCCGAACCACCCCTCCCAACCTCTAAGTGCAAGGAACTTGTACAAAGACTGTAAAAAGGGGGGGATGGGCCACATATATGGACATAGTTAGAAAATCGTTGTTACAAATGAAGACGTGTTACAGCAACAGTGTGTGTTTCAGCAGACAATCACTGAATGATATGATGATGGGAACTGACATGTCATGTATTTACTGTCATAAATTTTTGGATCATCACCGTGATTTACCAGACAAATAGAAATAAATTGTGGAATTGAACAAACATATGGACCAAACATCTGGACATTCTTTGGAAAATCTGGCTGTAGAGAGGTATGCTCAGAACCCCTTAATGCAATTAATGTGGACCAAGCCTGACAAACTGGGGGACAAAGGCATGAAAATAGGGACAGGTACAAAATATGTCAGTAGATAAGCTGAGAACGTTCATGTAGTAACAGTGTATGTCCTAACATATACCAACTGAAATATCACAATTCCAGGACTAAATTGCTTCACATTAGTGACTGGCCTCAGTCCCCACATCATCCCATTGATGTGTCATGCATACATAACAGTTATGGGGACCAGACCAAAGATATTGGCAACACAACTGGACATCATATGAATATGTAGACATAACACAACAGTAGGGAAACTACAATGAGCTACCGAGCAATGTCCAGGCTGCAAGTAGCCTGACATTGCACTACCCAGCTCCAGCTCTGGGGCTGTGCACATGCAGTAGCAAATATAACAGGCAGTACAGGAATGTAATACTAGTGGAACACAGACACTGGTGTGAAAGTGTATACCCCCAAACAAGTGCACCACAGTGACAGCAACATACCAGTAAGCAAACTGAACATGATAGTATAATACTGTGAGAGCAACCACATACTGTTTGCCACACACAGATTACCCCTACATATACCATCCCAATCCACAGTGTACTGGGAATCTGGAGGTGTTACATGACATGGCACAGTCAGCCCCTACAAGCATGCAGACCTGATAGACCACCAGCAGATGTAGCAGCATGCAGAGTCAGATAGGAAAAGGATGTATAGCACTCACAGCTGCTACTCTCCCTACCCAGCCTAAACAATATAAACACACAACACTGCTACACAGCCTTGGCAGTTTGTTCACAATGGCCAGACAGACATACTGTGATATGTGAAGATGTCCACAAAATTACCAGGGTGTGGATGCATAACTCTGGCTACCACTGCATACCATGGCCAGGAGTCTGCCAGGTCATTGTCATGCTAATTAGTTTGCATTTGGTAATGATATACCATACCTCTGCACCTCATAGTGCAGGACACCTGGACAATGCATGGCATACCTATGGGAAAGGGGGCTGGAAAGAGGGACATATTACACATACTGGTGTTACAAACTGAGACAGTAGCTGCTGTTACATGTGTTCTTGTAACATCACATCCCTGAAGGAAATGATGTGTGGAACACCAATGGATGACAACATGCACTGACTACAATCCTCACATGATCCTATCAACCCCACAAAAACAGATGTTGGTCGAGGAACAGACCAAGCATAATAGGCAAACATCTGACCAGTCTGTGGACAACATGCCAGTTGAGAGCTATGTCAGAGGCATATCACTGCCAGATGTCAAGTCACCCAGTAAATGCATGTCCAAACAAACCCTGTCAATGTAGCAACCTCCTATGTGTATAACAACGCTAATGACATACAAGCTGTATGAAACTCTGAAGCATTGTCACCCATGTTGCTTGTCTGTCTCCACATGTCCTGTCCTGTGAGGTAATTCCACCTAATGTATGTGAAGCAGTAGCCCCCACACCTCCGTAATGTTCCCTGCACAGGCCAGGTAAATGGGCAAGGCCCACATGAAGGGCATCCCATATGGTGGAACTAGCAGCTATCTCCAGGCCAACAACACAATACTATGTGGGAACCTACATAGCTGTATGGCCTCAGCAATTCCCAACAGGATAACATTAACACCCTCAAGGTAGGCTGAATGTTTGTGGTGGACATCAGCAATACACAAACCACAGACGTGGTCCCTAGATTGGCTGTACAGGTCAAATCAGGAGCATGCACTAACCTGGCATCAAGTCAGCCTTTGTCTGATCAAGCATATAAGGTCACAGGTGGAGTACTGTAAGGCTAACTATAAGTACAAATTGGACACACCATCAAGGCCAATCACAAGTCCATCTTCACATATGTCTGCAATCTCTGAGGCCACATAATAGCTGACCCTGTAATGGTGGCCAATCAGGCCAAATATATACACAACACAGCTATAGGCAACCTGCTGCAGATAGGTTTAGGGCAAACATCATCCTCTGGCTCAGCAGCACTATAGCTGGATATGCACAGCACCCACATCCCTCCCCTCATCACCAGTGAGCAGGTACATATTGTCTACTAAAAGGCAACAAATGCAGGTATCCATAGCACCTGATAACATCTCTGTCTGCAACCTACATGAACTCAGGCATGTGTACCCAGCAACATTACACACTGTAGTCACAAGAAGGCTTGGCACCATCCACACCACACACACGTGGAAGATGGCCAATGTCATCCCTCAACACAGACATGAATGTGGAGTACAGGAGCAGGAAATTAAGTAGGCTTCATTGGGGAGAATATGACATCTCAGAGCCAGCAGTGCAATGTACGCAGATACAGTGCTGATACGTTATAGGGGTATGGTGTGGTCGCAAGTAGTGGCTACAGGTATTCAGTGTAGATGTGCAGGTTCTATATGTATGTTTGCCAAATGTATGAGGTTTTGTGATGTGTCTCCCTTGTATTGTCTCCCAGATGCAATGTCGCATCAGCAAAGGTCAACATTCTCAGTGGCTCAGACAAATATAATCATAAAAGCCATACTACACAACCATGCCATAATGTTTTGCTTGAGCCAGCAACATCTGCAGGAGAGATCTGGCCTGTGGGACGACCTTGTCCACAGGGTAAATGATGTTGGCCTGCACGCATGAACATATGAGCAAGTCTGGCATTGTGAAAGTGACCTCATACACCATGCCTGGCCAAGGGCTGCTGCAGTGGCCAGAGATCGCACAGGCATGGGCCTGGCCTTGCAGCCCCACTGGCACCCACCGGGGAGCTCCACTGGTACCTTGGGTCACCTATCCCAGTATAACATCAGCGTAAAGACCCCCCACATACTGGAGGTGGTTGGCACCCAGACAATGGATGAGGAGTGTGCAAGTAAGGCCCCAGTGTAGATTACTACACTAGTGTAGCAGACATACTTGTAATTGTAGACTATCTACATACATGTGTCAGGTCAAATTGTAGCTGTGCATGGGTTTTTCTAATGCAAAGACATGCACATCTATGGTGATGAACAGCAAATTGTGTAATATTGAGGGGTGTACTGTACATGTGCACACATGCTGCATCCATCCTGTACCAATGTCACTTGTGAGTCTGCTGACCAAACTCCCCTCACACAATTACCTAGGTTCCCCCTGTCTGCATGTGGGGCGGCAGCCTGCAGCTGTTGAGTATGCAATTGTAAAACATGAAAAGATGCAATAGCTTCAGGATGCCAAACACTTTATTCCACAGGAACACAAAATAACCTCCAGTTAGCACTTTTGTCTCGATCAACAAAAATAGAGACTTCTTCAGACTCATCAACAAAAATAGAGACCTCTTCAGACTCTATTTTTGTTGATTGAGACAAAAGCGCTAACTGGAGGCTATTTTGTGTTCTGTGGAATAAAGTGTTTGGTATCCTGAAGATATTGTATATTTTTGTTTTGTTTGGACTATAGTGCTATTGGCTGCTATTAAGTGTCTTTTGTTGAGTATGCAATTGTACTGTTGTGGTTTGCCAATACCCCAGGCATGTGAAGGCGATGCAGTGTACCATGCACATTACTGTCACTCATAGCCATATTGCTTTATGTGCATGTTCACCTGTGTTGGGGTCAACTGCATTGCATCACAGTGGCCACCACAGGGGCCTATCTGATGAGAATGTATCATCCCTGTAGCATAACACATGGCCAGTCAATGCAAGACTTCTGGACAGAGAGCAACACAATGGGTGGACAAATGGCCTAAGGTAGGGACACGTGTGAAACATTATTGTCATACAGTGGATATAAACAGTGTTAAGATGCAGGTGTTTGTGATGTCTATACAAACTGAGACCACAATATGTCAGTACTCATCTTTTCCAAACTGTAAT
Organism: Protopterus annectens; assembly: GCF_019279795.1. NCBI lineage: Eukaryota > Metazoa > Chordata > Ceratodontiformes > Protopteridae > Protopterus > Protopterus annectens. The sequence continues at coordinate 105,049,082 of NC_056738.1, read as the reverse complement.
GTGACCTATGACATGAACAATCTCCTGTACAAACAATCAATCTGTTGGCCACAAAATATGGAGTATACAAACCTCCCAATATGCATGATGCATATGTGTGCACACCCTTCAAAGAATATGTTATTGCAGTAGCTTGTGATTTACTGACAGCATACAGTTTGCTTGGGTACACACCAGCCATCAAGTAAAGGCACTCTGACTAACACCAAATAACAGTCTGCTGTCCAAGTGGGATAACCATGACATATGCTCAGTTGCCTGCAACAGCCATGGCTTGCAGACAGCATACAAAGTAGCAAAGGGATTTCATATTTGAAAGCTATCAGTCAAGAGGGGGATACAACAACATTACCACAGCAGTGCATACACCATGGAACACAATAGAGACAGTTTCAAAAGGTGGAGTGAATATGGGACAATAGTGCTGTTGACAAGAACCTGATGTCCATCCAAAAATGATGACAGCACATGTCAAGACCTGAACAGGGAGGATGCCAGGGGACATACAGCAACACCAAGGGAGTTGCAGGAACCCCTTCCTAGTACTGGTGTTCTGTACTACCTGTGAGAACACTCTCCCATATTCTGCATATGTCTGGCCTATGGGGTAGGGTCAGAAGATGGAAGCATATCCACACACCAAAAACAGACAGGGGTGGATACAAACTGCAATACAGCACATCATGTCTCCCAAAGGCAGGTGTGAAAATGTGTTATGGTGTAATGAGATTAGGGATCGACCTCACAGACACAATAGCAACAGGTATGTATGGTGCACAAGAAACTCCTCTCATAACTTGAACACCAACATCCCCATAGTGATTCACACTGGTGGTAGCAGCCTGCTGTGGGGCTGCTGTTCCACAGACAGAAGGCCTATAGTCATGGTGGTGGGAATTCTGAACATTTCCTTATAGGACCAACTTCTGCCCAAAATCCATCAGGCATCTGCAAGATTGTTGAGGATGAGGAAGTGTGTCAACCTTTAACATGACAAAGAACTGCAACATACATCCAAAGTTACCTAAGAATGGCTTAACCTGAACACAAACATGGGTATGGATTTGCCCAGCTAGAGCCTAGACCTACACCAGATAGAAAACCCCAGTGTGACCTGATAAGGGCTGTGCACATGAGCTGCCCTTGCATTCTGACAGAGTTGGGTGACCTTTACATGGAACAGTGGCCAAATAATACCAAGTCAGGATGTGCCATGTTGATAGACACCTTCACAAGAAGAGTGAATATTGTAGGCCACTTACAAGGTGCTTCAATAACTTCTCATTTTAAGAGTGTGCACACGTATGCAATCAACATATTGTACATATTGCAGTCATCATATTTTACACGTATCACATGTGCTTGTTTATCGAATAGATTGCACAGGTCATATGTCACATGGAAGGTGGGTAACATATTTGAATGCATTATTGTCATCTCATACTCTATATTACAAGAACATGGCATGTTAACAGGGTTGTGTACACTTATCATATTCACTGTAAGCTTACAAGGTTGGTGGGGATTGTGTGACCATACATTCACTGCTCATTTGCAGATATGACACTCACATGTATGTCATTAATTAGTGATATCACTCCTCAGATCATCCCACGTATGTCACAGAGAAACACAGGGGTTATAAGAAATAGAGCAGACATATGAGCCAGACTGCTACACATCCTGTGAGGATATGTACAGTTGTGAGGTATGTTCTGTAGTACTTGCCACTGTGCTATACAGGTGGACAGCAATGATGTGTACATGGCTGCAGTCTGTGCTGGGAAACAGCCATCACACACTAACACTAAACACGTATCCCAGAGCTCTATATTGTCAGTTACATGTTGTACAACTGGCTGCAATGCATGATGTTGACAGCCATGTGTCATGCATGTCACCATGTGGGTAATGTGTGGTCTGTGTAACAGATTTGTGCCATCTCACCTGTAAGCATATGTGTGTGTGTGTGTGTGTGTGTGTGTGTGTGTGTGTGTGTGTGTGTGTGTGTGTGTGTGTGTGTATACCAGCCAACATTAAAGTGCAGGTATTAATGTATATATGTTGGCTTCCTCTCACAGGTGGTGATGTCAATATCTCTGCAGACTGTGCCAGTGATGATAGGAATACTGAGGTACAGGTGAGGTTTTCAGGGGCTGAATCTGTGCCATTAGTTGGCATCCCACTCTTGTGCACACCATCACTGCACACAGTGATAATGCCCACACATACGCCATCACCAGTGGCCACAGATGGTGGACAGTTGGCAGGTGGTGGCATTAAACAGGCTAGTGTGGTGACTTTGGCAGTGTAGATATTGGCCATAGCCAGAGTGCAGGCAAGGTCTAACACAGGTGGATGGACAGGGGTGCTTGCAGGAGGAATGCTGCTTGTTGGGCCAGTGTTGCAAGTGCCACAGAAGGAGTCATCAGATGCATGTTCCAGGTTGTCATGGATGCACAGGCACATAGTGAATGCCACAACACACAAATACTCAGGGTGTTGCATGCAACTCTCCCTGATGTACGTGGTGACATACATGACCTTGTTGGGTCCACATGTCAAAATACTGAGGTGTGGATCCAACCATAAACTAATCACCTTGGGAATCCACATCCTCCCACCCCCCCTGCAAAGGTAACCACCATGACAAACAGCTCCAATGCTAACCCCGGGCTCCTTAAAACAGAGGTGGCTAAGTTCACAGCACCCATGCAAATGGAGAATAGTTGCATGACCACCAGATCATACACCAGTGCACTGTATGAACACATACATACATACATATGCATGGCTCTCGCCATGACCAATATAACCAAGACGTTGTCCTCCAAATTAGGAAGCCAATGTCATGGTCCCTTGCCATACACAAACTTGACAACAGAACAAATAAATTGATGCTGAAAAAGATGAAGTCCCAAGACTGGAACAACTCCCTTATCGGCCCCAACAAAGATTGAGATCACTCATCAAATCCGCTAAAGCTAGCTATGAAAACAGAATTGCAGTGGATAGGAAAGACAAACACAAGGCCTTCAATAGTTATGTGGATAATCTCCATACCAATACCCAGATGTGCTCTGAGCTACTGCACAATGGTACCTCCTATACAGAGCCAACAGATATTGCCAATATACTGTCCGACAGATTCAGTGCCAACCTGACCCCTCTCACCCCCCCAAAGGACCAATCACAATACCAGTAGATTGCCAGATACCCAGTATTACTGCTGCACAGGTTAGAATAGTACTGTTCAAGGCCAGGAATACATCTTCTATGGGACCTGAGAATATCCCTGGCTGTGTTGTACATGAACTACAGAGTGACCTGGCACCACACTTGTGTGCCCTGTTCAATCACAGCCTCACTTCAGGCTTTGTACCTACCAAATTGTGCACTGCTACAATCATCCCTCTCCACAAAGTAGGAGTGACTACAGACCCTGGGAACTATTATTCCATTAGCCTGATTAGTCTGCTATGCAAAGCTATGGAACACATCATCATGGACCTTCTAAACAAGGATATAGAGGATCTCCAAAGTCTGGAGCCCACACAGTTTGGTTTTGTGAAGGGTATATCATGCCTGCTCAACCTGGTCAACTTCTTTGAGTCAGTCATCAGAGCGGATGATGTCAAGGTGGTCATACAGCCTACCTTGATCAGGCCAAGGCCTTTGATAGCATTCCCCACTCTGGAATCATAGAAAACCCACTAAGGTAGGCATCAACCCCTGTATCATTAGATGGGTTGCAAACTGGCTCACACATAGTCCCATGGTGTGAAAGTAGCTAACTCCAAGTCAGACTGATGACCAGTCATGAGTGGGGGTCCCACAGTGTTCGGTCCCAGGTCCTCCCCTGTTTGGTATCTACTTCTCTGAAGTGCAGACCATCACAGGGTACTCTGGTTGACAAAATGTGTAGATAATACCATGTTGGGAGCTATTATTACCTACCCAAGTGATGTTGACATCCATCAGAAAGGCCTCACTGAGATGAATGTATGCTGTCAGAAGCATGGGCTGAAGCGCAATGGCTGAATATGTGTCAGCATCCCCTTTGGGCACAACTCAGTTCCCATAAATCACCACATTGATGGTAGTCCACTGAACACAGAAGGCATTATAATAGGTCTGTGAACACAGGTTGACAGCAACCTCTTTTTGGACCATCGCATTGCCACTCTGGGCAGACAGTCCTTCTATGTGGAACATCTAATTACTAATGGTTTTGCATGCAGGAAGTAGGGGGTCATTGTCTCCCCATACCCTTCCCTCATTAGGCCAATGATCGGGTACAATGCCCCATTTGACATGTACCTCAATGGACACCTGCAACAACTGCAGAGGCCACAAACATACCTCACAAAGATGATCCTAGGCCTGAAACAGTTGTCCTATATGGACAGACGCAAAACACTACAACTATTTTCTGTCTCATATCACCTATTTAGAGACAATCTCTGCTTTCCCTACAAAGTCATGTCTGATCCAGCTCTGTTAGAAATGCTACATCCAAGGATATCCCAATCCCTCCGCACCACATGCTCCAGAGACCTCAAACTCATTACCACAATCAACAGAACATGCCAGAGGGATGGGTGCATAACCCATACACTGCCCATGCTATGGACTACACGTCACATACATGTCAAACAGAGCACCTCACAGGCCCTCTTCAAGAGAAATCTTGCTGAATGGATGGGAAATAGAGAATTCACTCCAGGGATCACTGCAGTGGCTCTACTCCACAGGGGCACTGGGAAATAACGTCAGGTGGTACAATGACAGGGTAGTCCTCTGGCTAGGCTTGTAAAGGCTCCCAGGTCATTAGCCTAGTACAGACCTATGAACCTATGAACCTAATCATCTGGATATCCCATAGACATCTGCAGAGAGGACTGGACTGGCCTGCACAATTGTTTAACATGCTGCATGTGAGGCAGATGCCATTACCATGCTATATAAGGTAATGCCATCGGGAGGTGGTAAACAGGCATGTATGGTACACCAATTAAAATGCTATCGGCCAAACAGGATATGATCTTTGGCCTAAGGGACACACACAGTTGCCAGTACTGAGAAGAGAACCCCTACCTGTTTAGTTATTTCTACTACAGTGTTATGCCATTATCAGACGCGTCACATAGCTTACATGACTTCCCCTCATCCCAAGTAACTTCTAGGGTAAATTACATCAGCAGGCCTAGTAAAGTAGGGTGATGGGACAATTACAGGGTAGTACACAAATCAAAATCGTATAAGCCACAAAATGCATGATTCTCACACACACACGCACACACACACACACACACACACACACACACACACACACACACACACACACACACACACACACACACACACTCCAGTATTTGGATTAATACTCCTGCCTATCTAGTTATGTCTACTATAGTGTTTTGCAGTTACTGCATGTTCTACAAAGCTTACTGAACTTTACCATAGCCAAGGCTACTGATAACTGTACAGCTGAGGTAAAGTATTACAGGTGGCAGTAAGTCTGCCTTCTGTTCCACCCTTGCATCATGCTATTTCTTTCTGTCTTGCTCTTCAAATGGCATTATGGCTTGGCACTTCACCAGTTTAATGTATCAATAAGTGTGGCACAGCTGGGAGCTGTCAGCAGTACTCATTTATCACAGAAGTAGCCCCAGCACTTACTAGTTATGTCCACCCCTCCTGGCATGATTGCAGGGCAGTTTTCTGGGCTGTCACCCATTACCCTGGTGCACTTATCCATTCTGAGGCACTGTTGCAACTATCTCATGTATGCAGATAACCCTCCTCTCTAAACTCCAATCACTCAGACCTGTGGGAGTTACTCGTATATCACCCAATGTTGACATATGCACTTTCCAGCAAAGACTGGACTAGCAGGTCAAAAGGATAAGATCAACACCTGCACCACACCATGTGGAACACATAGTTCACCATGACACCCACTTTGGCAGCCATGACACACAGTAAAAAGCCACACACCCACCTTCACAGAGGCACTCATAGGTTCATAGGTTCATAGGTTGGTACTAGGCTATCGGCCCCAGGGCATATACAAGCCTAGCCATAACAATTCTCTGGATATTTCTTCCCACAATATTTACTTCCCTGGACCCCTGCTAGCAGGGCGACTGACATAATTCCCAGGGTGAATTTCCTATCTCCAATCCAATCATCAAGGTTCCCGTTGAAGAGGGCCAAGGAGGTGCTCTGCTTGACAGGTATGGGCAGTCTATTCCAGAGTATGGGGAGTCTCTGGGTCAGGAACCTATCCCTCCAGCATGTTTTGTTCATTGTGATGACAAGGTTTAGATCACTGGTGCATGTGGCTCTGAGGGATTAGGATTTCTTTAAGTGGAACATGTCCAACAGCTCAGGGTTTGACATGGCCTCATATGTTAAGCTGAAATTGCCTCTGAGTAGACGATATGCCACAGAGTATAGCTGGAGTTTTTTTAGACAGTCAGCATAGGGAACCTGCTTTAGGCCTGTGATTCTTTTAGTGAGGTATTTCTGTGGCTTTTCCAGTTGTTGCAGATATCTTGTGAGGTACATACCAAATGGGGCATTGTACTCTATAATGGCTCTAATGAAGGATGAGCACAGTGGGACAATGACCTCCTTTTTTCTGGATGAAAAGCCCTTAGTGATGAGTTGTGCCACACAGAAGAATTTCCTGACTGTTGTGGCAATGTGGTTATCGAAGGTGAGACCACTGTGCACCTGTCCTCCCTAAATCTCACATCACACTTTCAGTGTTTAGTGTACTGCCACCTATGTGGTAATTCATGGGTACATGTTTTTTCCCAAAGGAGATAACTATACATTTCTTGGCATTAAGCTTTAGCCCATGGCTCTGGCACCAAACATCTGTTTCTGTAAGGCCCTTTTGTAGAATATCCACATCATTTGGGGATTCAATAATGGCTCCCAGTTTGCAGTCATCTGTGAATTTTGTTAGCCAGAGTCCCTTAATGTTGGCCTGTACATTTACCCAAAGAGCACAGACCAGTAAGACAGACACCCACTCAGACACCACGACATGGCACATGCCAAGGGACACATATTTAACCTATACAGTGTGCCCCTCATCCTAAGCTCCTAAGGCTAACCACCTTGCACAATACAGTGCTCATGGGTAATTGACTACTAAGGCATGCATATATCCCACTCACTAAGTTGAATAGGGAGCAAGTAACAGCCAAATATCTATCACATGCCAGCATCCAACACATGACATAGCCAGTCATGGCACTCCACAACAACTACGAGTATCACTCTGTATCCATGTGGGTGTGAATGACTTGGGTCACACCTCTCTGGACTACATGACAGGAGACACAGTTGAATTCTCTGATTATGTGGTCCAGGAAGGTGTGACAGTAGCCCTGAGAAGTATACTACCATGAGGCAGAATGATGCTGCAGTACTATCAACAGATGATTGACTGCAGCATTGGCTTATATGTTTTGTTCCATTCTCAGGGGATCCAGTATCTCTCTGCTTGGGATGACATGATTGACAGAACTCAATCCCCCAGATTCACAAAGCTCCATGTTGGAATAGCATTATTCTGACACGGAGTGGTTTGTGTCCGTGTAGAGCAGCAGCACGCCTTAAATATTAATGAAGACGCACTGCTCAGTTCTTACACGGACACGGATCTGTGTACGAGTGCAAAGGGATGTGTCTGAGAGCAGACCTCTCACAATATACATGTCCCCTGCATGGAAGTAAGCAGCAGAGAGAGTGTGTGTCCATGGACACTACTGTTAGTGTCCATGGATAAAAAAAAGTAAAACAGTAAAGCACACACAATACATTCCCAATTATGTAAGAGCAATATTTAAAATATGTCCCTGTTTGTATGGTTTCCCCAGAATGTGTGCAAATACAAGGTAATGCAAAGCCCCTGTCATGTTATCAATGTTCACACAGCCCCCCACGCAGATAATGGTTCAGAGAATAATGTCCATACCCCTAGTAAAATAGTCAAAACACATATGATTTTTTTTTCATTTTATTCCCCCTCTGCAATAAAGTTTAAAGTGTAGCAACAAAACAAACAGCCCTAGCAGGTCTTGAACCCAGGACCTCATACACCACAGTCAAAATGCTTAAACACTAAGCCATTTCATATATAAAATAGTAGGATGTTTTTCCTAATGGTTTACCTTTACATGTTTGAAATTCAAATAGTTGTACATGCACATCCGCGAACCAGATATGCGAATTCCGTAACGTCAAATTCCAGAAATGTTATAAAATAATCGAATTTTGACATTTCCAAATGCACCACCACTGAAGCAAGTGCTACCATGGGTCAAAAATGGGGTGACATTTCGTAATTCGGCACTTCGGTTTTTGCGATTTTGGAAATTCGCAGTTTACAGTTCACGGCAGCGGGTTCAAATATTTGAACATTGAAAATGTAAAGGTAAACCTTTCCTAACATATTATGCACTCTGGTTATTAATCATTAATGGAAAAATAGATGTCAGTCCCATATCTTGAAACCAGGAGCCCTTACACCATAGTCAAAACAATTAACCAGTAAGCCATGCAAGCTATGGAAGTTTACGATGTTTTTCCCAACATATCATGCAGACTGGTTATTTAACATTAATGGAAAAAATGTCAGTCGCAAGTCTTGGACCCAGAACCCTGTACACTACAGTCAGAGACCATACCACTACACAATATGAGCTGCATGAATTGCTCTTGCTTTTTCAAACATATCATGCAACAGAGGTATACAACAATAGTGAGAAAGCTCTGTGGAAACATTCATGTGTTGTATGTAGACATATATACATATCTATATATAAACATATACATATATATCTATACCTATCTATCTCATAATTTGATATATTTATAGAATGTTACATACATGTATATATAAATATATGTGTGTGTGTGTGTGTGTGTGTGTGTGTGTGTGTGTGTGTGTGTATGTTGAAATATATTTATGGAAACACACACACACACACACACACACACACACACACACACACACACACACACACACACACACACACACACACACACACACACACACACACACATGTATATAGTCATTCTAAGGGGATCCAGTATCTGTCCGCCTGGAATGACATGAATGACAGACCTTGATGCTTTGCCACAGATGGCCTACATCTGTCACCCCTGGACTTCTGGATACTGGGCAAGGCTCTTGCCACCCCTATAGTGCCATTTGTAGGTGGTGTTCCAAAGACCAAATTACCACCATAACAGCTACAAACAAATGCAATCTGAGAGTCATGCTGTTCAATGCTAAAACTCTAAATCTCAAAATGCACTAGCTTGAATCACCCCTGCACTACCAGGCTATAACTCAATCCACACCTATCAGCCCCAAAACTTGGACCAAAGCTCCAAAGGTGGTGGTCTTTCCATATTCATAAAGGATGCACACACCTCCAGACTAGTAGGCCAACATAATGCATCTGAGATACCTCAGGTGCAGCTAACATTGGGTAAGACAGCGATTCAGGTCGTAGGCTGCTATAGGTGCCCAACCATGACTCAAGATGCACACTCTACGTTCCTAAGCACCCTGGAGAATATTAGAGTCCAAACTAACACTTTCATACTGGGTGACTTCAACTACCCCTCCATTAACTGGGAAAATTACTCATGTACCAATACACTTGCCCAACGCTTTCTGAAATTCATAAATTCCAATGACCTGGACCAGCTTGTTCTTACCCCCACTAGAGGTAGCAACATCCTTCACCTTGTCATTACTAACATGGGCAACTGTTGCTCTACATCAATAGTCAACTCCTTCCTGGCTAGATCCGACCACAAACTAATCATCTTGGAAATCCACATCCCTCCCACCACCACCACAAAGGTAACCACCATGAAAAACTTCTCCAAAGCTAATGTTGGGCTCCTAAAAACTGATGTGGCTAACTTCACTGCACCTATGCAAATGGAGAATAGTTGCATGACCACCGAATCATACACCAATGCACTGTATTAACACATACGCAAATGTATGGATCTCGCCATACTCAACAGAACCAAGATGCTCTCCTCAAAAAAAGGAAGCCAATCTGGTGGTCCCCTGCCATAAACAAACTCTACAACAGAAGGAGGAAACTGATGCGGAATAAGGTGATGTTCCAAGACTGGAAAAACACCCTTATCAGTCTCAACAAAAGGTTGAGATCCCTCATTAAATCCTCTAAAGCTAGCTATGAAAACAGAATTACAGCAGATAGTAAAGACAACCACAAGGCCTTCTATAGTTATGTAAAGAATCTCCGCTGCAATACCCTGATTTACTCTGAGCTGTTGCACAATAGTACCTCCTATACCAAGCCAACAGATATTGCCAATATACTGGCTGACACATTCAGTGCCAATTTTACCCCTCTCTCCCCTCCAAAGGAACAATCACAGTACCAGTAGATTGCCAGGCACCCAGTATTACTGCTGCACAGGCTAAATCAGCACTGTCCAAGGCCAAGACTGCAGCTTCTATGGAACCTGACAATATAACTAGCTGTGTTCTACATGAACTACAGAGTGAACTGGCACCTCGCCTGTGTGCCCTGTTCAATCACAGCCTCACCTCAGGCTTTGTCCCTACCCAATGGCACACTGTTATGGTCATCTCTCTCTACAAAGGAGGAGTGACTACAGACCCCGGGAACTATCGGCCCATTAGCCTGACAAGTCTGATATGCAAAGCTATGGAACACATCATAATGGACCTAATAAACAATGATATAGGGAATCTCCAAACTCTGGATCCTAGACCGTTTGGTTTTGTGAAGGGTAGATCATGCCCTTTGAGTTGGTCACCAGAGCTGTGGATGAAGGCAAGGTGGTTCATACAAGAAACATTTTGAATAAAGTGTTTGCTGGCTCATTTCAGTGTTTCTACTGGCCGTTTGTCATATTTTCTTCTTTGGGTCCTTACAGCTGCTGTTTTCTTCAAGGTGGTTCATACAGCCTACCATGATTTGGCCAAGGCCTTTGACACCATTCCACACTCAGGAATCATAGAAAAATTCACTAAGCTAGGTATCAACCCTTATATCACTAGGTGGGTTCGAAACTGGCTCACAAACAGAACCCACAGTGTGAAAGTAGCTGACTCCATCTCAGACTGCCGACAAGTCACAATTGTAGTCCCACAGGGTTTGGTCCTGGGTCCTCTCCTGCTTGGTATGTACTTCTCTGAAGTCCATGACAACACGGAGGGACTGTGGCTGACAAAGTTCACAGACGATTGCAAGTTGGGAGCTATTATTAACTCCCCAAGTGATATTGACATCCTACAGAAAAGCCTCAATGAGATCAACAACTGGTGAGAACCATGGCCTTAAGCTCAATGCCAAAAAAAGTGTCGTCATCCTCCTCGGGAAAAACCCAGTTACCTTGACTTAACACTTTGATGATAGTCCACTGAACACAGAAGACGTTATAAGAGATCTTGGAACACAGGTTGACAGCAACTTCTCTTTTGACCACCACATTGCCACTGTGGTCAGAAAGTCCTTCCATGTGACACATCTCATTACTAATGGTTTTGCATCCAGGAAGAAAGAGGTCATTGTCTTCCTCTACTCTTCGCTCATTAGGCCAATCATCAAGTACAATGTCCAATTTGGCATGTACCTCACTAGACACCTGCAACAACTGGAGAGGGTGCAAAAGTACCTCACAAAGAGGATCCCAGGCCTTAAACACTTCTCCTATATGCACAGACTGAAAAAACTCCAACTATTTTCTGCCTCATATTGCTTACTTAGAGGTGATCTCTGCTTAACTTACAAAGCCATGTGTGACCCAGCTCTGTTAGAAATACTACATCTAAAGAAATCCCAATCCCTCTGCACCACATGCTCCAGACACCTCAACCTCAGTACCACAATCAACAGAACATGCTGTAGGGACAGGTTCATAACCCAGAGACTGCCCATGCTATAGAATAGACTTCCCATACATGTCAATCAGAGCACCTCACTGGCCCTCTTCAAGAGAAATCTTGATGAGTGGATGGGAAATAGAAAGTTCATCCTAGGATCACTCCAGTGGCTCTACTCGACAGAGGCACTAGGCACTATGGTCGTATGTCATGATGCCAGGGTAATCCTATGGGCTAGGCTTGTAAAGGCTCCAGGGCCATTAGCCTAATACACACCTATGAACCTATATATATATATATATATATATATATATATATATCTATATATATATATATATATATATATATATATATATATATATATATATATATATATATCTATATATATATATATATATATATATATATATATATATATATTATATATATATATATATATATATATATATATATATATATATATATATATATATATATACCACCACGCCACTGTAAAGTACTTCTCCGAAACCAACTTAATGCTTCTTAAGACAGAAGTGGCTAACTTCATGGCACCCATGCAGATGGAAAATAGAAGTACGACTGCTGAATATTATACCAATGTACTGTATGAACACATACACAAGTGCATTGATCATGCCATTCCAAATAGAACCAAGCTGCTCTCCTCCTAATAAAGGAAGCCAATCTGGTGGTCCCCTGTCATAAAGAAATTTTACAACAGAAGGAAGAAAGTGCTGCAAAAAAGGAGTAAACTCCCATGATTGTAAGAACTCCTTTATCAGCCTCAGTAAGAAGCTGAGATCCCTCATAACACCCACCAAGGCTAGTTAAAAATAATGCAACTGATTCTAAAGAGAATCACAAAGCATTATATAGCTATGTCAAGAATCTCAATGGCAACACTGATCTGCTCTGAGTTACAGCACAATGGCAGTACATATACAGAACCAACTGATACTGCCAGCATCTTGGCAGACAGGTGCACCCCCTCTCACCCACTAAAGGGCTTATCTCAGTGCTGGATGAGTGCAAAGCCCCTGTAATCACAGCTGCACAGGTAAAAGCCACACTTTCCAAAGCCAACAATACAGCATCCATAGGACCAGACAACATCCCAGCTTGTGTTCAGTACAAACTACAGAACAAACTGGCACCCCACCTAAGTACCATATTCAACCATAGCCTCACTTCAGGCTTTGTGCCTGCTGAATGGTACACAGTGATAGTTATCCCACTCCACAAGGGGGGAGCCACCACAGACGCTGGGCACCACTACCCCATCAGCCTGAGAAGCCTGATCTGCAAGGCCATGGATCGTATCATCATGGAACTTATAAACAATGACATAGGTAACCTCCAAACTGTGGACCCCACCAAGTTTGGGTTTGTGAAAGGTACATCATGTCACCTAAACCTGATTGACTTCTTTGAAACAGTCACCAGAGCCAAGGACAAGGCCAAGGTGGTTCACAAAGCCTACTTAGACCTTGCCAAGGCCTTCGACAGCATCCCCCAGTCTGAAATTACAGATAAACTCACTAAACTAGGCATAAATACCTGTCACGAGATGGGTTGCCAACTGGCTTACAGACAGAACCCACACTGTGAAAGGAGCTGACTCCAAATCTGACTCCAGACCAATGACTAGTGGAGTACAACAGGGTTCAACCCTTGGTCCTCTCCTGTTTGGCATATACTTCTCTGAAGTTCAGGCTAACACAGGGGGTCAATGGCTAACAAAGTTCGCAGATGACTGCAAATTGGGAGCCATTATTGAATCCCATAAAGATGTGGACAGTCTACAAAAGGGCCTCATTGAGACAGATACCTGGTGTCAAAGCCATGGCCTCAAACTCAACGCCAAATAATGCATTGTCATCCCCTGTAGGTAAAACTCTGAGCCCATGAACTACCATGTAGCTGCTAGTACACTTAACACTGAAAGTGTGATATGAGACCTAGGTACACAGGTAGCTAGTACTCTCTCCTTTGATAACCACATTGCCACAGTACTCAGGAAATCCTTCTATGTGGCACATCACATCACAACAGGTGTCCCATCCAGAAAAAAGGAGATCATTGTTCCTCTCTTCTCATCCCTCATTAGATCTATTATATAATACAACAGCCTGTTTGGTATGTACCTCACAAGATATCTCACAACAACTGGAAGATCCGCAGAATTAGCTCACAAAGAGGCTCACCGGCCTCAAACAGATGCCCTATGCAAACTGCCTCAAAATACACCAGCTTTAATACATTGCATATCGCCTACTCAGAGCCGATCTCTGCCTAACATAGAAAACCATGTAAAACCCAGAGCTGTTGGACATGCTACACGTAAAAAAATCCCAGTCCCTCCAAAACACATGCTCCAGGGAGCTAAACCTTGTCACCACAATAGACAGAACATGCTGGAGGGGTAGATTACTGTCCATAACACTTCCCATATGCTGGAACAAACTACCCATTTATGTGAAACTGAGTTCCTCATTAGCCCTCTTTAAGATAAATATTGACATTTAAATGGTAAATAGGAACTCCACTCCGTGATTCACTTCTGTGTGCCTGCTCGAGAGGGCCACAGGACATTATTTGTCTTGGGTGGCAAAAGCCAGGGAATCTTGTTGGCTAGGCTTATATAGGCCCTAGGGCCAATAGCCTAGTATCTACCTATGAACCTATGCACATATATGTGTATATATATATATATATATATATATCTATATATATATATATATATATATATACATATTTATATATATATATATATATATATATATATATATATATACATATTTATATATATATATGTAATCATATAACATGCAGTGCAGACATACCTCAGAATCATACATATCAACCTCTTAGTGCAAGACTAATGAACAAAGGGTGGGAAATGGGCCACATATATGGACATAATCAGAATATTGCTGTCATGGAGCAGAGCCTAGATGGACAACTGAGAGCAGTGAATTTTGCGAGCTCCATAAACTAGCATAATAATATAGGAAAATGTTATTATTTTCAAATTTAAAACATCAGAAATCTATACATAAACTACTAAACTACATAAAATATCAATAATGGTGGAGCTATACAAAAATTTTCCTGTCAAGTAACTTGGAGATATATTGAATCACTGAATATGAACAACTCATGGAATTCTCATCCAGATGCTGCTTTGAAAAAAGAACTGTAATTGATGACATCTACTTTACAGGAACTATCTTTGAAGATGGATGGCTTTTAAAATGACTTAGAAAATCTCAAATTAAATTCTCAAAAACAGACTGATACTCTTATGGAACTATTACAGCAACACCATACAAAAATAACAAATATAGAGACTTCTCTAAATGACATTGAAGGGAGACTCAAAGAGGAAGAATTCTAAAAAGAATTTCTGCTTAAACAGAATACATGGCTGCTTAGCAAAATAGATTACTTAGAAAACAGCGAAAGGAGAAACAACATAAGTGAAAAAATTACATGGCTCTTACTTGCTTGCTGCTGCTTGCTGGAGCTTACTTGCTGTGGGATGGATTTGAGGTGTTCTTAAGACACTCAGTCTTGCTGGCTGGATTCTGCTAAAATTCAAAATCTGGTTATATTTGCATTCACAGTCTGTCGCATACAGAAACTTGCAGAATATACACTGATGAGAGAATATACTTTGCAGCATCTGTCTTTAAGAGCAGTAACCAATAACTTTTATAATAAATCAAACTGGACAAACGTTGCAGCTTAAAATACTGTTCCAACTTTACTTCTCATATAGTACAGATGATGTGAGAGATATAACATTTACCTTAGGACAAATGAGTCCCTACCATACCTCTAACATAACTGGATTTATACAGCTCTTTATATACAGTTTTAGTCCTCTTGGTATTCTATTTTGGAGAATTGCTTATCCTGTAGAAACAATACTAAGCTTCCTTGTTTAACAATGTCTTGTAAGAGACCAGCTTTTCTGACAGTGTGAATATCCTGTAACAGTGTCCTGATGTCCATGTAGAAAAACATATTTTTGAGGAAACACATTGTTCTGTATTCTATTTGGATCTGTGTATAAAAACATCTGTTCTTGTGCCAATGCTGATAAGCATATCCTGTTTTCCATGCAGAAAAACATATTTTTGAGAAAACACATTGTCAGAGATCAGCTTTTCTGACAGTGTGAACATCCTGTATTTTATTTGGATCTTTGTATAAAAACATCTGTTCTTGTGCCATATCCTGTTTTCCATGCAGAAAAACATATTTTTTTGAGAAAACACATTGCCACAGTGTCATAAACATATCCTGTTGTTTTAGGAAACATATTGTGTCCATCCTGTTATTTTAGGAAACATATTGTGTCCATTTTTTATATGCAGAAAAACATGTCAGTGTTCTTTAAAAGCAGATTTTGCATTTTTGCTCTTGCATACATCCTTTTTTTAAGTCTGTAAGGGAAAAATGTCCATTCTTTAAAAGCAGATTTTGTATTTTTGCTCTTGCATACATCCTGTTTTTAAGTCTGTAAGGGAAAAATGTCCATTCAGCAGATTCCTTTTCCAAGCCATGGTCATTTAGTATGACTGCTGATCACATATTACTAAACTCTGTTTCTGCATTTAAGCAAGCCTTTTCTTTCAGCATATTTACAACATAATTAATTTCAGACTAATATTAATAAAATTTAACAATAAAGATCTTTGGTATGCCTGAAAACACTGAAGGAGAAAACATTATTTCATTCTTAACTACCTGAATTACTGAATTTTTAGACTTGCAAGAGCGACTTTCATTTGGAGTTGAAAGGACGCAAAGAGCACCACGGAAACTTGTTTCTAACTCAACAAATACTTCACCTAGATCCATAGTTATAACATTTCTTTCATTTCTGGACAAGGAACTAATAATAAAATCTGCTTGGAGAAAATCACCCTTAAAATACAATCAAAAGTTTAACAATGATTATTCTTCCAGAATACTAGAACAAAGGAAAAAAGTCTGGTCAATAATAAAATTGTTGAAACAAAACAACATTAAAGTACAGCTGGCCTTTCCAGCCAAGATAAAAATACTTTTTGCCAATGAGATGACAACCTTTAATGACTTAGAAGAAGCTACTATAATCATTAGAAACAACAATATAGCGTCTGTCCCAAAAGATAACCGTAGTCAGCAAACAAAGCAAAATGGGTACACACCAGCAGAAGAATGACCAAGGTACTCCAAAAACACAGGTTTATTCAGAACAATACAAATGTTTTTGGAGTACCTTGGTCATTCTTCTGCTGGTGTCTATCCCAAAAGAAATGGAATGGATGGCCCCTACTCTTAAAATAATAAAAGAAACAAATCTTTGGACTGATGCTAGAAGGAAGAAACAAAAAACTGATTCCAAGATAGCTGTCCTAAAAATAACTCTTATAAATACATCTCTCAAAGTATCAACTGATATGGTACATCACTTGTCGTCTGTGTTTTTATTTAAAAAAAAGAGGGTTTCTTAAACAACTGAGAAACAGTAATGATTTATTCAGAATGTTCAGAGTCAAATAATTCTTCACAAACAAAGGTAGGTCAAGATGGGTTACTATTTACATTATATATAAGCCAAACAAAGCAACATATAATACAAACATAGACGTTTCTATTACCCTACTTGAACTCAGTGAATACTTATCTTGTTCATTTTTCATTTATTTTACTTATAATAATTTAAGTAATTAATTAACTAATTCAACAAGGTACAATTTGACAGAGTTCAGACTCAAATGGAACAAATTAACATCATATATAATAGCAGTAACAGTAGAGTGTTTTGAAAAAAATGCTGTCATGGAGACTAATGCCTTCTTCAGTTAAAGTTTGTTTGTTTGTGTCCTTCGGCTTTTCCCGGCTAAGGGTCGCCACAGTGGAACTCCAGTCCGCTAATGATTGGTAGTTGATTTTTACGTGCTGAGTTACCAGCCCTGATGCACAACCTTCAACGAAGGTACGCCCATTCACGCAT
This sequence comes from Protopterus annectens, assembly GCF_019279795.1. Taxonomy (NCBI): domain Eukaryota; kingdom Metazoa; phylum Chordata; order Ceratodontiformes; family Protopteridae; genus Protopterus; species Protopterus annectens. The sequence continues at coordinate 105,031,143 of NC_056738.1, read as the reverse complement.
ATCTCCACACAGAAGACGCTCTAGCTGAGAATCGAACCGGACAGCGTCTTACTGTGAGGCAACAATGCTACCGCAGCACCACCACCGCGGATGCCTTCTTCAGTTAAAGTATGATTTAGAAATGTCATGTATATCCTGGTTAAATAATAGCAGCAAGCTCTTAGTACAAATGTCATTATTATTCTGTCTAAATATAGTTAATATCAATTATGGTAGGTATCACAGCTACGAGTGCTGTTTGATCAATCCTGATATGGTGTGTGTGGATGCAGCTGTGTCTGGCAGCTAGTACAAATGTCATTAGTATTTTGTCTAAACATAGTTAATATCAATTATGGCAGGTATCATAGCTTCGAGTGCTGTTTGATTAAGCCTGCCATGGTGTGTGTGGATGCAGCTGTGTCTGGCAGCTGTATGTTGCTGTTTTCGTCTCCGGGAAGCCGTGGGTTGCAGCTTGTGATCAAGGTTTACTGATGCTTGTGTATTAGGAAGAGACATTTGGTGTTTTAGCCTGGATCCAGTGGAAGGGGTGGATAAAACTGTGATTTGGGATATTTTGGCAGCGAACAGTTTATTTATACATCTGCTGAGTAAGAGCTGGGAAGGCTGGAAGAATGCGTTATCTCATGTTGTGGCGGCTTGTTGGGAGTTTTTTTTTTTTTTTTGATCTATTTGCTCTCTGTCCTTTTCCTGGCTGCTGCCTTGCTGAAAGGGAGGGAATTTAGGCTTGAAGTTGCAGTGAAGTGAAGCTTTGCTTCAGGTGCATCGCGAGCCTCTGGTATGCAGTACATAGACACAATAACAGAAACAGATGTTCCCAGGTTGCTATGGTAACAGAGACAGCATAACGATAATGCTTAATGGCTCTAAGGAGCCTCCGAGATGATTCTCAGCAATGAAGTTTTTGGTTTAAAAGAATAAATAGAAAAAAAAAAAATATATATATATATATATATATATATATATATATATATATATATATATATATATATATATAGGCTGTTTTAAACCACATGTACACATATTGATGGTCTCCCAACACTTTGTTTAGCTCGTTAAGTTGATTCTTGATAAAAAAAAAATAAATAAATAATAAGCGCAATTTTATATTTAAAATGTATTTGGTCCAAACACATTAAGGACTTTTATAAGAGTGGAAGTCTGAGTTGTTGTGAAAGACTAAGAGCACTTGGTCTTGTGCAGTATCCTTTGCAGTGGTCTGGGAGGTGAGCTTTCTCAGACGTGTTGGGCATATGGGGATAGCTGATTCTAGGGGTATTTGGGGTTGCCAGGAAGTGTTAGAGAGTCATCAGATTTCCTTCTGTGGGAATGGAAGGTGTGTTGAGTGGTTCACTGGCAGAGTGGCCACTGCATGGAGCAGGCTGGTAGAATGGAACAGGACAAATATTGGTTTGGATATTTTAAGAACAGCCTGGAAACACACCACATGAACTAGTGAATGGTATTCTGGCAAAACTGGATGGGCATTGTTGCCCGTGCTTGAAGTAGTGATATGTGTGTATGTAAGGATGGAAATATACTTACAACAAATAAGAAACGAGAAGGGTCTCATAATTTAAAGTCTTTGGACTGTATAAATATGGTCAGAAGGAGCTAATGATAAGAATAAGCATTACAGCTTGTGGTTTCTAAAATAAATAAGCAACAGCCAAAAAAAAAAAAAACATACACACAATAGTTATGTAATGTATGATTTTAGTAACTCTAGACATAAAATATGTAATCGTCATATAAGATGAAGCAGTCTGCTGAATTTAGATATTAAAAACAGGATTTAATAACACAGACTTGTGTATAATAACACTACTGTCTTAACTTGTCATAAATGACATACACTACATTGAACATCAAGGGAAAGCATGATGATTTTCTCATATAAGTAAATATGCATAACAAGTCATGTAATTGCTTTAACTTGAATTGTACTTTTTTGTAACCCATCTTGACCATATATAATACTTAAGCAGTTACCAAGGTAACTAATGATTTATACATGACATCAAACTGACAAAGTTGATCAACAGAAACAATAGAAGTTTGAACTTGAAATGTCACAGAATGTAATAATCATATTCTGAATGGTATTAAGTTGACAATAGACACTCAGTTTAATAATATGGGCTTGTGTATAATAACACTACTGTTTTAACTTGTCATAAATGACATACACTATATTAAACATCAAGGGGAAGCATGATGATTTTCTCATATAAGTAAATGTGCATAACAAGTCATATAATTGCTTTAAATTGAATTGTGGTTTTGTAACCCACCTTGACTCCACATAATACTTAAGCTGTTACCAATATAAGTAATGTTTTATACATGACATCAAACTGACAAAAGTTGTTCAAGGGAAACAATAGAAGCCTGAAGTAGGAATTCTGAACAAATAGTATTAAAATGACAATAATCACTCAGTTTAACCTTTGCTGATTATACAAAATAGAATGTTGCCATTAAAAATTTAAAACGTTCGGTATATGCCATAAAATGGCAATTTATGAATATGGAAAGGGAACTTGTAATCATTAATCACAATAAGTGAATTTATTGTTTTTAACCTATAATTTCACTCATTTTATAATAAGAAATGGCAGATATGAAAATCCTTATCTGTAGGAAATGGGGGGAAGAGGGATGCACTGATAATTAAAATACACTAACTTTCATCAATGTTCACATAAAACAAACTTGATGCTTTAAGTAAGTTAGCAATAAACAAAGTGATTACTTAAATGCTGACAAACAATGAAATATAACTTCTGATATATCCCGTAAAATACATTGTATTATAAACATTAGTTATAAATATTAACATCTATTTAGATTAAGTAAGAAGTTTTGAAAGACTTCAACAATAAGGGTGAATATGTGAAATAACTGTGTGCTGTAAACTTTTACTGAGGTTTTATATATGTTACATCCTACTTTACTATGATTGAATTGTTTGTCATTTATCTTTCATGTAAATATTAATTACTTATACAATAAGTAGACATGTATATTGTATTAGAATTCTGTCTAATCTACAATAGTACTATATCAGTTCAAAATAATATAAATATTGCTTAATCCTGTTACAAATATTCTCCATATGATAATTCAATTTATGGAGCTCAGATGTTCTAGATTGAGTGATAATCTGGTGGATTTAGGTTTATCCATCAGATTAGGAATGATTTTCATTCCATGGCTAGTGTGGCTCTTAGTTTTGTTAACATTTATTAAATTAAATTTGTTATTTTACAAAAGCATTTTACTTTATTGGTAAACATTCAAAGTATAAAACTGTTCATTTATTTTAAAAGCTTAAACATATACTTTATAGTTATCAGAGGAAAATGTTTAATAGTCACAATAAAACAAAAAATACATAGTATAAATAACCTAAGATGGATTTAACTTTATTATCTTTAAATACCAATGGCTTAAACAATCCTAGGAAGAGATCAAATCTACTGAAATATTTAAAACTGAACAAAGCACAAATTGTCTTCCTTCAAGAAACTCATTTCAAAACAAATGACAATTACAAATGGAATCCTAAGGAATATATGATATTGGCACAATCCACTTATAAGACAAAGACAAAAGGGGTAACAATTTTATGGAAAACAAATGTGATTAACCCAGAAATCATTTATAAGTATGAAGATAAAAAAGGCCTTGTGGCATTAGCAATCTTCTTATTTCGGCTTTTTCCCGGTTAGGGGTCACCACAGTGGATCACCTGTCCACTCATAATTGGCAGTGGAGTTTTACGGTGTTGAGTTGCCAGCCCAGTGCCCAACCTTCCACAGAAGGCACACACTCACACCTAGGGCCAGTTGTCAAATCCACCTACAGCATGTCTTTGGGATGTGGGAGGAAACCGGAGCACCTGGAGGAAACCCACGTGACCACAGGGAGGACATGCAGACTTTGCACAGAAGGCACCCCAGCCAAGAATCGAACTGGAGAACCTCTTGCTGTGAGGTGGCAATGCTAACCACTGCACCACCGTGGCCGCCCTTCAGAATATGGACCCTAGCCAATCTATACTGGTTCCCAGGCACTGGAACAGGAACTGTTAAAAATACTTGGATTTCATTTCCAATAATTATAAAGGCAACTTAATATTAAGAGGAGATTTTAACTGTATATTTGATATTTCTGAATCTACAAATAAAAGACCGCTGCATACATCTACTGTATCCAAAGCTTTAAACAAGTGAGTAGAATCATTTCATCTTGTAGATACTTTCATATTTAAAGAAGATAAATCTTTGTTGTTTTCCCATCAAGATCACATATTTGGTACCCAAACCAGAAGAGATAAAATATTTGCTGCCCATGACTTATACTCTAAAATTATTAATTTTTCAATCACTCCCTGCACCTTTTCAGACCACGTGTCATTGATACTAAAACTTCAAAATGGGTACAAACCATTAATCTTTAACTCCAGAATTCCAGCATATATAACTAAAATTAAAGAGTTCAAACCCTGAGTATTATCGGAATTACAGTTCTTCTATGATATTAATTACACCACAGAGATAAATAAAATAATGATATGGGACTCATTAAAAGCTTACATATATGGTAAAACCCTAACTTGGTACAAAAAAAATCAGAGAATAGGATTTTGAATTATTAGAGCTACAATCCAAACTTTTGTCAGTAAAAGCTGAAAAAAAATCAAAATCATTTGGAGATGAAAAAGAAAGTTGAAGTATTAAACAATAAATACAATGAAATTCTAACATATAAAGTTAGTTTCGCTTCAGAAAAACTAAAAATTAATACCTTGGCCAGTTCTCCCAAATATCTATATAATTTATCCACAAGAATCAAAATACAATCAAAAGCTAATAACATTAAAAGTATCTTCCATGAAAAGAAAGGGAAAAATGTCTCGGATATAGGTGGCATTCTTGATGCCTATAGAAATCACTATATGGAACATTTCCAAAAAGAAAATATACATAGTGATCAATTAAATCTAGATGAAAAATGTTCTAATATAAAAATATACCAGAAAAATTAAAACTAGATCTGCAAGTACCCATATCCTACAAAGAAATTACAGATGCAACAAAAGAGAGTAAAAATAATAAAGCTCCAGGTATAGATGGCATAATTATGGAAATATATAAACTTTTTCCTTCAAAGAAACTATCCCTCTTCCATAAAATTCTATTAGAAATTCAGTCACAAGCTTTAATACCACCCTCTTGGAGATATTCCTTAATCACACCAATCCTACAGGAAAACAAATCCCCAAACCTCTGTAACTCATATAGACCTATATCATTATTAAATAATGACTATAAGATATTTATGACAATATTAACTAACATAATGAAAATACCACTATCCAAAACAATAAATAATGATCAAACTGGATTTATGTATCATAGACACACACATGACAATATTAAAAGCATAATTTCTCTTATAGATTGTGTTAATAAAGAAAATAAAGAAACACTCATAATTGGCTTAGATATAGAGAAAGCCTTTGAGTCCCTAAATTGCGACTATTTATTCAAAATCCTAATGCTATTTGAATTTCCTGGATCCTTTGTTCATCTCCTAAAGAATATATATACAAATAATTTAGCGTATGTCAAGTTAGGTCTCTTTACCTCTGAATCTATACATATAACAAAAGGCACTAAACAAGGATGTCCTGTGTCACTGATTTTATTTGCTTTGGTTATTGAAATATTGGCAGATTCAGTTTGTAACAATATAAAAATCAAAGGACTAGATGTTTATGAACAATACATTTCTAAAGTAATGCTATTTGTTGATGACATATTACTAACAAATTTCACATGACTTCAGGACTCCATTTCAATAAATCAATATCAAAATGTTTGTTTTTAAATAAAAATAAAGAACTGCAGACTAAAGGGGATCACATCATGGGGAAACAAGAATCTACCTTAAAATATCTAGGAATTGAGTTATACAAGGATAATAATAAATTAGTCTCAAAAAAACTACAATAATATCATCAATACAATTAAAATCTCTGTGGAAAAATGGAACAAAATAATATTAACATTTGAAGATAGATTACAGTTAATAAAATGGTTTTACTGCCCAATATCCTATATATAGCCTTCGCAAAACAACTGTTACCAGAAAGGCATATACTTAATGAAATAAATTCATACCTAATAAATTTTTTATGGTTTCCCAAAAGAAACAGAATAGCTTTAATACATCATGGGCCGGATTCACAAAACCTCTGTGTAAGACTTAATATGTCTTACTCGGAGGCTGCAGTTGAACGGTATGACGTCAGCATGCCATGCATATTCATGAGGGCATGCTGAATCATACCCTAGTCTAACACGGTCCATGTAGGAAAGTAGGGGGTGTGTCTGATTGCCAAGTACAGCAAAGGGACACGCCCCCAGAATAGTCAGAGTCCTGAAAGTAAACACCCACGAGCGAGTCCGCTGAAATGTCAAGGAACACAACACCACACGTCCCCACAGACTAAACCCTACTGAAAATGTGTAAAATGTAAAAATAGCAGTTTCCTTTTTTTTTTTTATAATTTCCAAAATGTTTGCCTGCATTTGCGCGGGTATGCCCTTCGCTCAGCCACAGTTAGCAGACATTGAAAAGTATATAAGATCTACATATGCAAATTAAGCCAAGTAGCAATAGCATAGCGGTAGAGACGTCGGCCAAGGAGGAGGTAGTCACGGTTCGAGCACCCACAATATCATTCTCCATTTTTATTTAAATAAGTATGAAATAATCCCCTGGCATATATAACTATAATTTAAGTAAAATGTGATGAAATGGCCCATGTATTTGTGAACAAAACCGATGTAATATATAAAAAAAGGATAATAATTGCCCATAGCTTAGCAACGCTTTAACAAGCTTAATATGAGTGCCCGTAGCTGAGCAGTGCTTTAACAAGCTTAATATGAGTGCCCGTAGCTGAGCAGTGCTTTAACAAGCTTAATATAAGTGCCCATAGCTGAGCAGCACTTTAACAAGCTTAATATGAGTGCCCGTAGCTGGGCAGCACTTTACCCAGCTTAATATGAGTGCTTATAGCTAAATAACGCGTTACCCAGCGTAAGCCGTTTGCGCGGAGCTGTGCAGCGCGCCGACCAGCTTACCATCGGGCAACGTTGGGCAAGCTGTAGCAAAGTCACCTTTACACAAACACACCTCCTAGCCTGTCTAGACAGTAGTACAAACCCGGGATACTGTGCACCATAGTCAAAGTACTGAACCACTAAGCCATGACAGTCGTACTTAGAAATACAGTATTACCATACATATAGGAATGAATGAAAATATAACCATGACAAAGCAGGTTTGCTGTAAGCAGAGAAATATCCAAAATGGCAAATCACAGATAAGTGCGGGAAAACCGGCATATATAAGCCCCATAGGCAGGAATACACACCATAACTGATTGTGGTACCCATTTGCAGTCAGGATGGCAGGTGCAGGAGAGGGAAATCGCTTTAGAGTACAAAGGTGGGGCATTGAGGAGTCAAAATATATGGTTTGGCTCCTAGTCCACCATCATGAAGGCCAACTCATGCAAGGCCAGGTTCAATGGGGAGCGTACAAGGCAGAGACGTGGAACCAGTTGGCACATGATCTCACCAGTGCCACAGGCATTCCGAGGACTGGTGAACAGGTCCGTCACCACCATGCGGACCTGAAGCGATGAAAGGAGGACCAACTGAACCGATGGATCCAGGAGGCCCGTCAAATGCCCAACCCCCCACTACTGAGTAAGTATCCATGTAATTAAGTATGTAAGAAATGCTATCCTAGCCTATAGTATGGATAGGTATGTTCTAATATTCCTTCATTTATATTACAGCTGCAGGTGTTCGTTCCTCGAATCGGCAAGCCTATGCTGATAGGCTGGCAAGGTTGCGCCACCAGGCAGGTTAGTAATTATTCTGCTGGTATTGTTATAGAATAGAAGTGAGACAGTCTGTAAAAGAGTTCAGTGTTGTAACCCAGTAATAAAGGTCAAATAAGCCTACAAGAAAGATTCTGCTAGTATTGTAAGATTAGATAAGTGATGCAGCCTGGAAAAGAGTATTGCAATCCAGTAATAAAGATTAAACAAGTCTCAAATAGAGTTTCCACCTGTATTGTAATATCAGATAACTGCTTCAGCCTGAAAATGAGTGTTGTAATCAATCAACAAAGGATAGACAAGTGTCGAATACATCCTTGTAAATTCTGCCATATGAAATAAGTGAGTCAGCTGGAAAGGATTGTTGTAACCCAGTAATAAATGTTAATAAAGCCTAGAATTAAGTACCATCCTGAAATGTAAATATAAAATAAGTAAGAGAGTGTGAGAAAGACAGTTTGAAGCTACCAAGAAAGCTGTAATAAGTCTGGAATAAAGGTATACTGCATTGACTACATAATGAAATGAATGAGACAGCCACAACCAAAGAGTGAAATGTCTTTAATAAAGTACAGAACCTGGACTGTGTCCATCCCACAATTTGGATATGTTGCTGTACCCTTGCAATATGGAGATAGTATGGTTGTATGAAATGCTGAACATCCACAGTTGTCTAGACCCATATAAATCAAATGTAGCAGGATGCTTTACCTGAATACAGCCAGATATGAACATATATGAATAGAAATGGAATGTATATTAATGTAGCAGTAACATCGCCATCACCAACATTCCTAAGGTTACATACAGGAAACTGTACTAATACATGTAGGGCATATATATCTGCATCTACTAGGAATGTAGAGTATATGTATAGGTAGTTAAAGTTGTTAATGTAATATTTCTCCACCCTACCCTATTCTCACAAATGATGCCATTCCATACCAAACTGGGTATGTGTATTCACAATTAATTCTCATGGACATTTGTCCTCTTGGTTTATACATATCTGCATGTACGTTGATGCATGTGCCCTGTTCACATATCCAAACCTGATGGCCTGTTGCCACCAATGAACCCTGCATGCTGTTGGAATGATCACTGTTGTTCTAAATATGCATGTGTTATGCTTGCTGCTCAATGTTCGGAATTCATGTGTGTTTGGTTAATGGGAATACTGATGCATGCTGTTACAACTAATTTTGAATGGTGTTGTTTGTTACTAACCCAAAATGCCATATAATACTACTAAACATAGGACAGCAGGGAAGGCGGGATTTTTATGTTCCTACACATACCCCTATATATACATATATAGTTCTTGACAGCTTTCAACTTAGTAACTTTTTAGTTAAGTGAATAAATTTTTCCTTTGCATACAATAATAGGTAGAGTTATTTACTTATCAATTTTTAAATGAATCTTTTTTACATGATTTTTTTTTATGACTCTCCTATGTTATGGGATTTAATTTTGATTAACGAATAATTTAATGTATTATGTGTATTTACCTATTCAATCCTACTTAGTAGCAGAATGTGTTTTGGCATGTAATATGGTTTTAAAAAAAGATGCTGTCTTATGACATAATTTCCTCTTGTATTTATAAGGTGCACTTTGAAATTGGTTCTACATTCCTCTGATGAAGCCAAGCTAGTAAGCAAGGCGAAAACGTTTTTAAATAAAGTGGCGTTAAGGAGATCGTTTGGCTTTTTATAACAGTTTTTATAACAGTTTGTTCCTGTTCAACTGTGTACACACTTTTTTGGATTGCTCGAGCAAGGTATCCGTGGTTTGGTCTGTCTTTCTACTAGTTTGTGTGTCGTTGCTGTATTCGTTGGTTTTGAGATGGCCACGGATAGACCTGTTAGCCCTAGCACTCCAAATTTATTTATGACTGAAACGCATAATTTGCGCACTACGGATAATCCCGAGACTACCGGGCACATGTCTACATTGCTAGCAGCCTTGTCCGATAAACTGGACAGACTCAACGCTAGACTTGACGCTGTAGAAAGGAAGGAGTCCAGTGGTAACAACGGTTCATCCGAACGAAACAGATTACTTGGTCCACCTAACTTGATGGGATCTTTGAGAGATGATTTCATTCCGGCAGCGCAACCGTTACAACCCACACATAGTGCGGGTGGTACTAGTAGAACCGTTTCAAACAACAATCCAACAGTACAGCAGAGAGAGGTATTCCAGACTATGCCGAGACTTGATACTACAGGAGTTAACGGAGATTCAAATGAACGTGTTAATGCCCTGCCTGAGAGAAGAGGGTTACCTCCGGTGTATACTTCTAATAAAGTAAGTTCATTTCCAGATACAACAGCTTGGCTTACGAACACTGAAGCTTTCAATTTTGCAACTGTGCATATTGGCACTATGGGTTCAGTTAACGCCTCTGATTCCACCAGTAGTCTTGCAGACAAGTTAAAAGCGTTTGACAATAATGTTCTAAAATTAAAAAAATTACAACTGGAATCAGCGTACTTCAAACAGTGTATTCAAGAAGGGCTTATTCCTAAAGGCCTTCGTAACCCATTTGCACCATCAGGGCTCATTAACACTGAATTGTTCTTTAATGAACTGAAAGACTTGTTTCAGACACAAGGATTCCAATTATTGCAGCTCATAACAAAGCATTATGAGCTTCAAATTGAGCTATTGTTGAAAGACATTGACCTGCTGGATAGACAATTGAAAGAAGATTTAAATTTTCAAATGTTTAAAATAGACTATGACCGGACACTCACTAGTATAGAGGCAATGCTTGTTAAACTTAAATTTAACAAAGCTAAGAAACTGGTGAGGGACAGGCAGGCTTACCAAAATGATAACGCCTACCCCAAACTTCGTTTTACTGATCATAAATTACCATTTTCTAATGGGGCAAGTAATAATTCAAATGCTGAAGTTTATGATGACATCGAGGAGGATAATAATGAAGGTGTTTTTCAACAAGATACTGACAATAACTCCAATGTAGGTCCAAGGCGTAGTAACAGAATTAAAGGTGCAAGTGCAAATAACAATATAGGCAACAATAATTTGCACAACAATAACAACAATTTTTTAGAACAACGCAACCCACGGGCACGGAACAACAGGAGGCGGAATTGGAAATGACTATACCCCCAAGTTGTATGGGAGACTCCTTGACTATCAATTCAGGGGTTGCAGATATTACTGAAGAATTTTTTGTCCAACAGGGTCCAAAAATATTATTGAATCAAAATGGTGACTTTAAAATTTACAATTTCACCGATCTTGACTTATCTGGTGAACTAATTGAGTTATTGGCGTATGGCTACACTTTTGTGCCCAGTAAGTTTGGTGATGTTTCAAGAGAAATGATTAATCTGAAATGTTTTGTTAGAAAACTTAATTTGAAATTGTTTTACAACAATGAAACTGTTGATCCTGGCCTTCCTACATCTTTAAAGTTACCAAGTGTATTCAATCCACCCCTTCATCCATCTCTTATTTCGTTTGAGCAGGCATGTGAGGTGGATTTGAGGCACTTGTTTAATAATAGACCTTCGAAATGTTCTAACATTGTGTTTAACACTAGTAAGGTTCAATCTGAATTGTTAGTAAATTTATGTAACACACCAGTTAGACTTTTAAAACCTGATAAAGGAGGTGGCCTGGTGTTATTCAACGACCAAACTTATAAAGAAAAAATGCTTTCTGTACTTGACACGCCTGCGTATGCCGAAGTCTCTCTTAATGAGATCCAAGTAGCCCAAAAAAGAACAAGGGGGTACTTTCGGGATTTATACCTCGAGGGTAAAATTGATTTGGAGATTTACAACTATATAGACATGACATTACCTAAACTACCTGTCATGTTCGGCATACCAAAGGTACACAAAGATTTGATTAGTCCACCAATGAGGGCCTTAATTGATGGTAGGTCCTCGTTGACCTACCCTTGTGCAAAGCTTGTTGACAAATTGTTATTTAAATACGTGACACACTTACCAGGGATTTGTAAAGATTCATGGTCCTTTTTAGAGGCCATGAGTAGTCAACCCTTCAACAGTGATGTTAATTTTCTCACTGTTGATGTGGTTGACTTATATACTTCAATACCCCACCAAGAAGCACTTGAATGGTTGGCTTTATTGTTGTCTGAAATAGGAGCTCCAAAAATAGAAATAGATGTGATTACAGAAATTCTGGATATAGTGTTATCCACGAATTACTTCATCTTTGACAAGAAATATTATTTACAAAAACAGGGAGTAGCCATGGGCTCTCCTTGTGGAGCATCAGTAGCCAACTTTTTTATGGGCTATTGGGAGAAACATTTTGTTTTCTCCTCACCTGATCTTTCGAAACCAGTCAAATACTACACGAGATTTTTAGATGATATTTTTATCTTGTTCGAAGGTGATAGTATATTGGCTGATTCCTTCATGTCATCTATTAATAACACCGTAGAATTTTTGAATTTTACTTACAATTTTTCCACATCCAGTATTGACTACTTAGATGTGAAGCTTGAAAAGGACCTTAACACATGCACTTTTACTTCAAAGATACATAGAAAATCCACGTACTGTAACTCATTCTTGCATTTCTCTAGCCACCATCCTTATAGACAGAAAAAAGCTATTGTCAAAGGACAATTTGTTAGAGCAGCGAGAATGTGCAGTACGTTGGATTATTTCTATAAAGAATGTTCTTTCCTCACAGAACTATTTTTGAAACGAAGTTATCCTTCTAAATTTGTGCATGAGATTTTGAAGGAAGTGTCTTTAAAAAGATGTAATGGGTTCTATAAGGCGATTCTATCAAATAGTGAGTTGAATAACCTGCTTCAACATGAAGTTGACTTTCAATCCATTCAAGTCCCAGTTCCACTTCATAATCCTGAGTGCCCTAAAAAAACAACTGATTTTGATCCAGCACTATGTTATGTGACTACCTTTAGTTTTGATACTAAGGAAATTGTTGCTATCATTCAGAAAAACTGGGATTTCATTTTGAGCAATCCAAATTTAGTGAAGAAATTTGGGCAGTTCCCTAAATTTGTTTTTAAAAGAAACAGGAATTTAAAAGAGCTATTACAGAAGAACAACTTAGACAGAAGTTTTAACAAAAAATTGGGTATGTACCCATGTGGGTTTTGCAATAGGTGTAGCAAAATTAAATCTGGCCAGACATTTACATTGAGAGGTCACAAGTACAATATTAGGTACCCCCTCAACTGCGAAAGCAGATTCGTTGTTTATGTTGCCTTATGCAACTGCTGTCCGTCTTTCTACATTGGAAAGATGGACCGCAGATTGCGAGATAGAATATACGAGCACATTTATGCCATGAATAAGAGAAATGAAAATAATGCGCTGGCTAAGCATTTGATTGATTATGAAGGGCATAGTTTTTCATTTATGGCTATAGATCAGATTAATACATCAATTAGAGGGGGTCCTTTTACACTTCTTTTGGAAATTAAAGAATTGGAGTGGCAATTCAGGACTGATGCTTTTCATTGTCCTGGATTGAATGACAATTGTAATATTATGCCTATTTTAAAATTAAGAAGTTATCTTCGTTAATTTAATTCGACCTGATTGGGATTTTTATGTTCCTACACATACCCCTATATATACATATATAGTTCTTGACAGCTTTCAACTTAGTAAGTTTTTAGTTAAGTGAATAAATTTTTCCTTTGCATACAATAATAGGTAGAGTTATTTACTTATCAATTTTTAAATGAATCTTTTTTACATGATTTTTTTATATGACTCTCCTATGTTATGGGATTTAATTTTGATTAACGAATAATTTAATGTATTATGTGTATTTACCTATTCAATCCTACTTAGTAGCAGAATGTGTTTTGGCATGTAATATGGTTTTAAAAAAAGATGCTGTCTTATGACATCATTTCCTCTTGTATTTATAAGGTGCACTTTGAAATTGGTTCTACATTCCTCTGATGAAGCCAAGCTAGTAAGCAAGGCGAAAACGTTTTTAAATAAAGTGGCGTTAAGGAGATCGTTTGGCTTTTTATAACAGTTTTTATAACAGTTTGTTCCTGTTCAACTGTGTACACACTTTTTTGGATTGCTCGAGCAAGGTATCCGTGGTTTGGTCTGTCTTTCTACTAGTTTGTGTGTCGTTGCTGTATTCGATAGAATAGAAGTGAGACAGTCTGTAAAAGAGTTCAGTGTTGTAACCCAGTAATAAAGGTCAAATAAGCCTACAAGAAAGATTCTGCTAGTATTGTAAGATTAGATAAGTGATGCAGCCTGGAAAAGAGTATTGCAATCCAGTAATAAAGATTAAACAAGTCTCAAATAGAGTTTCCACCTGTATTGTAATATCAGATAACTGCTTCAGCCTGAAAATGAGTGTTGTAATCAATCAACAAAGGATAGACAAGTGTCGAATACATCCTTGTAAATTCTGCCATATGAAATAAGTGAGTCAGCTGGAAAGGATTGTTGTAACCCAGTAATAAATGTTAATAAAGCCTAGAATTAAGTACCATCCTGAAATGTAAATATAAAATAAGTAAGAGAGTGTGAGAAAGACAGTTTGAAGCTACCAAGAAAGCTGTAATAAGTCTGGAATAAAGGTATACTGCATTGACTACATAATGAAATGAATGAGACAGCCACAACCAAAGAGTGAAATGTCTTTAATAAAGTACAGAACCTGGACTGTGTCCATCCCACAATTTGGATATGTTGCTGTACCCTTGCAATATGGAGATAGTATGGTTGTATGAAATGCTGAACATCCACAGTTGTCTAGACCCATATAAATCAAATGTAGCAGGATGCTTTACCTGAATACAGCCAGATATGAACATATATGAATAGAAATGGAATGTATATTAATGTAGCAGTAACATCGCCATCACCAACATTCCTAAGGTTACATACAGGAAACTGTACTAATACATGTAGGGCATATATATCTGCATCTACTAGGAATGTAGAGTATATGTATAGGTAGTTAAAGTTGTTAATGTAATATTTCTCCACCCTACCCTATTCTCACAAATGATGCCATTCCATACCAAACTGGGTATGTGTATTCACAATTAATTCCCATGGACATTTGTCCTCTTGGTTTATACATATCTGCATGTACGTTGATGCATGTGCCCTGTTTACATATCCAAACCTGATGGCCTGTTGCCACCAATGAACCCTGCATGCTGTTGGAATGATCACTGTTGTTCTAAATATGCATGTGTTATGCTTGCTGCTCAATGTTCGGAATTCATGTGTGTTTGGTTAATGGGAATACTGATGCATGCTGTTACAACTAATTTTGAATGGTGTTGTTTGTTACTAACCCAAAATGCCATATAATACTACTAAACATAGGACAACAGGGAAGGCGGGTTCCAGCGGACCCACCTCATCTGGCGAGTGCTCCTGGCACCAGTGCCCAGGCCGGGACCTCCTCCTCCAGTGGCCCTGTGCCACCTTCGGGTGGAAGCGCTGCAGGGGATGGGGCTCATCCCCCCTCTGCAAGCGTGGCCAGAGGAGAGCCTCCACTCACCCACCATAGGGTCCGGTCTGTGGTGCGTAGTGAGATCAGGGGTTCCGTGACTGATACCCTACGCCAGCTTGAGGCGAGAGTGGTGCAACTCACGGGTGTGCCTGCCCATCCTATTCAGCCCCCAGCACAGCCCCGGCCTGGGCTGTGAAGGCACAGTGGAAACTGCCCATGGGTGGGGATCTCAGTTCCACTGTTGCCATCTGTGGGCTCATGGGCTTGCGATATCCAAACATCCGTCCCCGTCAATTGTGTTTACCCCCCACATGTGTCATACTCTGCCCCTGTATGTGTCTTGTTTGTCTTGTCTGTTAACCTCCCCAACCTACCTCCCCAAATATACCTATTTCCTGTACCTCACATTCCACTCTCACCTGAAAAAAAATAAAAAAAGGGCACTCTGTTTCCACAAAAAAATTACACCCCATACATAGCTGCCCATTTCGCATACATGCCTGCTGGACATGTAAACTGATAATTACAATTGGCTGTACAGCATATTTAGTTGTCCTCACCCCTCTCTCAGGGGTGGAAGGTGTCAAATCTCACTCTAAATTTCTAACATATGCACAGCTGTTGCTGGCAAGGAATTGGGCAGCTATGGGCCTTCCCTACATCCTTCCTGCACATCTTGAGCTTGTTTTCCTACTGTCCTACCCTCTTTGTGCCCCCTTTTTCACCACTGTCCTATTTCCCCATTTTCTTTTCTTTAAAAGAAATTAGCGTGGGTGTTAGCGGGAGTAAGCACTTTTAAGCAGTAGTCAGCAGGTGTGCGCTTGTGTGCACTTAGCTAAGCGTAGATAAGCGTAGCTAAGTGTCACGCAAACTCATGCAAACCCACTTACAACTGCTTAAAAGTGCCTTAGTCACTCTGTATGACAAGGCCTGTAGTCTGCTCATCAGCAAAATAAAATACCCCTGTCAGTCTCGAACCCCGGACCTTGGAAACACTAGACTGCATGAATTACCACTGAGCCACAGCAGTTATACAAGAACCTGGTGCTGAAAGAAATATATCAAGAAATACAATGAGTGAATGTAAAGGGAAAACAGGAAGGCCATTATACAAAGCTTGTTCTGTGTATCTTTACTGGCAATTCTTGTGGAATTGCATTACATGAGTGTGATAAGAGAAACAGCCATGCTAGTAGGTAATAATGTTACAGTAGCACCTTACAGACCCCACACAGTATCAGAGCAGGATAAACACCGCCATATTTGAATAGGTAAGAGGCCAGACCTCCCAACTGTGACTGATTTACAGGGATGTCCCTGATTTGCAAACAAATGTTACCTGTGCCCCACTGACTCCCTGTGAAATGTACTAGCAGTAGGCAGAAAGGTGGGGAATCCCACATAATGGTAACTGTCAATAAGTTACAGTAGACACTACTTGCATGTCAGAAATGGTGTAGTAATACATATGCTCAAAATACCCCACAGTCACAACTGCAGAATATCTGAAATATATCACGGGTGTATCCCACTGATATGTACCTTTCCCCGAGGCTGGTCAAATATATACCTGAAAGTATCTCAGGCCTGGAAGTGTCAGAAACACACAGGCATATCAGCCTGTCTGCTGTTACACACTCTGTGAATAGCTGTAGAATTACTTCAACAAGCATGCCCTTATGTAGGAGTACAACACAGAAATATCAAAGGATGTAGCCATCTAACATACTAATGACAGTATAGCAGTTCACAAGCACTGCATGTGCCTGATAATCATAATTGTTAGTACAATATATGTAGTTGTCCCCACCCCTCTCTCAGGGGTGGAAGGTTTCAAATGTCACACCAAATGTCAAGCATATGTACAGCTATTGCAGTTAAAGAAATGTGCAGGTATGGACCTTCCCTACACCTAGCCTGCACATCCCTAGCTGGTGTCCCCACTGACTTCCTGCTTCCCGCTTACAACTGTTTAAAAGTGCCTTATTCACTCTGTATGACAAGGCCCTAGTACTGCTCAGCAGCAAAATAAAATACCTTTGTAAGTGTCAAACCCCAGACCTTGGGCCCACCAGACTGCATGAAGTACCACCAAGCCACAGCAAACATATAAGAGCTTAGTGCTGAAAGAAATATATCATGCATTACAAGGAGTGAATGTAAATGGAAAATAGGAAAGCCATAGCAACACATTCCAGTAAAGACAAATATCAGGCATTCAAGGAATGAATGTAAAGGGAAAATAGAAAAGCCATAGCAACACATTGCAAGAACTACTGTTGTATGCCAGTTAATCCACAAATCCCACAGGAAAGTACATACTGCCATGTAAACAGTGTTAGCATTAGCAGGTGTGAGTTAACATACACACTGAGAAGAGTGAACTGGAAGAAGCAACAGCCAGGTTTCAGTACAACATGCATCTCAGTGGCTACAACACAACCTCAGATATGAGAGATATACCAACCTTCTGACTGACACAACAGTGCCCACAGCAAACCAGCATGATCCCCACCTTGCAAAACTGAAATGCCTACGTCTACCTAACCTATCATTTTATAGCAGTGTCCTGAAATCACAGTGAGAACTGCAATTACCACACAGCAGGCTGCATGCAATTACTAAATGCTGGCCACCAATTGGTGCAGAGGCCATCACATGCACATGTGCAGATACCTACAAAAGCAGCCTGTACTGCCAGTCCACACATGCAATAATATCATTGCAGCAACAGGAGGGAGAGAGAGACAGAGAGAGACAGAGACAGAGACCAAAAAAAAAGCAAGCAAGCAAGCCAGCCAGTCAGCAAGCCAAAAGAAAAAAGCTGTCAGAGACACCAATCCACAAAATACAGAAATACAACACATCAACAGGTACAACTGACAGAGGTGAGAAATACAAAGGTAATGTATGTAACAGATATGTATTTGCTGGCATCTGAATGATGTGTCTGAAAGGTAATCCACATACTGTGAACCCTCCATATGTGTTAGCAGTCTGTATCTATATGTATATGCAGATGTGCATAGGGCAAGGGACATACTGCAACTGTTAGTGAAGGCTGGACATACATATGTAGTTGAAGGTTGCTATGTGCACATATCAATGTAGGTTGTAGTGTGTGGCATTGAAAACAGCATGCAGTGCAGGTATATGTCATGTGGTGGTGAACGTCTGTGGGACTGAGCCAGTGAGGCCTGCTACAGCTATACAGCCTGAGGACAGCATAATGCATTCTGCACAACACTGTGCAATATCATTACAGAATGGTATGCCTCACAACTATTTCAGAAGTGATATTCCCACCATGAAAGGTGGCCAGTCTATGTGCCTAGATATGCATGTATATGTACAGCAATGGATGTTTAGAAGTGTGTGTGTATATATATATATATATATATATATATATATATATATATATATACATATATATACATATATATATATATATATATCTATATATATATATCTATATATCTACATATATATATAGATATAGATATATATATATATATTTTTATATATATGAACATAAATAGAGAGGTATGTATAGATAGATAGAGATATATAGGTAGATAGAATATGTATATACATATAGATATAATAGATACATACATCTGTACAGATAGATATGAATGTCTATAGATGTGTGTGTATATATATATATATATATATATATATGGTTATATATAGCGGTGTGCATATATATATATATATATATATATATATATATATATATATATATATATATATATAGATATATATATATTTACACACATATATATATATATATATATATATAGATATATATGGATATGTATATAGATATATATATATATATATATATATATATATATATATATATATATATATATATTTATATGTATATGTGTGTGTGTGTATATATATATATATATATATATATATATATATATATATATATATATATATTTAGAGAGAGAGTGAGAGAGGGGGACATGGGGGCAGATGTATTGCAACAGGTGCCTGGTGACCAAGGCATGGACTGAACACCAGTGTTGATACTGCAGTACCATACCCCATTCCAAAACACGTTACCCACTAACTACCACATAGGTGGTTGCCTGCCTACCACTGGAGGTATCAGAAGGGAACATGGGACACAGGTGTACAATAGCCTCCACTTTGATATTCACAGTGGCACACTAGTCTTGTAATCTCTGTACATGGTACGTGTCATCACAAAAGGTGTGTCAGCTAGGGAAATGTAAGTCAGTGTACCCCTCTACACCTCACAATGTCCTATGCAGTATGTACCTCCCATGAGAACTACAGCAAGTGGAAAGGCCACAGACATACCTAACAAAGACTGATAATGCCCTCAAACACATTCCATATGCAGACTGACTCACAAAACCACAGCTAGAGTGCCTTGCATACTTCCTACACAGAGGTTACCACTGCTGGACATACAGAGTTATGTCACACCCATACCAGTCGGCCAACCACCATGGCAAGACCTCACAATCCTTCCAGCCTACATGACCTAGGGCCCTAATCCTTGTCACTGCACTAAACAACACATGCTGGAGGTACAGGTTCCTATACACAAATATGCCATACCCTGGACTAAACCACCCAGCATTAACAAACAAGGCTCCTTATTAGTAGATGTCATACATACCCCTGATGAATGTTATGGAGAAAGGTAATATGCCCTGTGAGTCACCTCTGTGTAACCATTTCACAGGAGCAAGTAAAATCACATTACATGTGTCCCAAAGTGCAGGGTAGCATATGGCTAGGCTGCCCTAGGTCCAGTGCCAACAGCATAGTACCTACCTATGACACAATGCACACACACATGTAAAGGTGTGATAGCTTAGCATGAGTTTGTGTCTGTCATGGTAGTTTGTGTCCTAGGTGTGAGGCCAGAGAAAGATGCGTCAGTTATCGGGATGCAAACATAGTAGATTGGCATGTGTTGTGCCGTAGTTCCCTGTGTACGACTGCGGTGTCCCATTGTAGGCAGAAGCAATACATGTATGCTCAGTAAGTGGAACTGCTGTTGAATACAGCTCACATATGAACTGTTGTACTACCTGAAGTTGTAGGCCTAAACACTACAGTATGGTGTATGTTCACATTCCCTGGTAACACTGTGTGGTGTGTTTCCTGTAGTCTGCACAGATTACATACCTCATGCATAAGTATCTGTAAGTAGGGGCACACAGTACTATAAGGTACACAGTTAATGCTCATCTGTGTCGTCATACATTTGTGTGTTGTATGTATGTGTAATATGTGTGTAATGATGCCTGTACCATGGCCGCAATCACATGTGTGTTACAGGGTATGTGTGTGTACCTGGCAGCATGTATACTCTGTGACAGCAGTATGCTGACTATATTAACAACTGTGCACATATGTCAGGTAGGGGTATGGCATCAAAGACTAGGTAGATTACTGTTGAAAATGTAAATGTGCATTACATTCATTGCATGGGATGACAATATTCTTCATCCATTAGCTTGATACATACCCCCAGTGTGAGGTTGTGCATTGTATCCCAAACAGTGTGCCGAGTGCTGGTGTATACTAGTTTGTTGTATGGAGTGTGGCAGGCACTGTCAGACAGTTGTGGGCTGACCACTGATATGTGGTATTGAACATGTGTATCCCCTGATAGACAGACAGATGCTATATATGGCAGTTAAGTGATATCAGTACATTAGAATATTAAGTGTGCCACATGACTTGCTCACATATTTTTCTTTTCCTTCCAGGGTGATGGTGCATCAACGTAACCCACCACAGCAGCAGAGGATCAGGAGATCCACCAGAGCCTGGTGCAGAATTTCTCTGTGCTGTTTTCCAGGACCAGCCAGAACCAGCATGAGAGGGCTGCACTGTGGCAAGATCTTGTCCGTCGGGTAAATGACATAGGCATGCATAACTGGACATATGAGCAGGTACACCATCACTGCAGTGATTTAATTAGACATGTCCAGCAGCATGCGTCTGATATCCACGGACAACAACTTGCCACAGGTGGTGGGGTACCTATCCACCCCCGCCTCACCAGTGTGGAGGAGCACCTCCTAAGTGTTGTGGCTCCAGGCCAACAACAACAACATCCACAAACATGTGTCATCATGGAGGCCGGAGCCACCCAGCATGTTGAAATGGAGTGTGCAGGTAACATGCCATATCTGTAGTTGACTGTTCTCTGTACTGGTAGTTTATGTGTGTGTGAGATGTGTACTGTGTGTGTAGCTGTTAACCTGCCGATTCTTCTGCAAGATTGATATTTTGAGTATAATCTGTATACCTGTGAAAGCTAACTGTTGTACTACTGTACTTTATCATACTCACAGTATCAATGGCACAGTTGTGGCCACTGGCAATCACTCTCATATTTTTGCAGGTCCCTTTGGAGTGACAGCAAGGCAGCCAATCCATGCTGGTGAGTGTGTAATAACAATACTATTGCTAATGACATATGCATGTCATATGGAGGTGTAGTGTGTGTACATGTAACACACCTACGCATAATGCATGCTGTGCATGTTTGCTGTGAGACTATGCATATCCCATTATTCTCAGTAGCTGCCTCACTCACATGCAATACACAGAGTATGACACACATGTGTGGCAACACAGTGCTGGACATTGGATAGGCATACCTGATACACATGTACACAACACACACATGTTTGGCATAGACACTACACCTTAGCCTGCTACACATGTCCAATTATGGCACCTGCTGTATGCCCACCCTTCAGTATCCCACTTATCATCTACACAGCACACATAATATACCTGAGGGGTAGAGGCCTATCATGTGTTTGTGCAACAATCTTGAACAAATAATACATTAATGTTAGGCAATGCTCACTATTGGCCACCTTACACACCCATGTAACAAGTGGCTGTGTAATTGTGGATGTAGTCATGTTACTGCACTTCAGGTACAGCATGCTAGCTGCCTGTCTGGCACACATTATTATTGTTGACTGACAACAAGGAGCATGTTTATCATGGCTCACGTTAATACACCACATCCAGTTCCACTGACCCAAAAGTACACATAGCAGTTACTGTGTAGCACCATCATGTGTTGTGTCTGTGTGTGTGCAAATATATGCACCCACAGCTTGTAACACTTGCACAACATTGTTCTGTCCTTGTACACATTGTGTCCCAGGGTGGAGACAATCACTGAACAACTACACACAAGCATCAAGTACACGTATACTGTTATTAACAAGGGCTGTCTACACTTGCACTGCATGTTCCTGTGCAACACATAATCTGCATGCTGACACGTGTGCAGTGATGTTTTTCCATGTGATACTGTCACCCACCCTCAAACAGTATTGTGTATGTGTTGGATTACAGGTGTGTCTGTGTTTGTATCTGCTGTACTGAGGAGTGTGCCTGTGTGCTTGTGTACCTGTGTGCTTGTGTGCCTGTGTGCCTGTGTGCTTGTGTGCCTGTGTGCCTGTGTGCTAACATCGTGTACACATTTATAAACTGTGTTTCCTATCTTCCTCTCACAGGTTCTGATGTTGCTCTGGTGGAGTGCAGCAGGGAACCTAAAGCCACTGCTGGGGATAGCGATAATGATGATACATGTGTAATGGCACAGGGAGGTGTGACAGGGTCTGTCGTTGGTCAGCCAATCGACACTACACAGCAGTCAACCCAACAATGCGCACAGTCATCCTGCCGATACATCCATTGTCACCAATGTCCTTAGCTGAGGGACAGCATACAGTGGGCATTGACCAGGGTAGTGTGGTATCATTGGCACATGCATCCCCTCACAGCAGCCATGGCCAGATTCCTGACATGATACCACACAGGCAGATGTCCAGGGGTTGTCGTGGGAGCATCTGTGGTCGTACTGCCCCTGTCAGACGTGCCCACAGAGGTTTTTCAACCTCAGCTATGTTCCGGGCTGTAATGCAGGCACAGGCACGTATGGAACGATACACCAGACAGGGTCTGAGGGAGCTTAGAGCACATCACACCGCTATGAATGACACTATGCGTGATGTTGCGGCTGCCATCCGTAATATCAGCGAGGTCATTGATAGACATTGGGGGGACACATTAGATCTCTACCACAACTACATGTCCAGGAGCCAGGACAGTGCAGGATGGTTGAGGCATCAACGTGGACGTATGCCAGCAACATCATCAGCTGGCAGTCATCGCGGATGACAACAAACCCGCATCCGCTCCCATAGTGCCAGTACCAGCCCCAGCAATGCTGGGTCTGTGCTGTCATTAGACCGTCCTAGAAGACCATGTGCATGTGGCTCTAGACAGTCCCAGCAGGGACATGTGTCCAGTCAACAACCCACTGCCTCTGATGACAGTACCCAGTCTGGCTTAGTACCTGATACTGTCCGTAGCACCTCTGCCAGGCACAGGTACCGTGTCCGTGGCCAGAGACAGTGATCTGTATGACCTGGCAGGTACAGTCTGTGGCTGTCCACAAACACCCATATGTGGCAGCCACATGGTGGAACTGTGTGCATGCATACACACACACATAATGCTAACACCTAGGGCTAACATATACACACACACATCGCATCAACATTGCCCCATGTTGTATTATTGTCCCTCACTAACACACACACATACATGTCGATTGGGTGTGTCAATGGCAGACTCTGGCAAACCAAGTGCACACCCTGTACATATGATGAAACTGTGCCACCTCCTGCCATCTGTAACATTGATGCAGGAACAGGATAGCATGGTGCTGATGCACAGGGTGACTACATAGCACTGTAGTAATATTATCATGTTGTTAACAGTACAGTGTAATGATATCGTTGTGGGTATATCCGAGCATGCATGATGCATTAACACTATGATTGTCATTGTAGTTTTGTATACACCGGTGTTAATTCCCAAAGTGTACTGTCTGCACATGTGCCACATGGCTGTTGTGTGTACCTGTGCCTGCATGTGTTGGGGTGTGGACAGTACATGTGTGATGTTTGCAGCACAGAGTTGCAGGTGTACATTTGTGAACATGGTTAGCATGGAACATGACATGGTTTGACAGTATGCTGTGGGTGATACAGTTTCCAAATGCCAATGGTCTGCATTCTGGTAGTATACACAGCCTACATATCCTGACATTCAGTGGTCATTACATGGTGTCTCCTCAACTGATACACAGATGTAGGAACCTGGTGTCAGTGATATCCCTGCAGTGCTACACTATACCAGTAGCCATTCTTACCGAGCCCCACACATCCCTGGGAACAATACTCTTTGGCATATAGCAGTCTCATGTACATGCCAACACACTATGGATATGTCCATCCACGACTGCAAATGCATACAGTGGCCTACAATGCATTCTACACATGACACACCTAATCACCACAAGGGTATCATACAGACAGATACCTGTTGTCCATGCCATGCTGTATTGCTGTAACGCAACTGTAGCATTGTCATCAGCATGTACTTAACATAGTATTCCAACAGTACCATGTAGGTGGTAGCACCCATCATGTAGAATGGGTAATGGTGTGTACATGTGGACAAGTGTCATCTTGTCTATCCTGTGATATTCAAATTCCCAAAGGAATTCTGCAGTCTCTTGGTGTATCAGCTAAGCAAGAAGGTGTCTGTATGCATATCGGCAACAGTTGCCATACACCTACACTGGATGTCCATCACTCACAGACTTTGCTGTGTTTTAACATGTCTGACATATACTCCAGACATGAACCCTCACCCACATTAATCTATCAAAGCTTTCATGGGTGTGTGTCACATTGTTGGCCTAGGACACAGATCACTGCAGTAGCCTGCATTGTCACCAACATACATGTATGGCCTAAGATCTGGGAAGCTGCGGCACATGCTGGCAAAGGTAACAACTGTATTCATATGAGGCAGGCTTCACACATAGGAACTATTAAAGGTCACAGGTACATATCTGTATGTGGCACACACATACCTGATGTGTGCATTGAAATTACTGTTATAATAATATGTCATACAATAACAAAAGCAAAACACACAACACATTGACAAAGTGTGTGACAAACACACACATGGCATTTGTAGGATTCAAACCCCTACCTAACTATGTTATGATACTTGAGAGGGACGCATTAGCACAGCACACTATTTGCATTACTGGATGATTTCCCTTCTCCTGCTGTATTTATAGGGTGCTGACATCATCAGTCTTTCCAAAGAGGAATGTACATCTTTTAGTGTGTTATCCCAGTCTTCAAAAAGGCCATTCCTTTCACAGAGAATTGCATACATACACACCCCCCTTCATGGATGAGGGCAAGGTAGTTCACACAGTCTACCTGTACCTTGCAGAAGCCTGCAACACAATACCCCACTCAAGCATCATACATATGCTTACCAGCTTAAATATCAACCCCTATATCACTAGATGTGTTGCTATCTGCCTCAGGGATGGAACCCACATGGTCAGAATTGCAGGTGCCATGTCCAATTCCAGACCAGTTACAACTGGTGTCTCACTGGGCTCAGTTGTGTGACCTGTCCTGTTTGGTATGTACTTCTCTGAGGTTCAGACTAACACGGGGGGATTATGTCTAACAAACGTCACAGATGACTGCTAACCGGGGGCCATAAGCGACACTGCAGCTGACACATGCTTCCTCCATAAGGGTCTCATAGAGATGGATGCTTGTTGCCAGAGCCATGGCCTCGTGCTAAATGCTAAGACATGCATAGTCATCCCCTTTGGGGAAAACAAGGTGCACACAAATTACCACATAAGTGGTAATCCATTAAGTACAGAAGATGTATTTACAGATTTGGGGACCAACATAGATCGCAACCTCTCATTTGCTAATCACATTGACAGAGTCATTGCAAAGACCTTTATATAGCCCTCCTTATCACATGGGGGTTTGCGTGTCGATCATGGGAGGTCATTGTGGCCCTCTACTAATCACTCATCAGGCCCATGTTTGACTACAATGCCCCTTTTGGGGTGTACCTTACCCAACACCTGCAGCAGCTACAGTGACCACAACAGTACCTCCCCAAGAGGATCATGGGCTACATACAGATGTCCTATGCAGCTCAACTAAAGGATCTCCAGCTCCAATCAGTTGCTTAACACCTACT
Organism: Protopterus annectens; assembly: GCF_019279795.1. Classification (NCBI taxonomy): domain Eukaryota; kingdom Metazoa; phylum Chordata; order Ceratodontiformes; family Protopteridae; genus Protopterus; species Protopterus annectens. Next base: position 105,004,583 of record NC_056738.1, on the reverse strand, counting down.
CAGAGGTAATCTATGCCTGACGTACACAGCCATGTCAAACCCAGAAGTAATGGACATGCTCCACCTCATAACATCCAAGACCCTTAGAGCTACACACTCCAGGGACTTAAACCTCAGCACAAAACTAAATGGGCCATGCTGCAGGGACAGATTCATTACCCAGAGGCTCCCCTCACTCTGGAATTGAATCCCAATTAGAGTTAGACATAGCCCCTTGCCAACTCTCTTCCAGCAAAATCCCGCCGCATGGATGGGAACTTGCAAATTCACCCCTGGGATCTCCACTGTGTCCCTGCTTGACAGAGGCACAGCAAACTAGCTTTAAAGGGTGCCTTCTGTGACCTACTTTACAGAGGCACAGTAGGCTACTCTACCTGGGAGGTGGACGCCAAATACACTCTGCCTAGGCTTATGAATTCCCTAGGGCAGACAGCCTAGTATCGACCTCTGCACCTATGTTTATGTTCAGGATGCACAGTATTTGTTGCTGATACTGTTTGCAGGTCTTTATTGTCGTAGCTCTCCCAGTTTCTATGAACAACTTGTGTATCTGCATAACATGTTTGATCATGACAGGGTTCCAGTATATTAATATATGTGTCTGTTGTCATTTAACTGTGTGCACAGGGTGGATTGCTGGATCGTGGGAGGTTCCTGGCTTAACACATACAACTGCCAGATATGTGTGGCCGACTGCTATACTCAGACATGGCCTAAGTGTGTGAGCATGCCCAGTTCAGGCTTTCCATGGTTTGTTACCTGACATATGTCTCATTTATCCAAGTGTGTGAGCATGCCCAGTGTGACCTTCCCATATGCTGTGATCTGAAGTCCACTACATTTGTGGTTGTGTGTGAACATGACCAATACTGACATTTATACTGTGTGTGTTGGAAGTCATGTTGTGTTCTTGCTGCCAGACTCCTTTGTGTCATTACTCAACAGGGATTATACTGTGCCTGCAGGGTTTCCATGGGATAGTTTGCAAAGACTTGTCAACATTCTTTCATACTGGCTGAACACTGCAATACTGTCATGGTGTAGTGGTTCAGTACTTTCACTATGGTGCACAGTACCATGGGTTTGAGTCCCATCACTGCTTTAAATGTTCATACTGAGCTGACCAGACTGGTTAAGGGCCAGTTGGGCAACTATGAGCATGTTGCATTTTGTTCAGCTATGGCCTACTTAAACCAGGCTTGTCCAACATTGCTGTGTATTCACCAACTTGGGTGGACATTGCCAAACATTACTCCACATTGACCACAGTTGTACTAGTTGGTGTGTGTGATTCTGTTCATAGGTTCATACTAGGCTATCTGCCCTAGGGCATTTATAATCCTAGCCAGAGTGTGTTTGGCTTTCAACACACATTTTTAAGTGGAGTTTGCCATGACATTTTTCAAGGTTAGTATACTGTGCCTCTGTCTAACAGTGACATAGAAATGATACCCAGAGTAAACCTACAATCTCCCATCCACTCATCAAGATTCCTCTTGAAGAGAGTCAATGAGGGACTCTGGCTAACCTGGAGTGGGAGTTTACTCAAGAGTGGAGGGAGCCTCTGGGTTATGAATCTGTCACTCCAGCATGTCCTATTTATTTCAGTCCTGAGGTTCAGGTCTCTTGAGCACATAGCTTGATGGGATTCAGATTTTCTGAGGTGCAGCATGTCCATTGATTCCAGGCTGGACATGGCTTTATATATCAGGCACAGATTGCCTCTGGGCAGGCGGTATGCCACTGAGTGGAGCTGCAGTTTCTTTAACCGGGCAGCAAATGGCATCTGTTTGAGCCCTTTGATCCTCCTGGTGAGGTACTTTTGTGGCCTTTCCAGCTGCTGCAGGTGTCTGATAAGGTACATCCCACAAGGGGCACTGTACTCAATTATGGGCCTAATGAGGGATGAGTAAAGAGACACCATGACCTCTCCTGATCTAGATGTGAATACCTTCATGATTAGGTGGGCTATATGAAATGTTTTTCTAAACACTTTGGCCACGTGGTTGTCGAATGAGAGATTGCTATCAACTTGGGTCCCCAGGTCCCTTATCACTTCTTCCATACTTAATGGGTTACCACCTATGTGGTAATTTGTGGGCACTTAGTTTTTGCCAAAGGGGATGACTATACACTTTTTTGCGTTTAGCTTGAGGACATGTCTCTGGCACCAGTTGTCTGTTTCTATGAGGCCCTTTTATAGGATGCTTGTGTCAGCTGGAGGGTCGATTATGGTGCCCAGTTTGCAGTCATCTGCAAACTTGTTCAGCCACAGTCTTTCTGTGTTGGCCTGTACCTCCGAGAAATATATACCAAACAAGGGAGATCCCAGGACTGAGCCTTGTGGGATGCCACTTGTAGCTGGTTTGGGGTCTGACATGGCTCCAGCATTTCTGACCATGTGGGTTCTATCCTTGAGCCAGTTTGCAACCCATCTAGTGACATAGGGGTTTATATTGAAGTTGGTGAGCTTATCTATAATGACCAAGTGGGGTATTGTATGGAAGGCTTTTGCGAGGTCCAGGTAGGCTGTGTGGACCACCTTCCCCTCGTCAATGGCCTTGGTGACTGTTTTAAATGACGCAAGCAGGTTTAAGAGGCAGGATCTGCCGTTAACAAAGCCAAACTGGGTAGGATCCAGTGTCTGTAGGTCCCCAATATCTTTATTTCTGAGGTCCATGATGATCCTTTCCATAGCTTTGCAGACCAAGCTAGTCAGGCTTCTGGGGTGATAGTTTGCCGTATCCATAAAGGCACCACCTTTGTGGAGAGGGACCACTGTTGCTGTACACTGCTCTTTGGGTACATATCCTGTGGTAAGACTGAGATTGAACAGTGGTTTTATGTTTGTGTTCAATTCTTCTTGGGGTTCATGTTGGACACAGCCCAGGACACCGTCTGGTCCCATTGATGCTGTATGTTTTGCTTTGGAGAGGCTGGCTGTTAGCTGAGTATCTGAGATGTCAGGAGGCGAGCACTCTGCTGGGATAGGTATTTGCCCTTTTGGTGGGGAGTGGGGGGGGGAGTTTGCACTGAACCTGTCAGCTCGGATGTTGGCAATGTCTGTGGATTTGGTGTATTGTTTGTCATTTTGGACTAATTCTGAGCATATCTGGTAATTCCCACCCAGGTTCCTACCATAAATAAAGAAAGCCTTGTGATTATCCTTAGTGTCCTGTACAATTTTTATCTCAAAGATGGCCTTAGACGATTTTATGTGTGGCCATAGTTTTTTAATGATACTGATCAGAGATGCCTTCCCTTTTTGGGATTTTTCTCTATCATATAGTAGCTTCCTCCTTGTATTGTATGGTTTGTTTATGGCTGGGGTCCACCAGACAGGATGCCTGCCTTTGGAGGATTGGATCTTGGTTTTATTTGGGATTACATGATCCATGCATTCCTGCAGGTGTTCATGGAATGTGCTTATAAAGGGTTCTGAGATCTGGGCCATATTTTCCACAGGCACAGGGGCTGTGAAGGATTCCACCTCGGTTTGGAGGAGTGTGACATTTGCTTTAGTGAAAATTCTTCACTGTGGTTTTCTGGCCATGGGCTGGGGTCGGGATGTGAATATCCAGTGAGATTACTCTATGGTCTGATCTTACCAGTGAAGGATACACTTCTGGTCTTGGGCATAGAGTCCCCATGTTGGTGATGATCAGGTCCAGTATGTTTTCCCCTCTTGTGGGAGTGGTAGCAAGTTGTTCCATAGCATTTGAGTTTATAAAGTCTAGGAACCTTTGGGCTACGGTGTTGGAGCTAGGGTAATGCTCCCAGTCTATGTTTGGGTAGTTGAAGTCACCCAATATAATGGTGTTTGGGGAGACCTTCATATTTTCATGTGTTCTCCAGTCAGCCAAGTGTGGTTCCTGGGTTTAGGAGGGTGGTCTGTAGCAGGCTATGAACTGGAAGGTGGTTTTATCCACTGTTAGTTGCCAATGGATAGTCTCTGATGCTTCATGCTGTGCCACCAACCTGGGTGTGTGGGTATCTTTGACAAATATTGATACTCACCCTCCTTTTGTAGTTTGTTCCATGTTTTGTGGCTGTAAAGCATGGTATAAGGTGTAACCTGTTAGTGCTAGGGTGCTCTTGGAAGCCTTGAACCAGGTTTCTGTTACTGCACAGATATCAACGTTCTCCATGCTGAGGAGAGTTTGGAGTTCGTGCATCTTGCAGTTTAGACTTCTGGCATTGAGTAGCATTACTTCTAGTTTTTTATCCCTTGTGATACCTATGGAGGTGGGTTTGTCTTTTGAGCCTTACCTGAAAAAGGCACTATGGGGGTGACAAGAGCCTTTGGCAATATCCAAAAGGCCACAGGTGACAGGTGAAAGCCATCCCTAGTGAAGCATCATGTCTTGTCGAGCATGTCATCCCAGGCTGACAGGCATTGGATCCCCTTTCACTGACACCAATACTTAAGCCAATTGTTGTAATTGATCATCTTGTCTTCATATTGTGGCATCATGCTTGGTGAGGGTAGGATGATTCTCAAGGTCATCAAGTTTGCATATACTACATGGTGGTAAATGCTGTTTAGCACTACCTTACATTGCTTAACACATGGCAATCATGCCTCAAGTGGTGCTGCTGGGCTGCCTATGTCGGCTGCACATACTACACTCCCTGCACATGTTTGAAAGCAGGTTGTGTCAACTTAGGCATCCCTTTCACTATATGTGGGAGTCAGAGAGAGGTATCATTGCCAAGGCATACTGGGCATGCCTCCTTCTGCCTACTGGGGCAGGCTCAGGTTGTTCCTCCTCTGAGTCACGCTCTGCCTGTGATGGCCTTGGCAATGGTGGGGGGCTGTTTGGCCCAGGCCTATGCTGGTCCTGCTGCAGCTGTGTTTGCAGAATCATATTATGTAGCATGGCACATACCGTGACAATTTGGGTACATGTAGTTGGTGAGTATTGCAAGGCTCCACTAGATGTGTCCAGGCACTGGAACCATGACTTGAGCAACCCAAACACACGCTCGATTACATTTCGTGTTTGTGCATGTGCCTCATTATGGCGTTCCTGTTCAGGTATGTGTGTGTTTCTGATGGGTGTCATCAGCCACGGCTCCAGTGCATAGCCAGCATCCCCCACTAGGTGACCATGTGGGATGTCCCCATTGGCAAATGTCTGGTACAGCTGCATCAGATGCCAGATATGGGAATCATGGTAGCTTCCAGGGCAGCCAGCACACACATTCATTATTATGCCCTGGGCATCACACACGACCTGACAGTTGATGGAGGGGAAGCCCTTGCGGTTAATGTAGGCCCTACCCCGCTCACTGGCTGGTGCTTTGATGCATATATGCGTGCAGTCTATTGCACCCACTACCTCAGGGTATTCTGCTATTTGCTGGAAGAGACGCATATTGCTGGCCAATACCTCATGGGGATTGGGGAAATATACATGATTACCGACATGTGCTGACATGGCATCCAGGAACTGGTGCAGTACCCTGGATGCTGATGCCTGTGATATCCCCATCATATCACCAGTTGGTCTCTGGAAGATACCTGTTGGTAGTATTCTTAGGCCAACACATACCTTGGTTTCCACTGGGATGGGTTCCCCTCTGTTGGTTCTGTGTGTGAGGCGTGGCCTGCAGAGCTCAACAATTTGCTGCAGGAGGTCTCTGTCCACTCTATAGCGCTCCACTATCTCCAGCTCATGTAACCCCTAGTAGGTGACCCTGGGCCTGTACACTCTTCTCTGTCTCTTCACTGTGGGTTGTCCAGCAGCATTTGCATTGTCACCACCCTCAGCATGTTGCATATGTCGCCTTATAACAGCAATGGCAGCCCCTAGCATTTTTTGTCTGAGTGAAGCTTTTTCAGTTTTCACTTCTAGTAGATTACTCCAGTGTTGCAGTGTCTCTTGAGAGAAACAAATTGCACTGTTGTTTGCAGAGTTTTAAGTGCTGGGATGGGCTAGTGTTCTGCCTGTGTAATTGCCTGATTCCAATTGTTTGCACCTGCTAGCTCTACTAGTATTCCCTGGTAGCTTCCTACTATCTGTTGTGCTTCCTTTTTCCTTTCTGTTTCCTCGGGGGGAGTGACGCGCATACAAGCGCAAACACGCTCACAGCAGCTCACACGCGCGCACACATGCTTAGACGGACTAATACTTGCTTATTCAGGTTATAACGTGCGCACACCAGCGCAAACGCGCTTACAGGTCTTTAAACAGCCTTATACATGCTTACTCCGGCTTAAACGCGCACACTCATGCTTCCACGCGCGCACTCTGTCTTACTCGAGTTTACAGGTACGCACACGCTCGCATACCCGCTCAGCAAGAAACTTTGGTGTTATCCACAGTATACACATTCCATTTCTTGGCTTTCCCTGGCCTACCTGTTGACACACCTCTTTCCATGATGTATGACTGAGAGCTAACACATGCCACTCTGCTTCAATGAGCTTCACTACTTTCATGCATACCCCCCTTGTGATGTCACCTATCTCCTACTCTGTTACTCCCCATATCCTTCTCCTACACTCCACTGACTGTGCTCATTTGCTATGTAAAAGTGCAATTCACTATCCTAACACTCATTTACATAGGATTGCCTACTAATGCTTGGTTACATGTCTTAGACTGGGGTTCTCCCCTTAGCAACCCCTACTCGGTGGCCATGTTGTCTGCAGCCTGCTATTCCCTTATATTGTAATTTAACAATTTTCATAAGTTCCACGTTTGTGGCTTTTATTTTCTTATTTTATGGTTTTTATAGTGCACCCCATTTGCGCGGTGCTGCGCTACGCTTAAACATCGGAAATCGCCGAAAAAAAAAAGTATTTTTATTTTAATTTTGCATCTGGGAACAATTCCAATGGCCGTATATTTGGCCATTGGCATGCTTCCTCAACCATATGCAACCTTTATTTGGAGCTGACAAGGCTCCATTGTGCTATTTGCAGAATGGTACTCAGTTGTCAACTGAGTACATTTCTGCAACTACCACGGCTCCTACTTGGACAGGTTTGTGCTTCCTGGATCGCAAATTTACCTCATTTGCATGCCTTTCAGCTGCAAATGAGGTAATTTGCATATCCCAGCCCTGCCCGTGTAGGAGATGTTTTAGGAGCTCTCTTACACGCCCCTACAGGCTGTTCCTGGATCGCTCATCGGACATGATGGCTGCATGGAGTCTTACTCTACTCGTACACTCCGTGCAAGCCATCGTGAATCCGGCCCCATATCAGACCATAGAAACAGGGAGGATTAAACTTTCCTGATATAGAAACATATATAAAAGCATCAATATCTAAAACAATCTTAGATTGGTTAAGTCCAAATTACTCTGCAAATTGGATAAAATTACTAACTGTAATATCAATAAATGAATTTGATTTACAAAAAAATTCCAAATAACAGATAAAAACAATTTGCCATGGCACATATTATGTATTAGTATGCAATATAACATAACTAAACCCACTAAAACTCGTATGATTAATTATTACATTCACTCATTTAGGAAAATTATTAATGCAAATATAGATTTAAAAATCTGGTTTGATCTTTTAACACCATTTATAGTCACAAAGAACTTTCCACATAAATATATAGAGAAATTATTAATTCCTGGGAATAGAAAGGATTTGTTTGTCGGCTCGAATGGATCAAAGAACTAAAAGTTTTAGATATACAAGTAATAAAAACAAAATACAAAATTCCACAACAGGACTGGCTAACTTTACAATGTATTCTGTCATATTTGCAAGATTTAAGTAGAATGATTAACAATTCTTCATTTAAAGAAGTACCTAAATTTATGAAATACATATATGAAATTATATATAATGACTTTGACATGGGAAACAGTATTTCAAAATTTTACAAAATATTGATAAACTATAAAGCAACACCCAAAACCTCATATTGGAAATATATAACAAAAAGACACTCAATACAGTTAACGGAAGATATTAAAACAAATATCTTATTATCAATGAAATATACATCCTTTACATAATACTGGAAAGTTTTTAATTGGAAATGCTTGCACAGAGCATTCTCAACCTCAGACAGAATCAATAAAATTAGTTCTTCCATAAAAAGAATGTGTTGGAGATGTGAACAAGCACACAGTGCAGATTGGAACCACATTTTCTTTGACTGTATTAAAATTAGGCCATTTTGGAATGGTATTAATAACTTTCTACAAGCTTTATTTAATGAATCATTTTATTTAACTAAAGCTCTTGTATTATTAAATGTGAACGAAGGTCCTCATTTGAATAGGACAAACATGTATCTAGTATGGACTATACTTGCAATTTCAAGGAAGTGTATAACAAAAAGATAGAATACAAACACAATACCAACTTTGGAAGACTTCTACAGCCTACTGAAGACCACAGCATTATTGGAAATTAAAATTAAAGAACTAAGAATTTATCCAAAGTAATTTATCAACAACCCTTGGGGAAAAGTCTTATCATTGATTGACACTATACAATAATTGATCAGACACTCTGATAATGGATTGGACATACTTAGAAAGTAACTGTATACATTAAAATCTGTTATTGTGTCAGGCTAATGCAAGTAGTGTACATAGTTATTTAAGATACAATGTAGAAATACTATGTAATTCATTCAAATGTATTTAAAAAATAAAAAAAATTTGGGGGAAAAAGAATATTTGTGTCATAACTGAACAGTTGTACAGCAACAGGGACTGTATCAGCAGAACTGTCTGAATGATATGAGGATGGGAATTGACATGTATGTCAGTCTTCACTGACATAAAACCTTGCATCATAACAGTGTTACCCAGAGAAATGCAGATAAACTGTGGAACAGAAAGAAAATATGGGCCAAACACCTGGACAGTCTTCAAACAGCCTGTCAGTGGAGAGGTATGCTAACAGCCCTTCAGTGCAATGAATCTGGAACAAGTCAGACAAAATGGGGGGACAAACGCATGACAATAGAGACATATCCAAATGATGCAAGTAGATCAGCTGGGAATGTTGTTGTAGTAACGATGTTCCTGCTAACATATATTAACAGAAATATCACCTTAGTGCATTTTATAGTTAATGCCCGGAAGCCAAAAGAAAGAACCAACTTAACAGTTACAAGTGTACATAATCTGAGAATTGTGCTACTGTGCTGTGGAGATTCTATACATAACTATTGAAGGCCTTGTGGTTGTCTTCACTGTCTGCTGCAATCATGTTTTCATAGCTACGTTTACAAGATTTGATGAGAGATCTCAACCTTTGGTTGAGGCTGATAAGGGAGTATTTCCAGTCTTGGGACTTCACCTTATTCCACATCAATTTCCTCCTTTTGTTGTAGAGTTTGTTTATGGCAGGGGACCACCAGATTGGCTTCCTTTTTTCTGAGGAGAGCATCTTGGTTGTATTGCGTATGGCGAGATCTATGCATTTGTGTATGCGTTCATACAGTGCATTGTTGTAAGATTCTGCAGTCATGCAACTAGTCTCCATCTGCATGGGTGCTATGCAGTTAGCCACCTCTGTTTGTAGGTGCCCAGAGTTAGCTTTGGAGAAGATTTCATGGTGGTTACCTTTGTGGGGTGGTGGGAGGGATGTGGATTTCCAAGGTGATTACTTTATGTTAGTATCTAACCAGGGAGGAGTTGACTATTGGTGTAGAGCAACGTTTGCCCATGTTAGTAATGACCAGGTCGAGGATGTTGCTACCTCTAGTGGGAGTAAGAATGAGCATGTCCATGGCATTGGAATTAATGAATTCCAGAAAGCATTGGCCAAGTGTATTGGTACATGACCAGTTTTTCCAGTTAATGGTGGGGTAGTTGATGTTGGCCAGTATGAGAGTGTTGGATTGGAACCTAATAATCTCCAGGGTACTTAGGAATGGGGAGTGTGAGTCTTGGGCCATGTTTGTGGACCTACAGCAGGCTATGACCTGTATTGCTGTCTTACCCAATGTTAGCTGCACCTGAATTTTCTCAGATGCATTATGTTGCACTAACAGTCTGTAGGTGTGCGCATCCTTTATGAATATTGAAACACCACCACCTTTGCAGCTTCAGTCCATGTTGTAGGCCAAACAGGTGTGGAATGAGTGATAGCCTGGTAATGCAGGTGTGCTTCCTGCTGCCTTGAACCAGTTCTCTGTTACAGCACAAATGTTGATGTACTCCGGTTTAAGGATTGCTTTGTGCGAGTGCATTTTTACATGTAAATCTCTAGTGTAACAGTGGTAATGTGGTCTTTGGAACACTGCCTAAAAAAGCCACTATAGGGGTAGCAAGAGCCTTGGCCAGTATCTGGAAGCCCAGGGGTGACAGATGTAGGTCATCTCTGGCAAAGGATCACGGTCTGTCAAATATGTCATCCCAGGCACACAAATAGTGGATCCCCTTAAAATGATACCAGAAATGTAGCCTATTGTTGAAATCAATCATTTTCAGCTTGTATTGTGGTATTATTCTGGGTGATGATAGGATGCTGCTCAGGGCTAGGGTCGTACCCATCTGGGCTACATAGTTGGAGAGCTCCTCCATGTCTGTTTCCATATAGTCCAGGGAGGCCCGTCTCAGGTCATTCACACCCACATGTACAATGACAGAGTCATATGTGTACCTGTTGTTGAGGGACTTCAGTGTGTGTGTTATGTGGCAGATCCTGGTGCCTGACAGGCAGCTGACTGTCGCTTTCTCCTTTTTCAACCTAGTGGGTGGGACATCACTGTTCCTCACTATCAAGTTAACACTGCCTAGTGTTTTGGCCATGCTGTTTTGCCTTAAGAGCTTTGGTTGACTGGCACACTGTTTAGGAGACATTTGTGTCTTGTGATTAGTGTTGTGTGGTGGTGGTGGAGAGCATGTCTGCCTTGGAGGTCTCTACTGTTTGTGCAGCTTTTTATTGAGAGCCTCCGCAAAGGTGGGTGCATTGTTTGTGTTTGTATATGAAGGCAGTGCTGGTGTGTGTTTTGGAGGGCTATGTATTCCATGTAGTGTGGTGCAAGTGTTGACCATCTCCTCTTGACCAGCTATTCTGGTCTTGGCTGGAGAGTGTGTGGCTTCCAATTTTGATATATAACTTGCAAGTATGAGTGTAGAGAGGTAAGAGGTGAGGGGTGTCAGTGTACATGAAGCAGTTGCTACATTGCCTCAGGATGGCCAAGTTTAGCAAGTTAATAGGTGAAAGCACAGGGAACTGACCTGTAGACATGCCTGGAGGGGTGGACCCCTTCTTTTCTCCATCTTTATCAACGACCTTTATTCAGTCATCCCAGCTGCTACCTGCATTCAATATACGGATGACTCCAACTTGATTTGTTCTGATACCTCACCAGCTACTTTATTCACATTAACCCAAAATAACTTCAATACAGTCGACAAATGGCTCTCCAATTGACATCTAATTCTAAACCCCAACAAAATGAAGCTGCTCCTCTTCTACCCCACACACAGGACCCCCCTGCCATCCTTCAACATAACCACTAACAATGGCATTATCATCTCCCCAGAAGCCCAAACTAAACTACTGGGTGTCATAGTTGATAACAACCTGAAGTTTGATGGGCATATCAATCAAACTATCAAAACCATTATTAAAAAACTTGGTTTTCTTTACAGAATCAAACCTTGCCTTACCCCGCTTGCTAGAACTGCAATTGCCCATTCCCATCTACTATCAACTCTTCTCTATGCCTCACCTCTATTCTCCAACTTTAACAAAACAGATCTTAATAAACTATCATCCTGCTATAACCACACTCACAGATTTGCTACTGGCGCAGCCTACCGGACATACCACTGTCACAACCTAAATCGCCTAGGATGGCTTGAACTGCCTAGCCTACTGCAGTCCAACCAGCTAATAGTGGCACATAAAGTCCTATACCAACCAGAAAATGCACCTGCACTAAAAAATATTATCAGCCCCTACACCAGCACCCGGCCACTGTGATCATTCACTAGACTCCTAGTTCAAACATACAAATCCAACTACTCAGCTAGGAACTCTCTGTTTGCCAACTCTGTTGAAAAAACATGGAACAGACTCCCAGCTGACTTGACCCTAGAACCCTCACTAACTTGATTCAAAAACAAACTCAAGAATTACTTCAAATCTCATTGGTTATGTCCTTGCACTAACCCCGATTAGTGACCTCTCTATTACTTAGGTGCCGTACCTTTAACTACTTCTTTTTTCGACCACACCATTTCAGGAAGGGTCAATTGTATAACTTCTGCTCAATGTGTCTTAATCCTGAATGTAATGTTATGTATATATAACTTTGAAAATAATGTTATGTTTTGTAAAGTGTTTTATAATAAGTTAGTACTATATGTGCTAAATGCTGGTATTGCTTAAGACTGTAATCTGCTTGAAACTAGCATTTACTAAATGTTCAATGTGTATTATTACCTTGGAGCTTTTCTCCTCGGGCCTCCACTGAAAATGGACATATATCCAGTTGGACTATCCGGGTCAACAAATGTAAAATAAAAATAAAAATCAATAAAAAATAAATAATTATTGGAGCTGTTTCCTAGTAGAACACTTAGTGCTGTTAGCACTTTTGTGTGATAAAATACTTGCTACAAGACATCTGGTAAAGTACTAAAGTAATAAGCTATTGAAAGTGCAGGAGAAGAGAGAACTAGCATGTCTAAGTGAGAAATTGAGGAGCAGACTTGAGCAACACTCAGAAGCTAACATACAGTCCTGGATACAGCAAATATGTATCTGGACTAGACTAGTTACAGGAAAGGTAATTAATTAGTACTATTTTAATCGTCAAATGTCTGGTATATTATATTTGTCTCCATGGTAGTGTAGCTGGTGTATGATGGATGTGTGAGTGCATATTACATGTGCAGCCACCCATGTATACACGTGTCCCATACAGTAGACTCACACTCCTTGCTACTGTAATGACAGCACATATAGGCATGTTATGTAAAGGAAATAATATACACCTGGCCTGCAACAAAATATACAGCCCTTGCAGGTCTTGAGCCCAGGAACCTGTACACAATAGTCAAAAAGCATATAACCTCTAAGCCATCTGAGCTGTACTATTTTGTGATGTTTTCAACCATAGCATGCAGTGCAGTCAGTTTATCATAGGGAATATAGACTGTGGAATCAATAATTATTTAGTTGTCAATAACTTGCAGCACTGTCAGAGTCAAGAACATCTTAGTACAATTCTGGACCACGCCAGATGAAGTTGGGGGACCAGTCTACAGACATGCAAACACATTGGTAATGATACAAAGGGACCCATGCCATTGACATGTGTTGCCCCCCCTACACAGTACAACTAATAAGTACACAGTACAGTGCTACAAAATCAGGATAGGCCATACACAATGGCCAGACATACACTGAACTATTAGCAATATAACTAAAATGACTGAAGATAGTAAAACAACAGACAACCAGCCATCAATACACACAAATGTTTTAATGTGTTTTGCTGTCAATTATTACAACATTACAAAACATATTTGCCTTAAATATAAGGAAGCAATATACACAATTACATATGTTCTTAAACAGCCTCCAATTACAATCCTAAATTAACCCCCTAGGAGATACATTATCAAATGCTACAATGTAAATTGATTCTTCACATAGCAATGGTTCTGTTATATGTGTTTGATCAAACTGGGAAACAGACCTTTTCCAGAAAAGTACATTGTAACCCACGACAGTCCCCATGGTGAAATGTATGAAATGTAACAGCTATAGAATGTTTGTCCATGTAATAACTAATATGTCTCACATGTTCTAACAGACTGATTCTAAAGCGTGTCCTACTATTCCGCAGACCCACCTTTTGATTGTACAGGGTTCTACATGCTGTCGAGCCTTTGCACTCATATGTATGGGACCTACCTGTGTCTTATTCCGCAACATCACTGGGATGATGGCAGGAATGTCAGCACTAAATACTGATAGACCATACCTATCAGCCTTCTACTACATGACAACTGGACAAAGCCTGCCATATAAATGTAGTACAGAGGTCCAAACACAGGGTCATATTTGAAATATTGCTGTTATACACTGGGAAAGTTGCTGGTGTTACAGGGTTGGTTGCAACATCTCTATTCTGAGAGATATGAAGTCAGAAACTCAAATGTACATTGCCATTTACTGGCAGCAATGACCAGAGTATGGTACTGATTTGCCAAGGACAACACTTGGCTGGGTAACACACCAAACATAACAGACAAACCTCTGGGCATTATGTGGATAGGCCTACAGTTCCATGCAGAAGTAGCATGTACACACAAAGCCCATAAAACTAGCAGCATTCACACCATATAACAGCAATACTCACATTTGGTCCCTAAGTCTGTAACCTTCTCCACCATTTAGTTGGCCTGTCTCCACAAGTCTTGTTGTAAGAGTTATTCCCACTTACTGTGTGTAACACTCAGTAACCATACACCTCCAGGATGTGTTCCTCACAACCAAGACAAAGGGACAATGCCCACATTAAGTACTCAAATATAGGAGTGTGTTGCCATGACATTGGCTATTGGAAAAACTACCCAGCTGCTCTGCATGCAATTAGGAATTAGTGGTGAACACCAATTGGTGCACAGACCATCACCTGGTCAAGAGCATTACCTACAAAGGGCATGCAGACACCAATTCCAAACATCTGTCTACCAGTACTCCAGGTTGAGAAACAAAAAGACATGGAGCAACCTTCTGATACAACCCAGTGCAGTGTGAAATAATAAAAAGGTATGTGAAACAAGTCAGCATATAAGTGAATGTAGTATGTGTATGTGTTTTTCTAATAATAGGAATAGGATTTTGAAAGATTTATGTTTGAGCAAGACTTGCTGTAGTGATGTCCTGCTAAACAGCACCTATGGCCATAGCATCTGCCTCTCTCTGCTGTGACATAGAACACATCTTAGGACCTTAACTCACCCCAGAAAAGGACAGCTCACATATGACAAACACTGGAGTGTCTGTCAAACACTACTGACTGTGCCACTGCTAGGCCAGATACAGGGATATTGTACATATCCATATGCCACCTGTGACTATGAGTATGATACACATTTGTTGTGTAAATCTAAGAGAACTATATAGTGTGTATACACCTTCCATTGCCAGAGAATAGGCAGATTCCACACATGTGAATGGACAGAGGTGCTCATAGGTGAACTGCTGCCCATCATGACCTGCCACAAGTGCCACACCAGGTGTCACCAAACGCATGTTTTGGACTGTCATGGAGGCACAGGCACATGTCAAATCTAACACTGGACATATTCTCAGGGTCACAAATGCAACTCTTCATTCTGTGTGTGACAACATCCTTGATCTTGGAGATGCCCACTGCTGTTATGCTGAGGTCATTGACGGTTGGGTGAGATGGTGGCAATCGTCGACTGTGGGATGTCTGTGCCATAGCATGTGGCGGGAGTTAGGCATCAGCCATGTGGACTTAGGACACCACATGTGCTGGGAGCACAATGGTGTAAAACTGTAAACCATGGTCACATTTATCACTCAAACACACACAGTCAGAATACTGATCTCACACATAAACCTACGCACTTGGCACGACTGAGATTAGAACCACTACCTACCTAGGTCTTGCTATTCAAGTGCTCTGCATTTATTGCACACACTACAGAGAAAGTAGGGTGATATGTGCTCCACAGTTCCTCTAAGGTGAACAGCATCCACTGGCCTTGCACAGTATGGCAATGGGAGATGTCTCGGGTGAGAATGGCCAGGAAATACTATCATCTACAGAAATATACACAATGACCAACACAGATACAGCCATACACACATTTGCCACACCTCCGGTTAGCAGCACTGCCTATCTCATCATTCAGTCCATACTGTTACAGAGTTTTGGCACATAGCACATGCCTTATTGGGCTGAAGAGTGTCATCAGTTACCTGTATGGTCAATGGTGACAGCAGTCCTCATACAGTGGACCTAAAATATTACACCCAGCACCCCACCCACATTGGATATAGTACTCACTCATACCCATGATAATGCTATGACAAACCCACAATCACACATTTACCAGGAATGAGATTCAAACCTTTGCCTAACTATCTAATTAATGCTATTACACTGATATGCATTTATCGCACGTACCACAGAGCTAGTAGGGTGAAGATTGTTTCATGGCTCTCCTAAGGTGAGCAACATCACCATCCCTTGTAATGTATAGCAATTTGCAGTGCATTTGGAGAATAGGGCCTCAGAATGCTCTCTCCTACACATATGCACACTCACACACACTTGCAAACACATACACACACACACATACATATGCTAGGACTTAGAGGGTAAACCACATCTGTCTACTCATTGGTAGAACAGTGCCATGCTGGTACTGCAAGCTCAAGGTAGCCCATAGGGTGAAGAGTGTCACAAGGTATCTTTACAGTGCAGTAAAGCAGCAGCCCTTTCTAAGTATAGTAATGGGAGGTGTAGTGGGTCAGAAGGTCCTCAAAGTATTTTCAACTACAAGTGTACAAACTTACAAACACTGTTATACTCAGTAATGCACACAGACACATTTGTCAGTACTGAGGTCCATTGGTGCAGGTGTCCCTGGGTGTGTACTAGGCTAATGTCCATGGACGTATGAGAAGAGTAGGGCATGTGAGTAATCTGGTATCATGGCACCTGACATTTGTCAACATGCCATCTATCAACTACTGCCACTTGAGTGATCCCCAGGGTGACAGTTATATTCATCATCCACTCATCTGAATTTCTCTTGAAGAGGGCCGGAGGACTGCTTTGATTTGCATGTATGCAACATATATCACATGATGTGGCCAGTGTCTGGGCTATGGACCTGTCCCCAAGCATGTTCTGTTGAATGTGGTAATGCGATTGAGGTATCCATGGCATGTGGTGCATACAGATTGGGGTTTCCTAGCTGTGGCATTTGTAATACAGCTGGGCAGATATAGCATTGTCAGTCAAGCAGAGATTGCCTGTAAGTGGCCAAGATGTCACTGGGAATGCTTGGAGGTTTTGGCCTCTTTCCATATCAGACAGTTGTTTCATGGCTATGGTCGTACATGTCAGGTACGCTTGCAGCCTACCCAGTTCTTGAAGGTGTCTACTGAGTTACATGGCAAATGGGCCATTGGACCCGCTGATTGGCCTAATGAGTGGGGAGTAGAGGGAGACATTGACCTCTTCATTCCTGGATGACACACCCTTAGTTATGCAATGTGCCACATGGAAGGACTTTCTGTCCACAGTGGCAGTGTGGTGGTCAGAAGAGAGGGTGCTGTCAAGCTGTGTTCACAGACCTCCTATAAGCACATCTGTCTCCATTGGACTACCACTGATGTGGTCATTTGCAGACAACACATTGATTCAGCAGGGGATTGGGACACATTTCTTGACATTGAGACTAAGGCCCAGTGTTTTGACAACAGTTGGAGGTGTCAATGGCGACTTTATGCAGGATGTTAACATACTCTGGGGATGTAAACAGAGCCCCCAATTAGCAATTGTCTGCAAACATTGTTTACCACAGTTCATTCCTGTTGGGCTGGATATCAGAGCCACACACAACACACAAGACTGGACACAGGACAAGAATATGTGGTACTCCACACATGACTGTTTGGCAGTCTGACACCACTCATGACTGTTTTGCAGTCTGACATGGAGTCCACTGCTTTCAAACTGTGAGATCCATCTTTGAGCCAGTTTGCAGGCCACTTAGTGACATAGGGATTAATGAATAGATGAGTGTGTTTGCATATGATTCCTGAGTGTGGAATTGTATCACAGGACTACAAGGGCCACATATCTTGTTTTGGATTTCATATTATTCTATAGTAATATCACATGACAGATTATAGGACTGAAGAGTGTCCACAGCTACCACAAAAGTGGGCCCTGTACAGTGGATATTTGGTAGTTTGTTGGGTGGACCACACAAAAGTGTAGCAAAACCCACCCCCAATGGATCACAATGTCAATGACACAACCACAGAGACACACACACTTGACAGGAATAAGATTCACACCCCTAACTAACTGCACTATAGTATTACAGATTTATCAGACACGCCATAATGCTTACATATTTGAGAGCTGTCCAAAGGTAACTTTAAAGGTGAGTGATATCAGCAGCAGTGATAAAGGAGGGGAAAGGAAGTGGAGTAAGTACCAATGACCTCAAAATCATGTCTTTACAACTACATACACTCTCACACAAACACACATTTACATTTGCCAGGACTGAAACTAGAATTCCTACCTAACTAGTTTACTGCACTATAGTATTATGCATTTATCAGACACACCACAAAGCTTACATATTTGAAAGTTGTCCAAACGTGTCTTTAAAGGTGAGTGACAGCAGCAGTGATAAAGGAGGGGAAAGGGAAGTGTAATAAGTGCCAATGGTCTCAAAATCACATCTCTACAACTACAGACACTCTCACACAAACAAACACACCTTTACATTTGCCAGGACCGAGATTAGAACTCCTACCTAACTGCATTATAGTATTAAACATTTATCAGACACATCACAAAGCGTAAGAGCTGTCCAAAGGTATATTTAAAGGTGAGTGACATCAGCAGCAGTGATAAAGGAGGGCAATGTGAAATGGAGTGAGTGGGAATGGCCTCAAAATCATTCACCTGCAAACACAGACACACCTTTACATTTGACAGGACTGTGATTATGATTGCTACATAAACAGTTATTGGTACTCTACTGCTACACAGTTATCACAAGCACAACAGAGCCTATAGGGCTGAGGGCTAACAAAAGGAATTTGTACAGTGACTGACTGCAGCACATGTTCTGATATTGGGTAATGGGATGTGTACTGGGTGGGGATGGAGTAAGAATAAAACAGTAATTTCTTCACACACACACACACACACACACACACACACACACACACACACACACACACACACACACACGCACACACACACTCAGTTGCACGGACCAAGATTTGGAACTCTACATATCTACTCATTTGCTTTAGTAAACCATGCATTTATCATATGCAGTATTAAGCTTACAAATCTGAGGCTTGTCCAAAGGTACATCTAAGGTGACATACATCAGCAGATAGTGTAGAGTGAGGCTATGGGATGTGTACTGGGTGGGAAAGGCTTCATAATGGTACTGTCTCTCTCACTGTCTGTGTCTCTCTTCCCCATGTGTATGTGTGTGTATGTTTGAATTATTGTAGTATATTGGCCTTAGATATGTGTGCGTATCACACAAAACAGATGGAGATTTACTACATATCTGCCACCTACAGCTGCTGTGGGTTTTCCTGTCCAGTGTGTGTGTGTGTGTGTGTGTGTGTGTGTGTGTGTGTGTGTGTGTGTGTGTGTGTGTGTGTGTGTGTGTGTGAAGACCAAACAGTTTACATTTTGGTGTGTGTGCACGGACATCTGCAGATAACAGATATCTATGGTCCACTGTGGTGTTAGACATGGGCTTTATTTCTTTTAGTATAGGAGCATGCCCAATATGACCTTCTATATTTCTTATGGGAATCCATTCCAGGGAGAGTTGTACTTCAGTCCAGGGTTTTGTGTGCTACAGCTACACCTAGCAAGCTATTTTTGCAGGATATCTGTAGATAGGTTGCCAGTATGGAGCCACAATTGGTCCAAACATGGGGGGATACTGTGTGTAACTAAGTTTCCTATTACTGTCTGTATTGCTTATGTAACATGTTCTGTTTTAGTTTTTGGGCATATGTACTGTTTTACAGTGTAATGTATTGTGTCATCAACTACTGACAGACATCATTGTTTGCTCACAGTTGTTTACCAGGGAAATACAAGAGCAATGAAGCAGAGACAAATATTGTGAGGCAAAGACTAGACATTGTGGCACAATCCTGCCATTGTGGAGGGGTGGCTACAGACAATTGAGTGATGGGCCAGTGTAAATGGTCCAGGACTTTGGTGCTATGCTGGCTGGGGGTCCCCTTCTTATGCATTTCTCAACTTGAATTGCCATATCCTGCTGTGGGCATACCTCTCAGCTGTACAGATTTGGCCAGGTTATCCAAAGGCAGGGCTCATTTATCTGGTCAATTTCCCTTCACATTCTGGTTTACAAGCAGGTCTGTGGTTATGCATTCATGGGTTTGCAGTCAGGGGGAAGTGTGAGATGACATTTGAGTTTCAGACTTCACACACTCCATGGTATACATGCTTTTATGCCCCCCCCCCCAGTAATGCTATCCTCTTCCCAACAGTATGGGAGCAATACCTCAGATGTATTTCTATAGTTTGACCTTTAGCACAGCAGTATTTATGTCTTGGTCCACAATTCTTGCACTAGGACATGGAGAGGTATGCTACTGGCATTTTGACAGCATGGCCTTGCATTTGTTTTCTGCTTAATGTGTTATGTTGTTAGTTAGGACCCTATGCCATTCTGTATGATGGCACTGTGGGTAAAGCATATGATGGCACTATGGGTGAGCCATGGGCATTTGCCAGAGGCCTGTAGGCCACATGAGAGTGATGCAGGCCACTGCATTTTGTCAGTCATAAGTTAACAGGCTGCAAGCCAGTGGATTCCCCTGATGTGACATGGGCAAGTGGATGAGGTGTTCCTGGCAATCCTTCTAGTTCATAGTGATGCATCAGTCTGGATGTGTGCAGGGTGCTTCTTACAGCTAGGGACACACCCACATGGGACACCATTTCAGCATGCTGCATCCTGTGTGTTTTCCATAAAAGATGTGCTGATTATGACATCATTCCCAACAGCAAGGATATGACTGATGAAATACCTGTGGCTGTTGGGGGGGGGGTGGACTCAGTGCATGTGTGATATGGAAGCTTATGGCACCTGACTCAGAGATATAACTGGGACCTCCTCCTTCTCCTGCCTTGTATGTGGACATCAGCAGTGTGTCATTACTTTATAACTGTGGCTTTTGTGGACTGCCAGTGATTGGGCAGATGACCAGTATCCAATATTAGAGGGAAAACTAACATGATGCTAACCTCTATATTTAATTCCAAAGGTGTGTGCAGTTCAGAGTTACTTTCTAGGCACTGCGTAGAGTACTTCCACCTGTGTACTGTTTCTATGTATGGACCCCTGTTGCTCTCCTGTCCAGCTTTCTGTCAGTGACACATACTGATATCTGGACAGTGACTGTGTACAACTAGCAACATAGGTGTAGCTAGGAAGCAGATTGGTTGGCACTGTAGTTGTTGGAACATGGCCCTGTCAACCACAGTACTGTACCTAGGCCACTGAGACACAACATCCAAGCCTACATGCTGTCCACTTCCATACAATATTAAACACTCACAAAAAATTGGCACACTGACCACTGCATATAGTGGACATGCATCAGTTATCATGTTGATTGGGACAGCTCAGGCAATCTGTGCCCCACTAATATTACTCTACAAACTTACATGTTACTGCCATTTATACATGTGGTTGGGGGGGGGCATACCTGACAACTTTACACATTTGCCCTGACTGCACTGGTATTTCAGTTATACTCTGATTGCTTCCATTTAGTATTGTACTGTGCCCTATCTTGCAGAATGGAGGCATATCAGTAAAGTACACAAGTTAGATTGTAATGGCATACATATCAGTTTCAAACTTCTTACTCTTCAGAAATATACTGCAACTGCTGGACCTGTTGTAGTATGTCTGTGTAGATCTGTAGGGGGGCTGCTCACCATTGCCAGCATTTGTGGAGCTTTGCCTGACCTTTATTTCCTGTCATCTACACCTGTCCTGCTGGGTGAGGCTGGGGGGGGGGTGCGTTTGGGAACACTCATTGACATCCATGGGTGTGACCTGTGGACACCCACAGTTAGTTGAGCCACCACATGTACTGCAGTGGGAGTTGTCACCTTGAGTACTACTGTCTAGTATGATGACAACAGTATTTGTTATGGATTTCATGCTGTCCCATATAGCTGTCAGCTATCTGCTGCTATCCCATTTGGCCACCCAATTCCCTTGCATGCTTGCATCCATAGCATAGATATAATGATCAGAACATACTACTCCATTCAGTAATTGATAGTAAGGGTGACTTACCTTGTGCCTGGGGCAGTACTGAGGATGGTGCTGGAGGGCTGACTATGTGGGACGCACACAGTACATTCCCTCTACATGGTAAAGCACAGATAGTGTCATGTTTGGCATCCCTTTTACTGTATGTGTAGTTGGAGAGAGGCATCAGTCCCTGGGTCCCTACAGTGCCAGTGTGTGTGCTATGCATTGCCACCTTGCCAAGGCATAGGCATACTGCACATGCCTCTGTCTGCCTCTAGGGGCAGGCTCAGGAAGCTCCTCTTCCAAGTTCCTCTGTGCCTGTGGTGACCTTGGCAATGGTGGAGGGCTGTGTGGCCCTTTCCCGTGTTGTTCTTGCTGCAGCTGTTTCTGCAGGATCATATTGTGTGGCATGATACATACTATGAACATTTGTCCACATGTAGCTGGAGAGTACTGCAAGGCTCCACCGGATATGTCAAGGCAGCGGAACCGTGACTTGAGCATCCCAAACACACACACTCTACAATTATGCTGGTTTGTCCGTGTGCCTCATTATGATGTTCTTATTTGGGTGTGTGTGTGTGCACTTCTGATGGGTGTCATCAGCCACGGCTCCAGTGCATAGCCAACATCCCCTAGTAGATGGCCATATGGGATGTCCCCGCTGGCAAATGCCTGATACAACTGTGAGCAATGCCAGATGTGGGAGTTGTGATAACTTCCAGAACTGCCAGCACACACATTCATGATAATGCCCTGGGCATCGCACATGACCTGGCAGTTGATGGAGGGGAAGCCCTTGCGGTTTATGTAGACCCTACCCTGCTCACCAGGTGGTGCTTTGATGTGGATGTGCATGCAGTCTATAGCACCAACTACCTCAAGGTATTCTGCTATACTGTGGAAAAGACGCATACTTCTGGTCAATGCCTCATGGGTGGTGGGGAAATAAATGTGCTCATTGGCACCCTGGATGATAATGCCTGTGAGACCCCCATGATATCCCCAGTTGGTCTTTGGAAGGTACCTCTGGCTAGTATTCTTAAGCCTAGACATACCTTGGTATCCACTGGGATGGGTTCCCCTCTATTAGTTTTGTGTGTGAGGCATGGCTGGCACAGCTCACCGATTTGCTGTAGAATGTCCCTGTCTACCCTATAGCACTCCACTATCTCCAGCTCATGTAGGCCTTGGTAGGTTACCCTGGGTCTGTACACTCTTCTCCTCCTCCTCACTGTGGGTCAGTTGTCAGCTTTCTCCTCCTCACCACCCTCAGTCTCTGGCACATATTGCTGGAGTAAAGCAGCAGCAGCCACTAACATTTTTAGTTTTGCCAGTTGAAAATCCCCCATCTGTGTACACCAGTGGTGTAGAGTTTGTGAGAGAAGCCAGTCTATAGGGTGTTTGCATGGTTTATAGTAGTGTGTTGGGCTGCTGCATATGTATTTGGCTGATTCTGATACATTCCACCTGCCAGCTATGCTAGTTCTCTATCCAGTCTGCAAGGTGTTTGCATGGTTTATAGTAGTGTGCTGGGCTGCTGCATGTGTATTTGGCTGATTCTGAAACATTCCACCTGACAGCTATGCTAATTCTCCTGGACAACCTTCTTACTGCTGTTTCCCCTACATCCAGTCTCTAAAGTGTTTGCATGGTTTATAGTGCTGTGCTAGCCTGCTGCCTGTGTAATTGGCTGATTCTGATACATTCCACCTTCCAACTATACTAGTTCTCCTTAACTGCTTTACTACTGCTATTTCCCCTTCCCGGTTTCATGGTTGTTGAAGCCCTGAGGCGAGTTACACATTCACAGTGCTCCAATGTCAACACTGTTGCTATTTCTTCTTTTTTTTTTTTAGGGTTTAAAGCCTGGTGCACATTGCACACACCCGTTTAGGCAATGTAAACAGTGCTGACACTCCCCCCTTCCTTAGCTTTGCTTAGCTAAGGGCAAACACGGGCTGCAGGGCTCCAATCAGCTTACAGCAACCATAACACACTCCCTACTGAAGTCATCCTCTTGTTCTGCCTACATGGTTCTTTGTTCCTGCATCTATATGGTTAGGTGCAGGCTGCCAGTTGGGAGAAATCTGTGATTCAGTATAAGTCCCCTCATTTACATACCCCAGGGAGTAGTTCCATAGTTACAACTCTCAAGCACACCCTTTCCCATTGAGAACTAGTGCTCCCTTGTCTTGTTTACATTCTACCTGATACTGACTATAATGGTAAAATGCAGATTTCTGTTATAATGCAGTTTTTCAATTTTTTTTATTTTCGGCACCCCAGTGTTTGCATGCCACTGCCCTCAGCTTAAACAGCCAAGATCGACCAAGAAATACGAAAGTTTTATTTTTAAAAACATTAATCAGGTTTTAATGCCAATGGCCTTATATGTGGCCATTGGCATGTCTGTTCAACATAATACATGCTTTCCATGAGCTGTCATGCCTCCGTTTTGTCAGATGCAGAAATGTATTCATTACTAACTGAATACATTTCTGCTCTGACACTGTTCCTGCACGCAGTCTGGGCAGCTTTGTGGATTGCAAAATCACCTCATTTGCATGGTTTAAACCAGCAAATGAGGTGATTTGCATACTGAATGGAATTCCGTGCAGGAACAGTATAGGGCCACTCATGCACGCGAAAATGGCCCTATCCTGGATCGCACAGTGGCCATATTGCATGCAGGAGTGGTTACAATGTTTCTGCATGCAATTTGAATGTTCCTGAATCCTGGGGATAATCTGAGATTCTGAAGAAGTCTGCCTTGAGCAGACGAAAGCGCTCATACTTTGTGGATTTTAATGTATCTTTGGAAATAAAGAGCTGATTTTTGTTTGCCAGACCGGAACCTTGGTGTTATTGGTATATTTTACTTTTCCTTGGATAATTTGAGACACCCAACTGTAATTCTTTGCAGTCCATGAAACTTTATTTGCTCCATGTACTATCAGTTACAGAAAAAAAATGTTAGGAGCGCAAGATGCTTATAGCTTTGAAAGCTGTATAACACTCAATGGGTTTATGCAGACATCAGGCAGAAACCAAAGCATCCCTGTGA